>NC_054536.1:12077543-12391293 GCF_017654505.1 Polyodon spathula | reverse complement strand
TGTTACTCACACTCAACAACATATCATCTGTAAAAATGTAGCAGTGTGCAGTAAAACCTGTCTCACCCAGCACCGCTTGGGACCAGAAAATACAATGTACTGGTTTACAGAGGGACTGTCAAATCTAATAATGTACCTAAAGAAAAGAAATGTATTGTTTAGGTGCACCCTGTATTCAAGGATTGCATTCATTGTATGTCTTAATTTCTATACTGTAAACTAGGATTTTATTGCAAATGTTCCATGACCACAGGACGTTTGTATATTTATGCAACATCATTTATTATAAACTTAAATCACAAGGCTTGGGGCCAGACTGCATCTACAGATGTACACTGATTTTAGGCAGACAGAGATAGACAGGTTTAGAGTGCATCACACCATTCACATTTCAATAGAGCTTTGGTCGGGATGTAGTAAAAAGTTAATTTACCTGTACAGATCCAAAATGAGAAATTCACAGCTGTATGCTTTAAATACGTATGCACTCGACTTCAGTGTAATTTACAATTATTTGTACTTTAAAGAAAAAGTCTCAACAAACCACTGTAGTGCAGCCTAGATGCAATAGTTAAGAAACGTATGCAGATGAGCCCTAAGAAACTGTACTGTACAGGAAGATACTCCAACTTAGAAGCCTAATTGGTTTTTCATATATTTAAGTGCCTCAAAGGAATCTGGCAAACAGCTGCATGCTTTAAAACACGATACCAAAATTAAGACATGTGAGTAAAATACACTTTCAGCAGTTCAAAAAAACTAAATCTGTCTATTAAAATGCAACAGAATGCACACATTGTAACTATTGTCCTGTTAAGAGGCTGCATTCATTTAGAACACCATGTGATGGAGCTAAACAACAAGCATTGTTTTAGTATTCCAAATTCGAAATCTTCACAGATACAGAAAGCAAGCTTGAACAGTTAGAAATGAAAGAGTCTTAGAGGCACACCAAGCTATATCTAGCCTGGTTACGTGCAACCAATACAATGTTGTAATGTGTTAAAAGAGTAAAACAGATTTCATTCAGTAACAAACTTTTATTGATATTTACAATTTAATTTTTTTTTTTTTTACCTGGTACGAAATTGTATGTTGCGGAAAATCCAATCGCCTCCAATTCTCCGTCAGAGAAAAACTTTATCCAAAGATATCGGCCACTGGATTTGATAAATGGTGGACTTTGTTGGCCACAGTAGCGTCCAATAATTGGAGAAAAGCCAAATGGTCCGTCTCGAACCTCAATGTGATCAAATTTACATTCCCATGAAGGCTCAATGGAATATTGTTCAGCAAAGAACAGGTCAATGCATTGCCTAGGTGCAGCTAGATAAGACAAAAAAAGAAACACTGAATCAGGTGGGAAGAACAGGAAGAGATGTATTATGCACAGCTTGGATGAATCAGGCAGTAAAACTATTCCTATGAAGAAGTTGCACAAAAGTTTGAAACCCCAGTTATATGTGGTACACACTTTGTTTTATAGGGCAGGCCCTTAAACAAGTAGGTATATTTCTATAGTGCCATTCACACAACAGTATCTCAAAGCATTTTACAAGTCAATAAAAACAAAACTTACAATTAAATTAATTTATTCAATTAAGAAACATTATCAAGAAAAAGTTAACCGGTAAAATAAAATGAATACAAAAAACATCAATATTAGTAGAGAAAAAAATGAGAAGAACGAACACTTAACATTTTTTTTTTATAAAATGCTAGTAAAAAAAGGGAGTTTTTAATCTTGATTAAAAAATATTAAGTGACTCTGCATCTCTAATATCAGATGGTTGTCTATTCCATAATCTGGAAGCATTGTAACTAAAATCTCTTTCTTCTTTCTTTTTTGTTTTAATATTTGGGAAGGACAGATGACCAGAATAAGCCAACCTTAAAGCAGTTCTAGGTACATGTAGGGACAAAAGCTCTTTTAGATAATCAGTTAGCAGACCATGAAATGTTTTGTAAGTCAAAAATAGGATCTTATAATCAACTCTATATCTTACTGAAAGCCAGCGTAGAGAAGCCAGCATGGGATTTATGTGGTCCCTTTTCTTTTGTTTACTAAGCACCTGGGTCGCTGCATTTTGAACAAGCTGTAACAGTGAAAAGGCATGGACTGCGAAAAAAAACATTGCAGTGATCAAGTCTAGATGAGACACAAGCATGAACCAGCTTATCACAATCAGGCAATGAAAGACCAGACCTAATCTTAGCAATATTTCAAAGATGATTAAAACAAAAAAAAAAAAAAAAAAAAAAAAAAAACACTTTGGTGACATTAGGATATGAACCTCAAAACATAAATCAGAAACAAATCTGGCTTCTGATTTTAGGTTTGAAGTTAAATTACTCAACAACTCTAATTTTAGAGAATTGTCAAATTCTAGTTGCTGCTGAAAACCCAAAATCCAAACTTCTGTCTTATCTGAGTTTAACTGCAAAACACTTTGAGACATCCAGTTTTTTACATCATTCAGACACCGCAGTAGTATCCCCAAATGATATATTATACAAATGGCATCCCTGACTCTTATTCTGTATAACGACAGAGGGCTGATTGTTCTGTAAGTGCAGGGTCTGCAGGATCCTTCACAGTCAAGGCTGTTTGAAAAGTAATGGCCGTAGGGGTTATTATGGAAAGACTTTGCTGCAGATTTCCACTCCAAGCTTTAAACACCCAATGACAGTACACACTATTGACAGTGCTAAGGCTGGCCCTTCTGTTTCTTTGGTTCAGAGCCTACACTATAGTATGTAGCAGTGTACAACATGTATTTATAAAGCACCTTCAATCCAAACACCTGTTTAATTGTACTGCTCTCTCCCCTAGTGTACTTAATGGAGCCTTACACAACCATCATATATCATATACTGCAGTTCTACTAAAAAGAAACTTTAGAAAACATGCCAACAAGATATTTGCATATAAAGTCACTGATATTACTGTACTTTATAGTTCTTATATACGTATATTTCTTATGATTGGATGTTTACAGTTAGGCATGCTCATCATTAATCGTAATAATGAAAAGCAATTTGCATTTTCTTTGTGGAAAAAAAGGAAAACAACAATAACCTCTGAAGGCAAATTTAAAAATGTGATTAAATTAATAACAGCCTTTTTATACAAAAATAGTGTAAATTAAATGTTGGTATCAAAACCTTGACTTGTTATACTTCACTTATGCTTATGCAATGCAAATAACCAAAAATAATCATATCTGTGTACACAAGTAATTTTAACATTCTCAATGATTGTGTGTATATATATATATATATATATATATATATATATATATATATATATATATATATATATAATGTGTGTGTGTGTGTGTGTGTGTGTGTATATATATATTATATATATATATATATATATATATATATATATATATATATATATATATATATATATATATATATATATTGTAATAAGGTGTGTGGAATGGTGTCGGAAAATAGGTATGTCAGCTTGAGAATGAAAAGGGTGCTGTTCCCCGAGAGCGCCTGATCATAACTATTGGAAAAGAAGGGTTATGTTCAGAATGGCCACTACGGGGATGTGGCCCAGTTCTCTCCCCCAAATGCTTAACTAGCTGATTAATAGGAGCAGCTGAGAACAAGCTGGGTCCAATTAGCTAATCAGGCAAGAGATATAAGCTGCCTCTTTGTCTGTGCTGGGTGATCGCGAGTGGAGAGAGTCTGGAAGACAAAAGGCAAGTGAAAAACCTATTTCTGGGAAAAAAGGATCAAGACCTTGGCAAAGAAAATAACCCTGTGGTTGTTTACTGTTTGGATCACTGGTTTGTTTGTTGGATAAGCGGCTTAGCCGTTCCAACTATAGTTAGGGAAGTTTATGTTCAGTTAGAGCTCTGTGCAGAGCTAGGCTTTTTCTTTTGTGTCCTGTGAAGCGACGTGTTTATGTTTTGTTTGAAATCTGAAACTAATAAACGGCAAGTCCTCTTGAAGACTACCTTCAACCCCCCAGTGTTGTCCCTGATTTCAGTCACTGCGTTACATGTGGTGTTAGAAGTGGGAGTGTTAGTGTCTTGGAGGTTTAACAACAAGCAAATAAAACTCGAGATGGCTGCTAGACTGGACTCCCTTGAAGGTTCCCGAATGAGCGTAACTGACATGAAGCCAACTCAACTGCTACAAAAAATGACCAGGGACGATGACGTGGAGGCGTACCTTGTGTTGTTTGAGCGTGTGGCCACCAGAGAAGCTTGGCCAATCAAGGATGCCCAAAAGGCCTACCATGACCTGGACCATACTGCAGCAGCAGACTATGATCAGCTTAAGGCGGAAATATTGGCCCGGGCAGGCGTGACCACCGCAGTAAGGGGCCAGCGGTTTCATGCCTGGATTTTCCAGCAGGAACAAGCTCCCAGGTCACAAATGTTTGACCTAATCCATTTGGCAAGACAGTGGTTGCAGCCTGATGTGAACACTGCTACTAAAGTTGTCGAAATACTAGTCATGGACAGGTTCCTGAGAGCTATGCCCCCCCCTCCCCCCTTCCCCCCTTTACGAAGGAACGTAGGACAAAATGAACCCTCAACGCTGGATGCCTTTGCTGCAGTCGTAGAATGCTTTTTGGCCACTAAGGATTTAGCCATGCACCCCAGTGTCACTTCGGCAAAGAGTGATCTACGGTGCTCCCGATGGAAACAGCACCCTAACAAGAATTCGGGTAGGCCAGAACTGAGGGGAGGGGCTGAGAAGGAATGGGGGTAACTGGGGATGATAGAGCTGTTAATCCACCACTTGCTGAACGGTATAGAAACTACAAGTGTTTTAAATGTAATGAATTTGGCCACATTGCAATACAGTGTCCTAATGAAACAGAGCCAATGCAGTGTAATGTAGGGGAGCAGACCTACTGTGGGGTAACTAATGTGGTAAATGTGGCCCTAACTGCTCATAAATTTATAGTAAGAGTATTGGTGAATGGGAAACCAGCTCAAGCCCTCGACAATTCCGGAAGTGCTGTCACGGTGGTTTCACCTAAATATGTGAAGCCTGAGCAATTAGACCATAGTCTTAAGACCGGTATCACCTGTGTACATGGAGATGTTAATTATTACCCCACAGGTGACGTTAGTATTGAATTTAATGGCCTGATAAATACTGTGAGAGTCGTAGTGATAACCAAACTGCCACACGAGGTGATACTGGGTAGAGACTATCCAGGTTTTGAAGACCTGGTGAAATTAAATAAGGAATGGGATCCCCCGATACTAAATTGTGTACAGGGTGAGAGGGACCCGCAGGAAGGCTTGAATCAGGTATTCCCATCCACTGACATTGAACTGCACCCAACTGCCAATAAAGTACGTAAAACACGTAAAGGAAAACGAGCTGACAAGTATCAGTGGAATAGGAGAACTTTTGAGCAAGCTTTAGTGTTGTTGGGAAGTGGTACAAAAAGGGATAGGAAGGGGGTTAGCACCCAATGTGGGCCCAAGGAGATACTTGATGAGACAGGTGTTACACCAGCATTAACGGAAGGAAATGATCCTAATGCCTTTGAGCAGTGGGTGGTACCAAGTGGGCAGTTTGGGAGGGACCAAGCTAATGATCCAGCTCTAGTAAATGTTAAAAGTCTGGACATGGAATTAAATGAGGTTACTGTGGAGGATGCCCCAAGTAGAGGTGCAGGAGCCTATTATATAGTAAGGAATGATCTGTTGTATAGAGTCACACACGTAGGAGAGGACCAGGTAGAACAACTCTTGGTGCCTCAACAATACCGTAATATCGTAATGTACTTGGCACATAGTCATGTGTTTGGTGCTAACCTTGGAGTTTAAAAGACCACTCAGTGCATCTTAAAAAGGTTTTTTTGGGTCGGACTGTATAAAGAAGTTGAACACTTTTGTAATTCGTGTCCCGAGTGTCAGAAAACCTGTCCCCGAGCTAAATTACGAGCACCTCTCGTACCACTTCCTATTATAGAAACGCCCTTTGAGCAGATCGCTATGGACTTTGTCGGTCCTCTAAGTCAATCTGCTAGGGGGCATGAGTATATTCTAGTGGTCCTGGACTACGCTACCAGGTATCCGGAAGCGATACCCTTGAGAAACATGGCAGCTAAAACCGTAGCGAAAGAACTGTTTCACATGTTCACACGGGTAGGGGTGCCAAAAGAAATTTTAACGGAGCAGGGGACGCCATTTGTCTCAAATCTGATGAAAGATCTGTCTGATCTTTGAAAGATTAAACCAATCCGTATGTCCGTTTACCATCTACAAACCAATGGTTTGGTGGAAAGGTTCAACAAAACCTTAAAAAACATGTTAAGGAAGGTTGTTGATAAAGACGGTAGGGATTGGGATTTGCTGCTTCCATACCTCATGTTTGCTGTTAGGGAAGTGCCACAGTCGTCAAACGGGTTTTCACCATTTGAATTGTTGTATGGTCATCAGCCTAGGGGGATCCTAGACATTGCAAAGGAGCTGTGGGAAGAACAGGGTGGTCCTAGGAAGAACATTATTGAACATGTAATGGGTATGAGAGAAAGAATAAAAACCCTGACACCGACAGTTAAGGTACATCTCGAGAAAGCACAGGCCGCGCAGTCTAGACACTATAATGCACAAGCACAAGTTAGGACATTTTTGCCTGGGGATAGGGTTATGGTTTTGGTCCCAACTTCAGAGAGCAGATTGTTTGCGAAGTGGCAAGGACCATATGAAATTATAGAAGCAGCTGGGCCGGTGAACTACAAGATAAAACAACCGGACAAAAGAAAGAAAGAGCAGATTTATCACATCAATTTGTTGAAGCCCTGGAGGGACAGGGAACCAGCATATATGGCAACTGAGGCAGGGACAGCCTATGGTAGGTCACCTCTTCCTGAAATTAACATCGGTCCTGAACTGACTGAGACCCAGCGCCTCGAAGTATTTGAGATGTTACAAGCTAACACAGATGTCTTTTCAGTTCTCCCAGGGAGGGCTCACGTGATAAGCCATGATATTGTAACTGATCCAGGGGTTAAAGTAAATGTGAGAGCCTATAGGATTCCGGAAGCAAAACGGGCCGAAGTAAGCAAGGAAGCGGAGAGAATGCTTCAACTAGGAGTTATTGAGGAATCGAAAAGCGAGTGGACAAGCCCCATAGTTTTAGTTCCTAAGCCCAACGGAACCTGGCGTTCTGTAATGATTTCCGGAAGCTGAATGAGGTCTCAAAGTTTGATGCATACCCGATGCCCAGAGTGGACGAGCTAATTGAAAAGCTAGGAAAAGCTAGGTATTTAACCACTCTTGACTTAACTAAAGGGTACTGGCAGATACCGCTCACTGATACAGCAAAGGAGAAGACCGCATTCGTAACTCCAGGTGGGCTGTATCAGTACACGGTGATGCCCTTTGGTCTACACGGCGCTCCTGCTACCTTCCAAAGGTTAATTGATAGTATCCTAAGACCTCACTTAAAGTTTGCCTCTGCCTACTTTGTAATATATACTGAGGATTGGGAATCTCATCTATTAAAGGTGGAACTTGTGTTAGGTAGCCTTAGAGAAGCAGGCTTGACAGCAAACCCAGAGAAATGTTACATCGGGTTAAAAGAGGCTAAATATCTAGGGTACGTAGTGGGCAATGGACTTGTCAAACCACAAATGAGTAAAGTCGAAGCCATTCAAAACTGGCCTCGGCCAGTGAATAAGAAGCAAGTCCGGGCTTTTATGGGAATAGTGGGGTATTACAGGCGGTTTGTACCTGACTTTGCAACCAAAGCAGCCCCCCTCACTGAGCTGACCAGGGCCAAGGGACCAACTATGGTCAGCTGGTCTACGGAGGTAGAAACAGCATTTCAGTATATGAAGAATATACTCTGCAGTGAACCAGTTTTAAGGGTACCTGATCTTAAAAAATAGTTTATTTTGCAGACAGATGCTTCAGACGTAGGGCTTGGGGCAGTACTGTCACAAGTAGAGGAGGGTGAAGAACATCCAGTTTTGTTTTTAAGTAGGAAGTTGCTACCCAGAGAATGTAAATACGCCATTGTGGAGAAGGAATGTTTAGCAGTGAAATGGGCAATAGAAACATTGTGATATTATTTACTGGGCAGAGAATTTACACTGGACATGGACCACGCACCCCTCAAATGGATGAAAATCAATAAAGAAACAAAACTCTAGAGTGACCACGTGGTTTTTATCCTTGCAGCCTTATAAATTCAACATAGAACATCGAAGTGGTAGCAAGAATGGAAATGCAGACAGTCTCTCTAGGGCACACTGTCTTGTTGAGTCAGATGCTCCAACCCAGGGGTTTGAGCTGAGGGGAAGGGTGTGTAATAAGGTGTGTGGAATGGTGTTGGAAAATAGGTATGTCAGCTTGAGAATGAAGAGGGAGCTGTTCCCGGAGAGCGCCTGATCATAACTATTGGAAAAGAAGGGTTATGTTCAGAATGGCCACTACGGGGATGTGGCCCAGTTCTCTCCCCCAAATGCTTAACTAGCTGATTAATAGGAGCAGCTGAGAACAAGCTGGGTCCAATTAGCTAATCAGGCAAGAGATATAAGTTGCCTCTTTGTCTGTGCTGGGTGATTGCGAGTGGAGAGAGTCTGGAAGACAAAAGGCAAGTTAAAAACCTATTTCTGGGAAAATAGGGACAAGAGCTTAGCAAAGAAAATAACCCTGTGGTTGTTTACTGTTTGGATCACTGGTTTGTTTGTTGGATAAGCGGCTTAGCCGTTCCAACCATAGTTAGGGAAGTTTATGTTCAGTTAGAGCTCTGTGCAGAGCTAGGCTTTTTCTTTTGTGTCCTGTGAAGCGACATGTTTATGTTTTGTTTGAAATCTGAAACTAATAAATGGCAAGTCCTCTTGAAGACTACCTTCAACCCCCCAGTGTTGTCCCTGATTTCAGTCACTGTGTTACTATATATATATATATATATATATATATATATATATATATATATATATATATATATATATATATATATATATGCTATCAAATAGTTACTATATATATATATATATATATATAATATATATATATATATATAGTTATATTACATACACACCAGTATATCAATCTATAAGCAACATATTGCGGAATGAGATTTGAGTTTGTACTTACAACAGTACAGTATAGCAGCACCATGAAAATACGTCTACTATATCTTTTAAAATCACATATTGTTTTCCGCATAGAATGGATTCCAAACTGACATACAGTTCTCATTTTCTAGATATGCAGATGTTGTCACTAAAAGATGATGGAAATGAAGTTGCTGTTTTTAAGATAAGCTGATCCTCGGATATATATTTGAATACAGCTGACAGTATTAAACATAAAACATCAAGATAGAGATGATTGGTACAGAGGAATAACATTCTGCGTCCAATCAAAAGAGACATTGCAGCTTGTCCGCTGTACAACATTCCATACAGGACGAATGCAGGATCAATTCAGGAAGAAACAGCCTTGTTTTCAGTGCCAGACAGTATATGTAACAAAAGCACTACTATTGGGCTGTTGAGTCTGCATGATAAATGATGTATTTTGTGTTTTATCTATTAACATCATAGCGAATGCAGTGAATGTTGCTTACTGTCTATTCGATCATGGATGTTCAACAATAATCAGAGTGTTGTGGGAACGAACAGTGATGCTGTTTTAGCAATTTAATGCAACTTCCTTTCTAAAGGTGATAGTGCCAGGCTATTTTGGTGACATAACTTGGACTCTTTGGAAATCGTACGGTATATCTGTTATTTCATGTTGATTTCATGATACAGTTCAAATCCAGTGCTCACTGAATAATTTTTTCTGTGTAATGAACACCACTTTACCCCCATTTCTATCCAGTTAGTGGAGCTTCTTGTTCTTCCTAAACTGAAGACATACCCTTTGTCACCGAGGAAACAGTACTACAGCATCAAGGCTTAAATGGTTTGTGATGCTTTATCTGTACAGTATTATTATTCATTAACTGTGCAACTTTATGACACTGCTCTGATCTTTCCTCTGGGTCAATCAAACCCTAAATCAATAAGTGTCTTCAGCACCAACCACTCAACCTACATGCAAACTGAGTAACTGGGTGTCAAAGACAGCATTCGCGAGAATAGGAGGTAGCGCAAGTAGACATGCGATGCAGACCTCATTGGGATTCATATTTTGTTATAGCTATGTAACTTGAAGTAATTTAACAGCATGCAAAGGAAGATGCTGATTGGTTGGTCAAGTAAATACCATGTCATCAGCTACAGTGAACACTAAGATTTATATGAGAGGCTGCTGCATGATAAATCTATAAATGATACATGCTCTATCACTAGTGAAGCCTTAAATTATTACTAAATTATAAACAACTTTAAACTGCCATTGAAAGATTTCTATTTGACTGATCTCTAGTCAAATTTTAGAATACAACTGAAAAATAGTGCTGTCCAAATGTATTTTATTTGAAATCTATTTGAAGCAGTATAACTGAGGATGCCTACTGCAATACATCCCCAATAACACAGAGTATTCCTCTCTCCCCTTCTCTCTAAATGCTTTGCAGTCCCTTCTCTCTTCCTTGGGTTTCAGTAACAAGATGTTCTCCAGATGTGAAATGGAACTATATTATACAGTATAGATGAGTTCTGTCACGTTTTCTGCTGTTAATTACCCATTGAACAGGCAACGATATTGTATCCTAGATAGATTACTGGACATGGTTGGTTAAATGTTTGAGTCACTTAAAATGGACCTTCTTACACAGAATCAGACATTTTATTACAAATAAATTACACCACATTTTCTAAGGCACGCAATTAAACATAATTCAATCAACAATAGTGGTATAACAGTTGATTTATATTGTTTTCATGTTAGCTAATATTTAAAGGAAAGAAAAACTACCGTTGGGACCCCTAAAAAGGCTGTAACATCAGCTAATAACCTGAATTTGTCAATTTCTTTGCAATACAATGACTATTCCCTGTCTAAAGGAAGTAATGGATTTAACTACTCTCCTAACAATGTGTTTGATTAAGGAAAACATGTGTTACATTTTACACAACCTGTATTATCATTAAATTATGTTGTTCTTAACAAGTTATATATTTCTTTAAAAAACACATTTAAATTAAACCCATGTTTTACAGTGTCCAGTATAATAGATGAGCAATGGTTTTGAATTTCTGTAGGTTCAAAACTGTTATTACTGGGCTTTCAACCGTTTGCTGTTTGTTTGTATCCATTTCCCAAACAAATTAACACCAGATCAATGTACAGTACATGGTGGAATTGTTTACCTTCAATGATGTAAATGCACTCTTTCTCTGGAGGGTATTTGTTGGGGTAGTTGGGTGAAGTGAAAATGCCCCCTTCTGGATTCTTTATCCAGGTGCCACATTGAGCTGCTCCTGGGATGTTTGCTTTTTCTGAAACACAGATTCATATCTACCTATAAACAGTATTCTTTACAAAAAGCTATAACACTGTAAATTTGGTAGTTATTGTGTTGCATCTATCAGTAGTATACACTTTTTACATGTTAACTTAGCTCTGACAAATAACTGGTTACAAGTCTTAGGATTTAAATCAAGATATGGCAATATAAATGTTTGAAAGAAAAGAATGAGAGAAATAAATATTTAATTGTGGAAATGTATTACCTGTCCCCTTCTTTGTTGCCCCAGACAACCCAAGTATGATGAGACTTGCAACAACTGAAACAAAAGACAACATTCATTTTGGTCTAAAAAAGGGGAATTGTAAAATGGGTAGCTTGCCAGTAATTTATGATGCATTTTTTTTCTACCGGTATCTACTGTATATTGTTGCTGCTAAATGGTGGGAGCTATTAGATATTATGTTCTCTGTGATCGTTTTCAGATCCCTAATACTAACTAGATTATAGCACATACATTACTTCTTTCTTTTTTATATAGTAATACATCACTGACAGGGAAAAGTTAACATTCGCTTGCCGCAAAATTGTTTAAAAGAACAAATTGAATTTTGCATCTGATCGGTCGAAAAATATTTTTTTTTTACTTTGATTTTCAATACTGATATAATAACATTGATCGCAATTTTGTTATTGTTCACTAAATTAGTTCCAAGATTTAATTGATATTATATAGTATATATATATATATATATATATAAGATAATATATATATTATAATATATATATATATATATATTGGTGTTATATATAAGGGAAAACTTGACACACCAAGCTATATTCCCTTTTGTGTATCTAAAATCAAAGTGTTTTATCTGGCTATTGAAACCAGTAACCACCATTGCACAATATGCAGATGAGAAATACGGTTCAAATCTCATTCAAAGCGCACACTGCGTGTAAAATGGACATGCATTTCTTCTGTACGGCACATGAACCCATACAAGTGGAGACGAAAGAGGAGTCTGTGCTGATAATTTACACGCTGTCTCTAAAAAAAACACCGCAATTGCTTATTCAGTTACATGCAGCAATTCAAAATACTACCCAATTAAGTAATGGCAATGAGACCTCAAAACACACCTTACTTTTGTCCGTACGGCACACGCCTGTTAAGAAGCCCGTGTATAATCCTTATAAACTAATAAAAAGGAGACTCACCGTGAAGCAAACTGTGCCCATGTACCATGTCTGTTCCTTTTACAAGGGGCTTCAATCTCAACTAATTCCATTTAGATACAGGAATACTTCAAGTGGAAAGGATTGATAGATTAGAAAATTCAAGAATGGATAACAACGAGCATTACTATACCACTTAAAACAACACACATTACAGAGAAGGAAAAACAAAAACAAAATAAAACAATAAAATAAAAAAAAAAAAAATTAAAAAAAAAAAAAAAAAAAAAAAAAAAAAAAAAAAAAAACGAATCCCAGGGGGAAAAAAACCCGACTAATCACCAGTTTCATATAAAACTATGACCAGGTCTAAACATTCGCCCGATTTCCATCCAAACGTTTCCAAGACCTTTTGGTGCTTTTGATGCACTGAAAGGATTAATAGGTCCGTCATCAGCCTTCCCTGATCGCTCCACCTTTGCAATCTTCCGAGGAAAAAGATTTACAAAAAGGGGATTTAGTAATTCTTGTTCAATCCCTATTTCTGGAGCAATCGTTTAAAATCGTGTAAATCCATCTTGAACCCATTCTCAATTATTGTAAGATACAGCACCTCCAACTTTGGTTTAGAAACTTAGAATTGTGTAGAGATTCTTCAGTCCAGTTTTCCTGCAAGCAGTGATGAATTTCTTATTTTTGAAAAAAAACATCTTCAAACCTGTGTCAGTCGTGCCCCCATCCTCAAAGAGTTAAACGGATTGTACAACGACCCTCTTGAAACAGTTGGCTATACGTCCATCTCCTAATCCTATGGGTTAAACGATAATCTTAATAATCATAATATGAAATGCGTCGATGTACAAAGAACCCTTTGATTAAAAATGTAATCCACTCAAACAGACATAACAGAATCAAAAAGCAAGAAAAAAAAAAAAAAAAAAAAAAAAAAGTAATGTTTCTTTAAGAAGCAATGCGAAGCCAGGCGGACTGCAGGATGAGACACCCTCAGACAGTACACACCAAAATGTAAAGGTAAGCAGAAAAGGCACTATGTGGAAATGGAAGAAGTAAGCAAGAGGAGACAGATGTTTCAAAGACGCCGGGCGAGTATCACTGATCTATCAGTAACTCGAACCAATTGCACCTGCAGCATGAAATTGACTAGAGAGATCTGCAGCCTGCTAACATGGCGGGGTGGGGGGGGATGAAATAAAATGTATTCAAGCATGAAGTCACAGTAAATTCATACCTACAACAATTAGATTTGTAAACCATTCATGCCAGTCGTGGGAGATGAACGATTGTCATACATACTCACCTTACCGAGGATGGTATTATTAACAGAATGATTTATGTAAATCTATGTTTAACTGTGGATTTTTTAATTTTTTAAATAAAATACACAGCTATAGAAACATTTTAAAGCCTTTAATGTCAGTTTTTTTTTTTTTTTTTTTTTTTAAATAGTCCTTATACATTTTGGTTAAAGAACACGCCCCTTTGTCCAAAACGCAACAGTAACTTTTATATTGGGATTAAACTGGAATTGCTGCACTACTGGTGCACATGTGAACGCGTTCCTTACATCAGGTCACGTAAGATGCTGTTGAGTGTCTAGTGGTGCTGTCTTGCGATAAACGATTTAAAAATATATTTAAAAATACCCAGCACGTATTATATCCACCCATTTGAGATACTTATTAAAGTGTTGTAGAACATTTAGGATGTTAACGATCTCCTCTGCAACTAACATGTGGAAGAGCCAGACAGTGATACAGTCATATGTGGCTAAGTAAGTTGCACACAAACACAGACTTTAAAATGCCATTGTATTATTCATTATAATTAAATATCATTTTCCTTTTTGATAAAATCAGTCATTGTTTAAATTGTACCATACTCTCTCTGAAGGTCAGCAGACTGTGTCCACAGATACAGATGCAGTACTGCCCCCTCCAGAATTCAATGTCCACTCCAGTACCTTATATAAAGTGTCAACACTGACACAGACACATAAATGTACACGTTATATATAAGATACTATAACAGGAATGCACAAAAGAAAGAAAAAACAGTGTATTGCACTTTCTGTTGTGTATTAAAGAAAAATAAACACTGTGTGTGTGTGTGATGTCATGATGCCATTGGTTTATCTGTGTGAAAACAATAATTCTGCCTCCTGAAGACATGTCCATGCTATTTCCATAGTAACAATGATATGTCCCCCCACCTTCCATAATTTCCACAAACACAAAATAATGAACTGTGCCTTTCGAGCATGTCTGCCATGTGTTTGTGCAGCTCTTCGGAGCCCTAAGGAGCCGAGCACTGTTGATATCCTGCATATGGCACAGGTTTATTCCTCTTACGACTATAAGCAGAAGGACTTATTTCTCACCATACAGTTAGGAAGTCGTGATGGTCTGCACTTTTATACCGTAGTGGGAGCTTATCCGAGATAGCCAACACTGCTCTCTCATCTGATGTTTATTCAAAAGTCCAGAACTATATATATATATATATATATATATATATATATATATATATATATATATATATACACACACACCCTATGTATGCTGTCTATATAATGCTGATGTCTATATATCATAATCTATATAATGCTCAATCGATTGTAAATGAAGTGAATGGCATTGCGTGATTTCAACAGACAGTATGTTCATTGTACATTATTTAGGTAGTGTTGAAAGGGTAATACTTAGACAAAGAAATATTATTACACATTCTGGCTGTAGTTTCTCAGATGGTTGAGAAATTGATGCATGTGGCATTTTGCCCAATGGATGCCATTTTTTGAACTCACTGGAATACACACCACAGTCTATGGTGTGATGTTAGAAGGCAGTAGTATTTCACTTTGACTGCTACAGTGATGTTCGAGGGCAATTTTAATGTTTACCGCTGGAGTTTTGTGAGCCATAGCACAAACTATTTCTGTTACACTATTAACCGATAGGATTGAGAGTTGCTATTTGAGGGTTTAATAAAGCGAGATTATAAAACACACACTTCAAATGGGAAGCCAGGACTGCGCTGATTTAAAGTGACAAGTGTGCAAGGTGTTTAAATTGTTCTGGTTTCCTATACGTGACCAACTTGTAGGTGGAAAACTGCAGCGAATTATGTTCTCCAGTATTGGCTAAAGAGTCTTTTTTTTTTAAACATCCTCTCATGAAACTTAATTGTCCAATTTTGTATACAGCATTATCTGACAACTGAGTGCCTAATACCAGCCCTCTATAATACCTTTCAGATCATCTCTTCCTCATTGTCACAACAGATGCAGCTTTTACATGACAGAATAGTGTACATGTCAGGGATGCAATTTGAATGACACACTTCATGATTTGTGTGAGGAACAGCAGTGTGTGCTACAAATGTGTTGTCCTCCTCTATGCATTGAAGACATGTATACGTACAGTGTACAGGCTGCCTAGGTTGCACAGTGGATTTTTAATTTTTTTTTTTAATACGGCTGCAATAAAATAAATTCGAGTATAGTTAACAAAGTAATGGAAATTACATTCCTCTGTATTATTATGGTTCATATACAGTACATGAAGATGAAAAAAGACACAAATTCCAGGTCAGTATCAGTATTCATCACTTTATTATTATTATTATTATTATTATTAATGACATACTCTTTGGCTACTTAAATATGAAATGCATCTAATATACTTTACTTTAGGTGGATATAAATGCATTCAGCTGATTACAGCCTGTATGACACTGTACTATGGGGTGCTTTGATGCTAATGACATTTTTATGTCTCTAATATAGGTTTGTTTTGTATACATTGGTAGAAACCCCATTAAAAAACACATAAGATACTGTAACTGTGTAATAACAATGCTGTGGTGTTTATCAGAACCAAGAAAATATGTCCTCATGAGCCAGGTCTTTCTGCTCTGGGCTGCTGCTTGTTTAAATTGTATCATGTTTTCTTCCTCTGTGTGAGCTTGCTGGAGGATACTCCTTCAGGAATGTATAAAGAAAACATTTTCTAAAATATCCATTATGGCACGTGAAAAAAGACCATGGGAAAAATGTTCATTTTATTACCCCCGGACCAGTTTGTACACATGAAAGATCTATTATTTTATGATGGCCTGTCAACAGCCCTGCCTTTCCTGAAAGCAAATGTGTAACTTTAGAGGAAAAGGCATAGCAAGAAAATGTAAGCATCTTTGTTATTGATTACAAATAACACATGCACACAACTGGTCCGCCATTTCCTTAAAGCTAAGATGAATAGAGGGTACATGACAGTTATTTAAATGGGGGTTTATCGTGTTCACTGCATGCAACACAAGTTGCCTGAATTGAACTCGCTCCAGCTTAGCCATTCAGCATAAAAAAAAAAACTGTCAGATCAAGCGGCAATGAAACAGTAAAGCAATTCAAATAAATGATTAATTCAGGGGTTCTTAGTAAACTTCCATTTGAATTTAAAAATGTTTACAAATGAGATGCTGCTGCTATTATTAGTGTGAGGGCTTTGCTAAGCCTGCAAATATAATAATGTACTGTATGAAAGAAGGATGTTACCCCAAAGGCTGTTTAAAAAATGCAAAGCTACCCTCACTCACAAAACTGTTCATTCACTGTTTTTAAAAAAGGTAGATTTCTCTGTCAGGATCTCAATTAAATGGAAATTATGCTTTTTTAAAATATAGCAATTCACCTTTACTGAATTTGAAATACAAGCAAATAAGCACAAATAGAGAACTTGAATATCATTTTCAGAGGTTTTGTATACTAGTTCTATAGTGATGCATGTTAGATTTTTGCATGGTATGTGGTGTTGTAACCAGTACTGGAAGGTTAATAAAAATAATAATTATGATAATGAATTGGCTATTTTTTTTAAAGGAAAAAGCTGTAAACAAACAACTAATTGACATAGGGGGTCTACACGGCACTCTTAATGTAGTTACCCAGATTAAAGACTGGAGGAAACACTTTACAAATATACCCCCTTGTATTCTGCTGAAACACTGTTACTGTTACAGGCCTAGTAGTGTATATATCCCAAGTTTACAAAGTTTGCTATACAGGTATTATCTGTCATTTTTGTAGCAATATTTCCAAGTTAATTCCCAAAGAGTGGATTTTCAAAAATAACACTGATGCCAACATTGTATCCACCTGGGAGATAGTTTAGCCTCATTAGCATTGCAATAAGGAATTTGTTAACAGTACCATCTGTTTATCAACAAACCATTTTTTTCTTCAGTAAAAAATATACAAAGTCTCTCTCCCTGGTCAACAATGTACCAGGAGATGGATTTGGCTATATAACATAACATCATGGTGTCTCAGCAAACAAGACCAGAGTTTGTTAATGGTACAACTTTATCAGTATGTATGCTTAAAGGAAAAGTCCTTTCAAGGGTGGGTCCTTGTGTTTGGAGTCCTGACGATCCAGTTCAGCATGTAAGACTCTAAAAATAGACAATGTTTAAAACCAAAATTAATCTCCCTCTCTGCTAACTTCAGTTTTAATATTAAGGGTTTGATATCCTTGTTGGCAGCAGACATAATTTTTCTGGTTCTGGTTACATTTCTTTGCTTCAATTAAAGATACATGTTGCCTGCTTATAATTGTACAGTGTATAATATTAATTGAATTGACTTGTAACACCATGCCGTGACTATAAATTCAGCATAAGGCCTCTCATTATAATGAATAAGTTGAGGACCAGGCCAACAGTATATCAGCAGTATGTACAGTATATCAGCAGTATGTACAGTATATCAGCAGTATGTACAGTAAGTACAGTATATCAGCAGTATGTACAGTATATCAGCAGTATGTACAGTATATCAGCAGTATGTACAGTATGTACAGTATATCAGCAGTATGTACAGTATATCAGCAGTATGTACAGTATATCAGCAGTATGTACAGTATGTACAGTATATCAGCAGTATGTACAGTATATCAGCAGTATGTACAGTATGTACAGTATATCAGCAGTATGTACAGTATATCAGCAGTATGTACAGTATATCAGCAGTATGTACAGTATGTACAGTATATCAGCAGTATGTACAGTATATCAGCAGTATGTACAGTATATCAGCAGTATGTACAGTATGTACAGTATATCAGCAGTATGTACAGTATATCAGCAGTATGTACAGTATGTACAGTATATCAGCAGTATGTACAGTATATCAGCAGTATGTACAGTATGTACAGTATATCAGCAGTATGTACAGTATATCAGCAGTATGTACAGTATATCAGCAGTATGTACAGTATGTACAGTATATCAGCAGTATGTACAGTATGTACAGTATATCAGCAGTATGTACAGTATATCAGCAGTATGTACAGTATGTACAGTATATCAGCAGTATGTACAGTATGTACAGTATATCAGCAGTATGTACAGTATATACAGTATATCAGCAGTATGTACAGTATATCAGCAGTATGTACAGTATATCAGCAGAGAGCATGAATTGCCAATTAATAGTTTCATGAAAATTGGGTAAGTGGCATTTAACACCTAGATATCATTAGGTAATACTACATTGATAATGTGTAGAATAACTTATTGTGTCCTCATAATAACATGTACAAATATAAGTGTGATGTACTGATGGGAAGATGTACTGTACTATACAGGCAGTGAAATAGACACTGCCAATTCCAAGAATCTAAAACTTACTATAGCATTTGCTAAAATTAAAAAAAAACAAACAAGTTTCATCACAATTTAACAAGTGGATTTCCAGTTATATACAAACCTGTAAATGTGATATACAGCTGGACAAATGTCTGGACAAAGAGATAGACAGCCACATGTATTGACAAAACTCTATTCAAACCAAGTTTCATCGCTTTTGGATAACCAGTTTTCCAGATTGTGGTGGGGTGCCCCGCCCCTGTGCATATTTTATGTGGTGTGTTATTGTTGGTGTGCATATACTGGTGCACATGAATAACATGTGCTGTGTATCACAAGTGATTTAAAATGTATATTTGTATTTAGGCACGGGGATTGCACAATCATTTCATGTACAGATTAAAGTGGGTATTTGTATGGGGGCACGGGGATTGCACAATCATTTCATGTACAGATTAAAGTGGGTATTTGTATGGGGGCACAGGGAGTGCACAATTAGTTCATGTGCAGACTGCTGAGATTCAATTGAATGACTGATTAGCATTCGAGTCTCAGCACAGCTGCATAAGAGAGTGAGTGCTTCATGCACACGGAGAGAGAGAGAGAGAGAGAGAGAGAGAGAGAGAGAGAGAGATTGCTTCATCACACAGAGTTGGTGTGTTCGCAGTGGAGAATGGGGGAGAGAGAGAGAGAGAGAGAGAGAGAGAGAGAGAGAGGATGAGAGAGAGAGAGAGAGAGATTGCTTCATCACACAGAGTTGGTGTGTTCGCAGTGGAGAATGGGGGGGGAGAGAGAGAGAGAGAGAGAGAGAGAGAGAGAGAGAGAGAGAGAGAGAGAGAGAGAGGATAAAAAGTGTAGAAATAAAAACAAAAAGAATTTACATAACAATTACTACTCGTGCTGGAAGGACCAGCACAGTACTTGTTTGGGGTTCGTCCAATGTCTGTTTTGTCTCTCTTTATTTTGCCGTTTGTTTTGTTTAAACCTTTTATTTTACAATAAATCAGCGCATCAGCGCTTTCATTTACTTCAGTCCTGTCTGTGTCCATTATCCTGCCTGGTCTGACATCATAACAAGCCATCCTGGTCACACAGATGAATGGAAAAACGTAACTTAACTGTTCCCTTTATTGTACCTATATATGACGTTATATTCAACGAAATCCTGATTATTCACATACCCTTAACATGTGGCTACAGTTTGCCTTTTAAAGCAGTTGTATCCCTTTTTACACCTTTTTATGATGTCTTCAATCATTCTGAATACATTCTGAATTAATTATAGTGTTCTTCATCTCAGTTGACGCCACCTATTTCAGCATTATACCACAAAGCAGGAGGAGCCAACCATATCATGAAACAACATAAGACCAGCAAGATAGCAGCCAACATACACATAACAATATAAAACTATGTGCAGTATCTCATAATTGGAGCAAAAGAACTCTGGATGCCTTAAAATGATGGCAAACATAATACATAAATACTAATACTATATGGCCATCTGATCTCTTCAGCTATAACAGCTCCCCCTTAAAACCATGATGTTCAGTATGATTGACAGGTGAACTTGTTTAAAATAAATGGATGGGTGGATGGATTTGGTGTTCATTTTCATCCTTAATCTATGAAAGCTAATTTACTGTTGAATCTGAACATTTGAGCTCATTGGCAATTCTCAACACTGTATATCCTGATAGGAACCGGGCTATCTAACATTAGGAGCTTCAACCAAATTGCAAAAAAAAACAAACAAAAAACCCTTCTAGTAGCAAACATTTAGAAAATAACCCATTGTAGCAAATGTGATTTATTTACACTTCAGATACATATTTGCATTATGTTACTATTTTACAGTTGGAAGTACAACTACAATGATAATAAACACCCCATAAAACCTGTATTGTATGCAGCAGTTTTATTTTATGAAATGAAAAGGTATGTTAATAATGCTACTCATGTTTTTAAATGAACACAAATATAATGATGCAGTTACAACAGAACCATATCCAGTTCTGTTTCTTATGCATATTAAATATATAGTCAGTATTACAGTAAATATTTATATAATAAATCATACAATAAATACAACTACGTTCACAATGACATGCTGCTGTACCGGTAGCTGAAGTTTGTGTTAAAAAAGAGGACATTTTGAGTAAGAGAATATAAATACAAGATAAAAGTATGCAATATTTCATCCTTCATTAAGTTTGTCATACATATAATATTTATTTATTTATCAGGTACAGAATAATTGATCACAACCTCATATTTCACAGGGAACTCCATCCTATGAGCCATACAGCTGTAATGACACAAGATTTACAAGGCCTTCAATTACATTTTTCACTTGGAAGTAACCTTGTTCTTGTGACATTCAGGTGGTTAGGAATGAGTCATGTAGTCTTACAATCAGCCTTTGTAATATTTGAAATTATAATAGGAACATGTTTAAATTGAGCACAAATGTTGAGAATCTGAATAGGCCTTTAAAGATACTATATTGCTCCAGGTCAAATATCCACAAATTCTGAATAATTAAATTCTAATAGACTGATTCAAAATGCCTCTTTAATTAAACACACCTCAGATAAAAAAGTAATATATAGATATGTGCAGGAATAACGGGATAAACCCAAATGTTGCAAGACAGCAGTTTAATAAAGTGTTTTGTCACAAACATGGCCTTCTCAGTATTACCTAATTTCAATATCTTAAAAACAATTTGAATGTGTTCTGCTTTCGACGGTTCTTGTCTCACGTTTACAATTGGATCTATTCTGAATGCCATTAGGAGAAGAATTGAGTAAAGGGTGCACCTCAGGCCTGGTCGAACCATACGGATTTCATTTGAAACATGACATTATAAGGGAACAAAGCGGCAAATTAAGTGACAGGTTGCAAAATAATTAACTTTGTTTTGTAAAGTATCTAATTACAGGCCACAATTACATAGTTAGCACTATTTTGTTTTACAGGCAGCATTCTGCTAGTGAAGTAAGTTTCCATACATATTTAATGAATTTCCCAGTTATAAAATGCAAATGCACCCCTATTTCTAAATCCATCATTGTGGCTGTCAAAGGATATTGTAGTTTAGGCACAAATCACAAAGATACCATTGTAAGGGAAAAACAATTATACATACCAGTACTAACATAAAATAAAACTTCTTGTTATCCAAAATATAATTATCCAAACACTGGTGTTATTCATACAGCCCCCTTGGTGACCTGTCACATTGTATGCAGTGCCCTTTTACCCTGTTGTCATAGAAATTCCTCTTTTAATCTCTGCTATTCAAATAAGTAAAAGTGGTCCAGTGAATAAAGAAACAGGCTTGTAATCAGGAGTCCCCCAGTTCAAATCCCAGCTCAGCCGCTTGTGCTCCGTCTTTCAGGTGAGACGTTGTTGTAAGTGACTCTGCGGCTGATGCATGATTCACACACCCTAGTCTCTTATCTTGTAAAGTGCTTTGTGACGATGGTCCACTGTGAAAGGTGTTATATAATAATTGTTTATTATAAACAATTTCAAAGTTGAAGTTTGATTATTCAGATAACTAGATTATCTAACTACTCCTTGGTCCCAGTTAGTTTGGGTTTTACTGTGTATGTATATTGACTGTATAGTGTTTCTATACTTTGTTGAACAAGAGCTTCAATTACACTCCTTCAGCAACTGTACAATGTTGTTTGAAATTGGTGTCATGAAATAATTACTAGGATTGTCTAAAATGCATTTGGTTTCCTACACTTCATAAGCATTTATACCAGGTGTGTTTGCCATTATTACCCTTATTATTCAATGAGCTGACGTCAAACAAAACCATATGTGACTGTAATGTTTTTATTTGTATTTTCTCATATTCAAGTCAACTTCCTTAAAGAGTAAGTAGCGGGGTGCCGAAAAATATAGCATTACACGTCCCCAGGTGTTTCTACAGCTGTTTAAATAATGTACCTGTAATTTTTATTTTCATTGTTAACATCCTGGCAACTTTGTACCCTTATAACTTTAAAGCCTATTTCAAAGCACTTTTTAAAATGGTCGCTCCAGTGCTCTGTGTAAGGATTATTGCACACATTGTCAAATAGGTAGCACAGCAATAACGATCCATGATGTGGTATGGAACAAAAAAGCCAGAACAGTTTTTTTTTTTATTTTTATCGCTCCTCCTGAGGTGATTTAGAAGACAGATCCAGTGTACCATTTTGAAAATAACTTGCGACGTAGACTTTATAGTTATAAGTGTAAAAAGTTGTTGGGACATTAACAATGAAAAGAGAAATTACAGGTACACTGTTTAATCAGCTGTAGAAACACGTGGAGACGTATCACACTATATTTTTCAGAACCCTGCTACTTACCCTTTGAAGAAAGTAGATCTTATTAGTAAATGTTTGTACTGAAAAATGGTCTGTTGTTTTACATTATAGAACTCTTAAATCTATGAAAGATCTACAGTTGGGATATAATGAGACTACTGCATTTAATTATCCACAAAATGAAAAACAATACTTAATTGCATTAATGTGCCTTAATTCAGAAATTAAGCTTCTATTTAAAATGGTGAAAGTACTGAGCATTCACATATCTACATTAAATTTTAAGAAGATGAGAAAGCCTTCTTTCAAGGCTTATCTATAAGAAAATACTTAGCATTTTAGTCTTAAAAAAAAAAAAAAAACCTTACCCTGCTGATAAATGTATGTATCTATATGAAAGCAATAATGTAAATGTAAATTTAGGGATCACAAGAAAAGATTTATGAGCTTGCTTCTCTCTCTCTCTCTCTATGAAGGTATCTTTGAGCGAGAAGGTCACTATATTACATGCTATGACACCTTCAAAAAAATCAATATTCATTAAATGAAGGCGGTCCCAAGGGTCTCACCAGCAAAAGCATTGCCGGTTGGAATGCAGTGTAAGTCGTGTGAGCATGGTTTGAATACTGCTTGCACCAATTTGCCCATCTTGACTCACAATTAATGCTGCAATGACCTATCTCCCCACCTCAAGGGGTTCAGTAGCTTGGTAAGATCCATTGCTTAGGTTTGGAGACTGAAAAGAGGCAATTGCCCCCTTTTTTTTTTTTAAACACATACATATACATGTACACCATAATGCTGTCAAAGGTTCAAAGGCGAACAGACATAATGACAGTGCTGGGGTGCAGTGGTCTGCCAAACCACATTGCCAGAAAATTAACGAAACTGTCTGTACAACTGACTGTATACAGGGTGATTAATGGTGCTAAGAATGCAAGAATAAACTAAATCAATAAAATAATTGTTTAGAAATAGAACGCAAATTGCACAGCAAACAACAAAATAAAAAAAATACTATTCCTGTGTGATAAACAAAGAAGTGAATCAAATTATTAAGCCATTTCCACTTATAGAGATAAAACAAGGGCAAGGCAAGGAAGTAAGCCACAAGAAAAGCCAGTACTACTGCGTGACACTAACATTGCTGTAAGAAACATTATCAGGAGCTGGCAAAAGCCTTGCACAGTATTATGTAGTTTAAATGTTTGAAGAAGTAGGATTTTGTGTCTGTACGGTTAGCATTCCCCTCCTACACATTATTTGTAGAGTCAAGACTAACACTGTATCCCTGTGTAACACAATTAACAGGCTAAGAAGCAGGCTGAGTCTGAACTTGAAGTCAGAGATAACGCCATGCCCTGTTTGTCAGGCTACAACCGCTGGTATTTCTAAATGTGTTGTTTTTAAATGTGCAAGTGACTGTCTGATACAGCATGCAGGTCCAATTATTTCATGAATGCCAGCAGCTGAATGTTTTCTTCTTTTTTTGTAGTTGTTGATGAACTGCATATGCATCAAAAAATTCAAAGATCCACTGTTTACAAAAATAAGCACTTGAAGTTCCAATGCCTTTCACAATCAGACTTTTTTTTACACATTTGTTCTCAATTTTTGTTTGTCTGTTAGTGCAATTACAGAAAAGCAAAAATACACAAAGGGACTCTGCTGCACTTTTGAAGTTGTTGTTTTTCAAAACATTGGTACACAAAGGATCCAAACATTTATTGTTTTAAAATCAGTTGAACAGACCCTGGTCAGCATCCAATTAAATAAGTGAGAATAGGCTTATTTGTAAGAATCGCTGGCCATCATGAAATCTTTTTCTGTGGTATTCAGTACAAAGATGGTTACAAATTAGCTTGTTTTCCTATTTTTTTTTTTCCATTATAGGGCATTAACGTGTTACATAATCCTATTAACAATGCATCCATGTGCTTCTCTGTGCCACTATCTCTATTCCAGTCTTTGCCTATAACAAGTGGTAGATAATTGCCTTACAACAATGCACATCTATATGTGATGGATGAGTCAGCTTCAAATCTCTGGTCTGGTCATTAACAAGGATCGGTGCTTTTGGACAATATAAAAACCGCAGTGTACTGTATGTAACACAAAAATCATAAACCATTCAGTTTCAACAAACTAAAATGAATACGTTAAAAACATATTTTAAAATATTGCTAACCAACCAAAAACATAATACATCAGAAGAGGTAAATAATGGAACTGGAACAATGCAGTGAGAAAAGCAGAAGGAACACAAAGCTTCAAAGATTTTGGTGTCACTGGAAAGAAATGTCTTACACTGTATTGTTATCTGCAGTCACACAAAGCACGACGTGGAATATTAACATCATGCATTTCTGCTCTTTACATTGCATATCCCACAAACTGAATTGGTAATGGAAGCCAATGTCACACAGGCATACAAAACATTTGCTCTACAAGTCAAAGTCACAGAATACTGCAGAGTGAACATAAAGGGCCTTCTTTCTTGTCAGTAACCAGACAGTTGCTTATTCTTAGACACGATTTGCAGGCGTGACTCAACCAAGAAAGTAAAGCAGTGACAAACTTCCTGGACATCCTGAATGGCAAACTGAGAACTTTATTTAATCTGGTGTAGTACCAGATGCCATTCTTTAAAATGCAATGTCAGGATCATGGCTGCTTGTTTTGGTATGGGTGATGTCAGTGCTTACAGTTTTGGCTGCTTGTCCCTCGTCTCAAGGGACGAAAGAAGCCACCGCCCTCTGAATAAGGAACTGATCTGACAAGGCCAGGTTGGTGTGGTGGACTATGTGGTGGAACAGCTAGGTGTGTTTTTCTGAGCTTTAAATAGGCTCAGAGGAGGGGCGTTCTCCCCCCAAATCTCAGCCTATGCTTATAATGAAAATACAGTACAGTGCGCAATCAGTTATAACACGGTAAGGTTGTGGCTCCCACTTCCCCCATAATGCAATTTGACTCACAAATGTTGGGTTTTATTGTTGTTTTGCATTACTGCATTTAAACACATTTATGTTGAAACTGGGACATATAGTATTTATAAAGCTCCCGTGCTTGCACTGTATTTTTTTCTTGATAAAAGTAAAAACAAACTGTCCGTTAATATTATAAAACAAGTATGAAACAATACAAGTGTGTATAAACGTCCTTGGATTCTGTGTTATTTGTTTACAGTTTACAACATTTAGTATAAATAATATACAATTTAAATAAGAGTGGTGTAAACTTTAAATTGGTGGAATAGCAGTTTTTGTTATACTATATGTATTGTAACATAAGAACATAAGAACATAAGAAAGTTTACAAACGAGAGGAGGCCATTCGGCCCATCTTGCTCGTTTGGTTGTTAGTAGCTTATTGATCCCAAAATCTCATCAAGCAGCTTCTTGAAGGATCCCAGGGTGTCAGCTTCAACAACATTACTGGGGAGTTGATTCCAGACCCTCACAATTCTCTGTGTAAAAAAGTGTCTCCTATTTTCTGTTCTGAATGCCCCTTTTTCTAAACTCCATTTGTGACCCCTGGTCCTTGTTTCTTTTTTCAGGCTGAAAAAGTCCCTTGCGTCGACACTGTCAATACCTTTTAGAATTTTGAATGCTTGAATTAGGTCGCCACGTAGTCTTCTTTGTTCAAGACTGAACAGATTCAATTCTTTTAGCCTGTCTGCATATGACATGCCTTTTAAGCCCGGAATAATTCTGGTCGCTCTTCTTTGCACTCTTTCTAGAGCAGCAATATCTTTTTTATAGCGAGGTGACCAGAACTGCACACAATATTCAAGATGAGGTCTTACAAGTGCATTGTACAGTTTTAACATTACTTCCCTTGATTTAAATTCAACACTTTTCACAATGTATCCGAGTATCTTGTTAGCCTTTTTTATAGCTTCCCCACATTGCCTAGATGAAGACATTTCTGAGTCAACAAAAACTCCTAGGTCTTTTTCATAGATTCCTTCTCCAATTTCAATATCTCCCATATGATATTTATAATGTACATTTTTATTTCCTGCGTGCAGTACCTTACACTTTTCTCTATTAAATGTCATTTGCCATGTATCTGCCCAGTTCTGAATCTTGTCTAGATCATTTTGAATGACCTTTGCTGCTGCAACAGTGTTTGCCACTCCTCCTACTTTTGTGTCGTCTGCAAATTTAACAAGTTTGCTTACTATACCAGAATCTAAATCATTAATGTAGATTAGGAATAGCAGAGGACCTAATACTGATCCCTGTGGTACACCGCTGGTTACCACACTCCATTCTGAGGTTTTTCCTCTAATCAGTACTTTCTGTTTTCTACATGTTAACCACTCCCTAATCCATGTACATGTGTTTCCTTGAATCCCAACTGCGTTCAGTTTGAGAATTAATCTTTTGTGCGGGACTTTGTCAAAAGCTTTCTGGAAATCTAAATAAACCATATCATATGCTTTGCAATTATCCATTATCGATGTTGCATCCTCAAAAAAATCAAGCAAGTTAGTTAGGCACGATCTCCCTTTCCTAAAACCATGTTGACTGTCTCCCAGTACCCTGTTACCATATAGGTAATTTTCCATTTTGGCTCTTATTATAGTTTCCATAAGTTTGCATATAATAGAAGTCAGGCTTACTGGTCTGTAGTTACCTGGTTCAGTTTTGTTTCCCTTTTTGTGGATCGGTATAACGACCCGGGATTTAATCTGTTCCACGGACCCTGTGTGTGTGTGTGTGTGTGTGTGTGTGTGTGTGTGTGTGTGTAAG
Organism: Polyodon spathula; assembly: GCF_017654505.1. NCBI lineage: Eukaryota > Metazoa > Chordata > Actinopteri > Acipenseriformes > Polyodontidae > Polyodon > Polyodon spathula. The sequence goes on along the minus strand of NC_054536.1, from coordinate 12,362,999 downwards.
CAGAGAAGCGGTAAGCTTGCCTCAGCTGATTGACATCCAGGTAGGCGGGAACATGAAAGCGCACATCAATGTGGACAGAGCTGACAGCTGAGTCAGAAAAGCTTCTGTGTGAATATGCAAGACTGTTTGTTGTTTGTTGGCCAGGAATAATCATCCCAATAAACCGTGTCTCCTTCCTTCATTTTCCACAGTATGCTACAATATTAATTTGGCTATTGTAAATCATTTCGGGAACACAGATGCCAGTACCGGTATTCATTATAAGGCGAAACACAAATTATGTTACCCAATTATGGACCCCGACAACGGCGTTATAATGGGGTAGCACTGTATGCATTTACTGTGTTTCTTTCAAAAGTGCACACTTAAAATCGAAACAGTGAATCAAAGTATATGGCAGGTAAGATGGCAGTTCTGAGACACAACTCATGTTTATATGTGAAATACTAATTGATTTCAAGTGTAGAAAACACAGTGTCATAATATTGTTTACTTATTATTCAGTTTACAGTTTAACATTTGAAATACTTTAGATATTAACTAACAATATTGCTCTACAACTGCTAACATGTTACATACAATGTAGAAACCGGAGATGTTTCAGAACACATCATGGCACTTTTCTATGCGTCACTGATACTGACCTGTTTGAAACCAGACTTGTTCATTTCAGAACTCAATCCAACTTGTGCTGAAGGTTGCGAGAAACAGGTTTTAAATCTTTGAATGCTGTTGGTCATTTAAAAATATGTCTCACCTTTATCATAAGGGAAAAGGTGAGACCTACAAAATAATGGCATTACATAGTAGAAAACATTTACTGGAATTCTTTTGTTGGCTTTAATTACATTAATCTACTTTGTTTTACTGTGTGATTGCTGGATGACATTACCGAGGTTTCTAATGTACACTACAAGTTATTTGTCCATAGCTTTTAAATGTTAAAACCATCCTTGCTGTTCTGCCCACCCACCATATACTTCCCACCCACTATGACAGACTTTATTGAGATACATTGGGAGTTGTTATCATGTCCTATCCCCTGCACCTTTATCAGCTTCTAATTGGAATACCAGCAGGTTGTGGTGACACCAGCTTTTGCCTTCACCTGACCATGATGTGGTAAGTCAGTGTGCTTCTGTACACTTCAAATACAGAACCAAGATGTGAATGACTATCGCCACTTAAAGTACCTATCCAAGGCATTTACTGTATGTGATGTTGCAAACCTTCAGGAAGGTATTAGAAAAGGCAAGGACTCTTTACCAGCTAAATCTTAGAAGTCATTTTTCTTTTCTCTTGGTCTCACAGGTAATTATTCTTTTACAATAGCTTGGAAATGGCTTATTGTTAACTCTGACACAGACAGTGATTCTCAAGCAGCTTAAAGTTTGTACTGTTCCTTTTTAATAGCAACATGGGGGATTAGAACTGCTAATGCTGCATCTGTTGTTCAGGATTAGCTTCAATACGGTAAATGTGAATGTAGGAAAACTGTCTCATTATCAGAAAATGTCCAGCACTTTCAATGTCCTCATTACACCAATAACTGAATTGAGTTATCTGTTAGTTCCTTGGATATTGTGACTTATGGTGTTACAAATTAGGACAGCATAATGTCTTGTAGCACAGTAACTTGTTTTTGTTCAGCCTTTTCAAGTGTTAGTTAGATTTCTTTGTTTTCTAATTTATATATGCTTTGTTAGTTCTGGGTGTAACTTACATTTCAAAATACACATGTTAAGAATGTGCAGTAAATCACACGCCCAGTGTATGGTAGCACTGCCCATGCTTGCTCTGCCATACCTGCATAATGAATATCAATTTAACCACACAATGTACAACACATAACTGATAATTTGAAGTGTATTTAGTCGAGTGTCTGCAATTGTCAATAAAGCAAAGTGTATAATACTAGTTTTAGAATGAATTCCTTTTTACCCCTCGCCAACAGGCTAATGGGATATTGTTAAGATATCATTGATAGTTAATATCTCTTGAATGATTCATGCTGCAGCCTCAGACTAGTTCACACTTCAGTGACATAGAACAGTTTGTCATGGCCAGGTGGCCATGTGTTTGCAAAATGTCTTTAGTAGGATATCTCTTGCACAACTCAAGCTGCATACTGTGCACATTAGGTTCATGCAATTGGTACCAGAAATGTCCAGCCTGTAGCAGCATTCAAAATATTTTCATCTCATCTGAGGGCATTGGTGGCTTCATTCACAACTGTATGTTTCTGTAGGACAGGAGGGTTCAATTTATCTAATATGTAGGCTAGCTCCCTTATAGAAGTTTACTAAAAGGATATTGACAAAGCTTTGCTTTAGCATTGTAAATTCTAGAAAGGTCTGGAAATGCAGATTTAAAAACATGGCAAACCACGGTAAACTATGGTAAATACACAGGATAACCATGGGAAAGCATTGGAGAATGTGCAGATTTACCATGCGATATTTTTATAAGGGTTACTATTCAATTTTATTTTTCCAAACCTGAAAGGGTTAAGGGTTAGGTCCTCGGTAGTGTAATAAAACAGATTCATGGCCAAATTATGGCTCAGTAGCATCACAGAGATTCAAATTCAGGGTTTAAACAGTTTTCCTCTGAAAAGCAGCATCACGGTCTAAAGCATAACCTTTCATTGTTTCTCTTTTGTAACCGCTGTTAGGTTGCTATAATGTGATATAACACTGTGTGTGCGTCATAGTGACCTAAATGTCTTACTTTATGTGTGTATGGTTATCATCTGCCGTCTTACCGAATGTCTGCTTTCATAATCATCACCAATAAACCCAAACAGGTGTTCAGAACTTACAGAGCATTTATTTCACAATGAATTCCATCCCTTGCAGATGTTAACGGAATTTATTTATTTATTTTTTAATAATGATACCCATGACTCAAACATAACCCTTCTTACACTGGCTTTGCAACAGGCATAGCCATCTCAGTTATAACACTATTTCATTACTATTAGTCCCAGAGCAATTTTAAAGAGAGCCCACCACATAATAATTGGTTAACTTGCTGATGCAATAAAATGTGTACGCAGGTATTTTTAATTTTTTTTTTAGTGCTGCTAAAGTTAAAAGTGATTCACAGGGCTGATCTGGCAATTCTCCCTCACTGCCTTCCTTTTCTAACAGGCTTAGAGCTGTGTAATGCTAATGCCTGTGTCATATGAAGTCCTAGGAGGGTTAAGGGTGCACTACAGGAGCACTTTTCAGATGCATAGTCCTGCTTAAGGATGTAGCTGCTGCACGGGCCTTTTTTATTGTAAAATTGGTAATATTTCATTCTGACGTCTTTTCTATTCATGTGTAGATTTAAAACATGTTTCTAATATGGTTTGCTGACTTTTGTATTTATATTCTGTTCTTTTTTTAATGCTTGCAGTATGGATTTGCTTGTCCTAGAATTAGCTGGCACTAGGAATAAATAATGTAACACTAGTAATGCACCACTATCACAGCAGTACTGTAATTTGTCATTGATTTGGTTGTTATGTAATAAAGACTGCATACTGCTACAACATATGGCACCATGTTTTTTTTTTTGTTTTACACAACTTATTTATGTATTTTATGGATACATTTACTATACTTATTGTCTAATTACACTGTGTTTTTATTTTAATAGTTTTTCAAGCTTGCTCTGGTCAGTCTTCATATAAGGGGCTAATGTGGTGTAATGATGTAAAAACTTCTATGTAAAATGTAGAGGTTTTTTTTTTTTGACAAGATTTGTTGTGCTTGTTTCTTATTTAGTATTTTGCTTTTTATTTGTTTTTGTCGCCAATAGCAACAAGGCAGTGTAGGTTACAAGTAAATGTACAACACCCAGTCAAGAGTAACTATCAGGATATTGTGTAACAGGATAGGGGTTATGGGAAACGGAAGTAGAGTGACACGCACAGCTGAGGCATGTATGTAGCCACGGCATTCAAACACGTTATATGGGCTATGGCTAAATAATAAAGGTTCTTTAATTAATCATAAGTCTCTCCTATGCATAAGACACACAATAATACAATAACTAGCTGATATGTGTAATGGTGTTAATTAATTAGCACTCTTAATTATCAATTACTTCCAACTGCTGAAAAGCTGAAGATCCAGAATATGAAACACAGTCGGACAATAACAACACAACACTGTTATATTAGTGTCACAATAATCAGCACATAAAGTTTAGCAATAGATAATATTCAGGTAATACTTCAGCTTCAATGTGACATGTCAATTATAGTAGGGCTTTTGTTTTTCTATTTTTATTAATAATATTTTACGCTTATTTTTAGGTATTTTCGATATGTAAATGTTTTTTTCTTTTGCTTTTTATATACTGTACAAAATTATTGTTTTCGTTTTTTTCTGTCACAATATGTTTAGTAACTCGACAATACTTGCACACTTTTTCAACTGTACCTTCTTTCCTTTGCTGTCTTCCACAACTAAATCCTTATGGTCACAGGGATATTCGTCACATTTCACCACAGTTCTGTCTTAAATTCAATGAGTGTGTAAATATTCCCTATCAAACTGTAATATAGCCTTAAATCTCACGAGCAACAACAATCTTCCATTTATTGCAATCTCGTTTTAAATCTTGTGAGTGTGTACAATTCTCCAATAGAAATGGAGGAATTTGCTGCCACTCAGTAGTTGAGGTGGTGTGGCAATGTTGCCCTGCCCCTGTGTGTATTCTGTGTTGTATGTTGCGTGTAATGTGCTAATGTTGGTGTATAGTCATTGGTACACGGGATGTAATATGGGTTACGAGCGTTTAAAATGTATATTTGTATTTAGGCACGAGGATTGCACAGCACTTCACGTGCAGGTAAAATGTAATAATATGTGAGCAAGGGGAATTGCACTTATTAATTCACGTGCAGTTGTACCGAAACTCCAATTGAATGATTGATTAGCAATCGAGTCTCGGTACAGCTGCATAAAAGCAACATGTTTTCACTCACTCAGGATTGGGTGTTCAGTGAGTGGAGAACGGGTGTGGAGACGGAGGTAACAGTTATAATAATAGTTAAAATAAGAACAGCTCACCGTGTTTGTCTGTGTCGTCCATTTTATTTGTATGTTTATTTTGGCTAAAGTGCCATATACTATGTTTTGTTTGTCTTGCAACCTTTTTTATTTTCTGTTTGTTTAATCATTAAATGCTGAGCAAGCAAGCGGTCAGCTTCACCAAAACTCCACCTCTTTGCGTCTCTTCTGTGTTGGTTCCTGTTTCTGGTCTGACGTCACCCACTGCAGTCGTCTTTGTGATAGGTGGGTTTAAGTATTCAGAATGAATCAATGAAAGATACAATTCAGGAAGGAGGGACATTGCTCTGCTGCAATGCACAAAGTTTCTTTTGCAGGTTATTTATTTTTTCATGAGGAAAGGGGTCGTCAACATGAATTGAGCAACCATTTCCAGTGTTTATCTGGTGTTTATTGGATAAAACCAATTTCATTCACTCAGTAAATTCGAATTAATAGGATACTGTGAAATCATAATCAATTCTTTATCCATCTGTTGTTTAATTATGTATCCCTTAATTAGAATCCATGGCACCTAAAATGAACACCTATTATATTTGTTCTTATTCATATTATATTTAGTCAGGCACCAATTACTCAATTAAGTAGATTGCTTCAATTAATTTCACTATCTGATTGTTAAATAGTTTCCACCAGCTATTACACTTATACAGTACAGTGACTTATGGCCACACCCTGTTATACTTTATAACTCTCACTCTTTCAGCTCATACATGTATTACATTCTCCTATGTAGATTCTGTCAGATCTCTTTAGTTGTACTGGGAATACTCCAATGTTTGTCTTGAAGAGTCGATGCAGGGTATGATTCAGTCATCTGTAGTGGCTCCACTTGCATCAGAGGCCAAATTGCTGTAAGACTGCTCCTGATTAGGCAAGCCAGTCTTGCTCAGTATATAAGAAATCTTGCTGTACATTTTTAAATTAAGTGCCAGCAAACCAACTCAGTTCATTCATTTATTGGCTCAACGTTCGTTGACCTTTCCTCTTTCTTCGATGGCAATCCAGCTGGTCCAGTTCTCTTTAAGTCTTTTTTGTATTCAAGTTTCTCACAATTTTAATTCTGGGGTGTTGCCTTGAATTAAATTCAACACTTTTCACAATATATCCGAGCATATTGTTGGCCTTTTTTATTGCTTCCCCACATTGTCTAGATGAAAGCATTTCTGAGTCAACATAAACTCCTAGGTCATTTTCATAGATTCCCTCTTCATTTTCAGTATCTCCCTGTGACAGAAAGATAATGAGTTCTGGTGATAAATCTCCCTCCCGACCTGTGAGGGCACTAAAGAACGGTAGGAGAAGTATCTGGAAGGGCTGGCCTTACAGTTTGTTTCCAGGACCGGGAAGTCAGTCAGACTGGAAAGAAGCGAGACTCTGTTGTAAGACTGTATTGACCTGAAAGGTAAACGAGGGACAGCTGCAAGCAATAAGGCAGTTGCAACCATTTACCAAGATGTCATGCGGGATTAAATATAGGGGCCAGGGTAACGCTGATCTTTTCCTTCGTTTGGGTAAAGCTCGGTGGAGAGAAAGACTGAGAGAGGATCTCTCAATAAACAAAAGAAAGACGTGTTACATGTTTTGTGTTGTGTTTGTCTGTATTGTAATTGTCCATGTTTTTGTATCACCAGACAGGTAAAGCACACATCCGGAGCTGTTGCTGAGGGTCAGCACAATCCGGCTCACCACTGCACTACCGTCACGAAAATACCTGTGTTTGCACTCACCAACAGCACGACTTCACTCACCCAGGACTGGTGACCTTGTGTTCGTTTTTGTTCGGGACTGTGCCCTGTTTGTTATCCCCATGCCTTACACATTGTTGTGTATTGCCGGGGATTTATTATTTTACGGTCACCAGACCTGGAATATAAATAAAGCACTTTTTCACCGGATTACAATTGTCTGCCTGTCACTCCTGCACCGCATCATCGCTACACCTGTCCCCCCTTCACCAGCCACTTTGCCACACTCCCATATTTACATTGCATATTTTTATTGCCTGCGTGCAGTACCTTACACTTTTCTCTAATAAATGTCATTTGCCAAGCGTCTGCCCAGTTCTGAATCTTGTCTAGATCATTTTGAATGACCTTTGCTGCTGCAACAGTGTTTGCCACTCCTATTTTGGTGTCATCTGCAAATTTAACAAGTTTGCTTACTATACCAGAATCGAAGTCATTAATGTAGATTAGGAATAGCAGAGGACCTAATACTGATCCCTGTGGTACTCCAGTGGTTACCTCGCTCCGCAGGACTTTGTCAAAAGCTTTCTGGAAATCTAAATAAACCATGTTATATACTTTATTATTCATTGTCGATGTTGCATCATCAAAAAAAATCAAGCAGGTTCGTTAGACATGATCTCCCTTTCCTAAAACCATGTTGACTCTCTCCCAGGATACTGTTACCATATAGGTAATTTTCCATTTTGGATCTTATTATAGTTTACATAAGTTTACATATAAAATAAGTCAGGCTTATTGGTCTGTAGTTACCTGGTTCGTTTTTATTTCCCTTTTTGTGGATCGGTATAACGCTTGCAATTCCCTAGTCTGTTGGTACAACCCCTGTCTCGAGACTGTTGCATGATCTTATTAAGCGGTTTGTAGATAACTTCTTTCATTTCTTTGAGTACTATTAGGATGATCTCATCCGGCCCTGGTGATTTGTTTATTTTAAGAGCTCGTAGTCCCTTTAACACTTCTGCCTTGCTTAAGCTAAAGTTATTTAAAACTGGATAGGAACTGGGTGACATGAGGGGCATGTTGTCCGTATTCTCCTTTGCAAAAACTTGTAAAAAATAACTATTTAATATATTTGCTATTTTTTTCTTCATCTATGATTTTGCCATTTGTATCTCTTAGACATTTCACCTCTTTGAATGTTCTCTTGCTGTTGTAATATTGGAAAAACATTTTGGAACTGGTTTTAGCCCCTTTAGCAATGTTCATTTCTATTGCTCTCTTGGCCTTTCTAACTTCCTTTGTGACTTGCGTTTGCAGTTCCGAGTACTCTTTCTGTGTACTTTGTTTTTAGTCCCTTTTAAACGCTCCGTTAAGTGTCTTTTTTCACTGAATATTTTTTAACATTGATCTATTAAACCATTATGACAATTTTGTGTTAAATTTAGATTTAAATACTTTTGGGATAGAATTGTTTTGGACCTCTAGTACTACATTTAAAAAGAAAAAAAAAAAACAGCCATCCTTTTTCTGTGGATGTTTTCTCTATTTTACTCCAATCTACTTCTGTTAGTCTCTGTTTCATACCTTCATAGTTTGCCTTTCTAAAATTGTAATCCTTAGCTTTAGTCACTACTTTTGGGGTTTTAAAAATCCCTTTAGATGAGACCATGTTGTGGTCTGAGTTTGCCAGTGGTTCTCTGACTTCTGTTTTAGTTATTCTGTCTTCGTTATTTGAAAAGACTAAATCAAGGCATGCCTCCCCTCTAGTCGGTGCCTTGACGAATTGTGTTAGGAAGCAGTCATTTGTTATTTCCACCATTTCAATTTCAACTGTCATGCTCCCCACTGGATTTTCCCATTTTATATGGGGGAAGTTGAAATCCCTCATTAGTATGGCTTCTCCTTTGCTACATGCATTTCTTGTCATTCTATAACAGATTATTTTGCTCAGCATCTGAATTTTGCGGTCTATAGCATGCTCCTATTATTATGTCCTTTGAATTTTTGTCCGCTATTCTGACCCATATTGATTCGGTGTCATTTTCTTCCTCCAGATTTAACACCTGGGCTTCAAGACTGTTTCTTATTTATAGCGCTACCCCTTTGCCTCTTCTGTCCTGCCTGTCTTTCCTATACAGTGTATACCCACAAATATTATATTCGTCCCCATCACTCTCAGACAACCAAGTTTCTGTAACACCTATCACATCATAGTTACTTGTTAGTGCAGTAACTTCAAGGTCTAACATTTTGTTTTTGATACTTCTAGCATTTAGATAAATACATTTAATATCTGTCTTACCTGAGTTGTTGTCTTTGTTTTTATGTGGTCTCCCTTCTGGTTTTTTTCTCCCCCCTTCCTTTCTTGTTTAAATGCTTCTGAACCTGTTTGAGGATCTTTTCTCCAAATAGATTGGTTCCCTTTTTATTTAAGTGCAGTCTGTCCTGCCTATATAGATATTCCTTGTTGTAGAATGTGGTCTAATGTTCAAGATAGGTGAAGCCTTCCTGTATGCACCACGTTTTCAGCCTTGCGTTTAGATTAATTATTTCTAGCTGTCTGTATGCTCCTTTGCAAGTGCCGGCAGTATCCCAGAAAATACCACAGTTTTTGTCTTGTTTTTCAAGCAATCACGGGCTTGCTCTGATAAAGATGGGCTGCAGTTTGGCATCCGAACATTTTCAGTATACACACACACAAGCACAAAAGACTCATTGTGTTCAATGTATTTATATTCACTACCTCATCTCCAGTTTATAACTCATACTTCTTCTTGTCATATGAAAAATTGAAAAATGATGTATGGTCTGAAAAGTTTTATCAAATTATAAATGTGTGCTACTAATCTTAGAAACAAGACATTTTTTAACTACAGTCTTATTGAAATTGTTTCACACTACTTGACAGGATACATTATCTGGAGTGTTTAGTGATGGAAGAAAATTGCATATCATATGACCTGCTATTACAGTAGATCATACAGTTTGCCCATCATACAGTATAGAATACTACTATGCTTTATTTAAAATGGGTACAGATTAACTGATATTAGACAATATATTCAAAATCAAAATCACACACCAAGTTAATTGGCCTCCACCGATGTTAAATTGTAATGATTCATATGATTTCAGGATGAATTCAGCAGTTTCTGTGGTTCCCTCTGCTGGGTAGTGCATGTGGAGTGGAAGGTGTATGGCACCACCAAGACCCTACCAGGACCAGGCTGTCCCTCCAGTCTGGAAGACCGAGCAAGAAGACTGATCAGAGAGGCTACCAAGAGGCCAATGGCAACTTTGTAAGAGCTACAGACTTTTATAACCAAGACTGGTCAAACTGTACATGTGACAACAATATCCCAACCACTCCACAAATCTGGCCTGTATTTTAGTCAAGAAAGCCCACCTTGAATTCTGTTTGAAGCATACAAAAAATACTCAAGAGATTCTGTAGCCATGTTGCAAAAAGTTTTGCGGTCTAACAAAATTAAAATGGAACGTTTTGGCCTAAATGCAAAGCTTTATGTTTGATGCAAACCCAACAAAGCGCATCACCAAAAGAACACCATCCCTACTGTGAAGCATGGTGGTGAAGCATGGTGGTGGCAGCATCATGTTATGGGGATGTTTCTCATCGGCAGGGAGAGAAGGGAAAATGAAAGTACAGAAAAATTGTAATTGCTGCCAAAGGTGCTTCCACCAAATATTAACTCAGGGAGGTGGAGAGTTACCCAATTCTGATCTTTCAGTTTTGTATTTTTAATATGTAATTTTTTTCTCACTAAAAACTTTTTTCCCTTTAACAGTGTGGAGTATGGTATGTAGATAATTGGAAAAAAATCCTCATTTAAATGCATGAAACTCTGAGGCACTGACAGAACAAAATGTTAAAAAAGTTCAAGGGGGTGTAGACTTTCTATAGACACTGTATATATATATATATATATTATATATAGATATATATATATATATATAAATATATATAAATAGAAGATCAAATTTTTCTTCAGTAATGAGGTTTAATGCTACAGATACTAATTGGAGATCAAATTAAGTCATCTGATCACTCATGTGACATTTTTTGAAAGGCCACCTTTAAATGTTAATTTAACTTAATTGTTCTTACCCTAAATCTATACAATTATTTAATAGTTTTCAATTTGTTTTAAGAGCTTAGAGACCAGCAACGATAGATGACTAAAGCACAAAGCGCGAACATTGTAGACTAATTATAAAACGAATCACTGCATGCAAGATCTTAACTATTAATATTTTCTGAACTATTATTAGGGATGCATTTGATTTATTCTTTGTTTGCATTGAAGGGTGATGCTATCAATGAAGTGTGTATGAAATTGGCTAATTTTAGCACATTTCCGTGCAGTTTGATTATATGTATTTGCCTGAATGCATCTTTATTTTAATCTATTACAATTAATGACTTACAACTACTGGTGTCTTATCCTGGGGCATTTATTAACATTTATTGTCAAGATAGTAGGGAAATGGTGGCAGAATCCTCTAAACAAAAATTCACAAACAAGTTACAGCATCAGGATGATCTGAAACTTTATTCTTGTGGCCAACATGTGCAGATGTACATTTCTTGTACATATATGTGTAATATTCAAAACATAATAATACAGTACAATAAAGTCAAAATAGTAAGTTTGAAAGCTAGTAAACCTACCGTAAACCAGCACTAAAACTGGACAACACTGCACCATTGTAAACTAATAAATTGTATTTCACCACAAGCACTATGGCACTCAGTCTGGACTTGTGAACATGTGTGTCTTTGTGTGTGCTCTACTGTGTTTATTAATTTTGAACTGTGTCTTATTATTTAGGGACTGCAACCAGTTGTTTTGGAACAGTGCAATACACATTGCCATGTATTGCCTGGGATTATTCTTTGTGGTCGCCAGACCAGCATTTACAAAATAAACCAGTTTGAATCGTGTTGTCTGTCTTTTGTTAACTAATCACATCACCACTACACCTGCGCACTGCAAACCACTTTGCCACATGTGGTGTCATAACACGCTACAGTGTCAGTGCTGCTAGAGACACTGGGTAGCAAACGGTAGGCCTAGGAAAGAAGGAGAGAGGAGAGGTACACAGCTCTAATCGAGAGGGTCGGTATTGCGATGATGCCCAACGCACCAATGGGACCAGTGATGATGGCTCCAAAGGCACGAGCACAGAAAATGATGGCAGAGGATGACCAGATAACATACCTGGCCATGTGTGCGTGTTTGGCTACCACCACGTCATGGCTAAAGGAGTTCTGGGTTAGCCAGCTAGAGCCCTGCTTGATCAGGGAGGCTGACGCTGCCCAATACGACTTGATAAAGCAAGCCAGTCTTTGTCGCCTAAACATCACAGAGAAGACACACAACCTGTACCATAATTGATGGTTCCTCTGTCTTGTCGGCTTGAGTTCATGAGGCTGGCACATGACATCCCTTTTGCGGGGCAGCTCGGAGCTGATAAAACAGGCAACGCATGTTGGCTCAATTTTATTGGGTAGAGCTTCATAATGAAGTGTCGAAATATGTAGCCACATGCCCAGACTGCCAGGGATTAGCGCCGGGTCAAGTGTGCCCTGCCCCTTTAGTACCACTGCTGATTATTTCCACCCACTTTGAATGCATTGTAATGGACATAATGGGCCCTTTGCTACCGTCTCATTCCAGGTAGACACATATATTAGTGGTGATAGATTAAGCAACGCGATACCCGGAAGCAGTTCCATTGAAATCCACTAGTGCAGGTGCAATAGCCAACGAACTAGTGCAGATTATGTTAAGAGTAGGGAACCCAAAAAGATATTGACTGATCATGAAACTAACTTCCTGTCTAACATGTTACAGCAAGTATACAAAATATAAAAAATATGTCCCATCAGGACATCCATTTAACATCCACAGACAGATGGTTTGGTGGAGCGCTTTAATCAGACCGTAAAGCAGATGCTGAGACGATTTGTGAACCAAGAACAAAAACATTGGATCCTCCCCTACCTCCTTTTTGTAGTGTGAGAGGTGGTGCAAAGTTCGACAGGGTTGTCCCCCTTTGAGCTCTTCTATGGCAAACAGCCTCGCGGCATCCTTGATCTGTTGAGAGAGGGGTGGGAAGAGCACAAAGGCTTGTCCAAAAATGTACTGCAGCATGTGCTCCTACTTAGAGATCGCCTGGATTTGGTCAGTTGTTTTGCCCAAGACAATCTCAAATCGGCTCAGCACCGACAATAGCAGCATTACAATAAAAATGCAGATTATGACCTTTCGACCAGGAGACAAAGTAATGCTGCTTCTTCCCTCATCAGAATCAAAACTGTGTGCTAAATGGCATGGGCTATATGAGGTGATGTGGGCTATAGGAAAGGTAAATTATGAAATTAAGCAGCACAATCGCCGTAATGAACAAGAAATTTATCACGTAAATTTGTTAAAGCCATAGCAGGCAAAGGAGGCCTTATTTATAGCCAAAGGCCTTATTTATGTAAAGGATTATTTAGGCCCCTGTCTAGAGTCCCCTATCACCAGAGACATTCCAGTGGGTGACTTCCAGACCAGCAAAGAAAACTGTGTAATTTAATTGAGGAGTTCAATTATGTTTTTTCTGACTTGCCTGGTAGAACTAACCTTGTTGAATATGCCATTATCACTCTCCCAGGTGTCACGGTGTGAGAGAAACCTTACTGGATCCCAACGAAGTGAGGTTAGCAAAGAAGTACAGGTGATGCTTGAAATTAGGGCAATTGAGCCTTCCAGGAGCAAGTGGTGAAGTCCAGTTTTGATAGTCGCCAAAAAGGATGGCACCAACCGCTTCTGCGTTGATTTCCTTAAGGTAAATGCTATTGCCAAATTTTATGCCTACCCCATGCCTCAGGTCGATGAACTTCTCGACAGACTGGGAGTGGCTAGATTTATCTCCACTTTGGACCTGATGAAGGGATACTGGCAGATCCCCTTAATCCGCAGCTCTAGAGAGGAAAACACATTTTCAACTCCTGATGGCCTGTTCCATTTTATAACCATACTGTTTGTGCTACATGATGTGCCTGCTACCTTTCAGAGACTGATGGCCCAGGTCTTACACCCACATCATGAGGGTAGCCCGGCTGACAGCTAACTTGAGAAAATGTGCGTTTGCCAAAACAGAAACTCTATTTGGGATTTATCATGTGAAATGGAAGGGTGAAACCCATTGTCACCAAAGTCCAGGCTTTGATGGATATGGCAAGCCTCAAAACCAAGGCTCAGGTGAGATATCTACTGGGGTTGGCCGGTTATTACTGTAGATTCATCCCTGAGTATGTCACAGTGGTCAGTTCCTTAGTTGACCTCACTAAGAAGAGTGCTCCAAATTTGATTAAGTGGTAAGGAGAATGTCAGGGGGCATTTGATACTATCAATAAGAGACCTTGCCAGGCCTGCACTCTCATCACACTAGATTTTATAAAGAGATTCATCCTCCACACTGATGCTTCAAATGTTGGGCTGAGGGCAGTAGACCCAAACGTAGACGGAGTAGAACATCCCATCATGTATCTCAGTAAAAACATGCTCCATCATTCGCATTCATTTGATCTCGTCACAGACCATATCCCACTGAAGTGTTTAAGCACAATGAAGGACAGCAATGCCCAGATAACTTGTGGTATCTGGCATTGTATCCCTTCATGTATTATATGATCCACGTGCAGGGAAAGAACATAAAAATGAGATTAGTTTTCCCGGGAGGGAGGAATAATGGGAAAAGCAGATTTAGCTGAGTGTTCCTTTGGCTCCACTTTGAGCGTTGGGATATGTGACAGAGAATTAATGAACCTTGGTTATAAATCTCCAACCCAACCTGTGAGGGCGCTGTGTAAAGGGAACACAGTGCCCCGTACTGGATGGCCTGACAATTCATTCCCAGGGATAGGTGGAAGTCGGCCATCTAGAAAGGGGGCCGTGCTATGGTACACCAAGTCATCAACCCGGAAGGGAAGCAATGTGGCAACCTTGGATTGGAGAACAAACGGTTGCACTCGCTAAGCAAGGGGGCATGACTGATGGTACATAAGGGGACATAGCAAGGTGATCTGTTCCTTTGTTATGGTTAAGCTAAAACCGGAAATGAGTACTGTGGAATTACTGTGAGTGTTTTGTTTGTTTTGTTATGTCTAAAAATCTACTTGTTTGTTGTTATTAGATGACTGACACGATCTGGAGCTGTCACTACAAGCCAGCACTAAACCTGAACATCACTGCACCATTGTACACAAATAAAGTGTATTTCACCACGAGCACTATAACACTCACTCTGGATTTGTGAACTTGTGTGTCTTTGTGGATGTTCTATTGTGTTATTCCATTTTGAATGTGGTAAACACACCCTTTTTCACAGTAACCCTTCAAATCCCACGTTTAGGTAAACAAAACACAATAATAACGGTTCTTTGTTAGGTCCTAATGACAACTGAGCTACCACAATAAAACCAGTCCTGATGTTTGATTTTGGACCACTTTCTTCTGTTTTTCTGTTTCCTACGACAAAACATCACATATAATATATATATATATATATATATATATATATTTATATATATATATATATATATATATATATATATTCGGCTAAGGGAACACTCTTGTGATGAAACAGAGTTTTTCCATTGTAAATGCTCCAGCTAAAGGAACAGGAACTTCGCTTAAAAGAACACCTTCTTGGCACCGGGTAAGTAATACAAAAATGACTACAAAAGATTTAGAAGTGAGTACTTTTTCGAGATTTACGATTATACTGTAAAAACAGTAAAATCTTTTGTAGTCATTTTTGTATTACTTTAGTATAAATGCATGTTAATTTGGATTCATATCTTATTTTTTTCTGACTTTATGTGAACGAAAAGACACACATTTGCCCGTTTTCCCATTGGAAATAGTGATATTTTGAAATATCACTGTACTGGTCACAAAAGCAAAGTTTGTGGGGAATAATAGCCATTTTCTATACTTTTGAGGCATAAACAATTAGGAAATAACAGTTACTACCCAGGAACAAAAAAAAAAAAAAAAAAAATTGTTACACAGTGTAATGATTTGGTCACAATGGATACAGACAGTACTGTTTTGTAAAAAAAGCAACTTGTCATCACAAGACTGTCTTGAGGGACACTGATTGGTTTAAATCTTTCCAGAACTGCCATCATATCATTGAACTGTTTTGTATTCTGGTTTCCACGAGTGCACATTATCACTACAAAATGGCATGCAAACAAACCTCAAAATGCGTTGCTGTTTCTCTTGCTCCACAAAGTTGGAAATTGTTCGAACTTTTGAAAAAAAATTGAATCAGGTACAAGTCGCAAAGCAATTTGGTGTTTCCTGTTCTGGTGAGTTTCTTCACCATTCTGTTAAATAATGTGCATGTCTTGTATATTGCTGCTGCATTTTGTAACATGTGTAGGTGTGCTGTGTTAATTTAGTTTGACAGTTAACCCGACGTGACGCCCATTATTTTAGCCTCTACCATTGTGATAGAACACACCCAGCAGCTAATTTCATAGTACATAGTGATTTTAAACTTTTTGACCATCTTGTTTTGCTTCATTATTATTAACATTAGTTTGTCTGTTACTTTATTATTATAGTTTTATTAACATATGCTTGCCTGTTGTTTTGCTTTTACTTATGTATTTCTAACCAGTTTCTTGCTAAGAAAAGCACTTTGCATTCTTATCACTAGCACAGTTCCAGGATGTTTCAGACAGCCACACAATGATGACAAATTATAATAAGGTGACAGTTGCACTTAAGCAAAGCTTAGTAAATCAGTCCTAAGATATTTGCTAGAAGGAAGTCCTAATTTATTACTCTCAGAATGTATTGATTCTCTGGCAGTTTTTGAGGTCAATATTAATTTGTTATTACTTATTTTGCAAAAATATTCTACTTTATTTTAATTGCTTTAGCTTAGTTTTATCTTGAATGCCTGTATATGTTTTCACATCAAATACATTTAAACTGAATCATTTGGAGATTTTTTTTTTTTCATTACTCAAATGTGCAATGTAGGTCCTTACATCAAGAATCCCAAGGTAACCACATGTCTGCTAAATTAGTTAACAATTTACAAATATAACAAATTTGAGTTATGGGGATTCTCTTTAGATGTTCTTTAATTAGCCTCCAGTTCCTTGTTAAAGTACAGCTTTTTTCCAGATGTTTCAATCACGAAGAACATACTACAAATACCACTCCGTGGAAGATATGTTAAGAGCATTGATACAGGCCACTGCGGCACAAAGAGAGAGAGCAATCAGTGACTGAGGGAAGAAGGGCTGCTGCCGGAACCAGAGTGCTGCTGCCAAAACCAGTGCCAGATAGAGAAGCATCGCTGTTCCCAGAGCCAGATGGAAAAGCATTGCCTTCTCCAGAGCCAGTTGGAAAAGTATCATTGTCTCTAGGGCCAGAGGAAGAAGCATCGCTGTCTCCACAGCTAGAGAAAGAAGCACCGCTGTCTCCAGAGTCAGAGGAAGAAGCACCGCTGTCTCCAGAGCCAGAGGAAGAAGCACCACTGTTTCAAGTTAGATGGAGAAGCACTGCCATCTCCAGAATCAGAGGGGGAGGAGCCATTGTTGTCCTGGGAACCAAAGAAGGAAGAACCACCCAGAATGAAATGTTCTTTCTCTAGATTTATGATATCATCATACTGTCATTGTACCAGAATGAAATGTTCTTTCTCTAGATTTGTGATATCATCATACTGTCACTGTACTGTTGTTTTCTAGATTTTGGAAATACGCATTCCAGTGCCAGTTTGGTACGATTAACATTGTTCCATGTGTCAAAATGGGTAGTATAAAATAGCAAAATAGTCTCAATGCTGAGTAACCAAAAAGCAAAGCACATGTTAACTTTTAAAAAATAAACTTAATTTAATTAGTAGTAGCGTTAGTATGTTGACACAACTTTAGCATAGCACTTTAATCCCTTTTTTGCTGTGAGGGAATCTGAATAGAAACTACCCACGGAGATATAAAAAAGCAGAGATGACCAGTAGAACGCTCCAGTTGTATCTGCAGTAAACCTGGATGGCCATGATTACGTGAGTAAAATTGGAATGTTTCTGTAATATCATTCTGAAATCTTACAAAGTTGTTAGAAACACCATTTTAATGCAAAGCAGGTTTCATTATTGGTACATTCTTATGATGCTGCTTTCTGAAACATTAGCATCTCTCCTCCTTAATTGCCATAAATGACACCCAATGGCATGCACTTAGAAGTTTGTTGTAAACCCTTGTCAAAATAAAAAAGGACAGGGTCAATGGATTTTTTTTTTTTTTTTATCAGATATTAATAGTGCAGCAATGGCAGCGTGCTACCTCTGTTTTTGTTGTAATGAGCACTGTTCACCTCTTACCCTTCTCTGCTCCATAGTGGATGAGCATTTCTGAGATGGGCATTCCTACAAGGTTTTTAAAAAACATCTCTCTTCATCAGTAATTGTAGGTATTTTGTTCACAGGTTCAATATTGCTTTGTAAAGTCTGCTTTTGTACTGCATGCTTTGAGAATATATAAAATTATATTAAGGGCGAAACCCGGTGGTCTGGCAAGTCTAGCGGGCGAGTGCCGAAAAAAAAGCGGTAACTTTGGGATTCGATTAGATTATTCAGTGCTTATTCAATATTATTTAGTGCTATCAATAAAAACATTTTTATATTTTCTTTTGTATATGGTATTAAAACTGTCTCAGAACCCACACAAAACCACCTAGTTTAGGTGATGTTCATCAAACATTAACAAGAACCTGTCATTGTGCATGCATGCATTATTTTTACAAAAAATTTGACTAATTAGACTAATTAGAACACACAGACACACAGTTTTGCAATGATGCCCTAATTATGGTGAGGAATGTTTAGTTATTGTTTCCTTATCTAAATGATGTTCTGAAAACTTTAGGGACAGTTATGATCAGAAACAATTATCAATATGTTGTCCTAATTCTGAAATTGATATCATAATCTGCCATTTAAGGCATGTTATAGTGCCTGGGTTGTTTGTCAAGTGCGAGCTTAATGAAACAACTTGTAAAAGCCCACACAGTCCAGATTATTGCTACACATTATAGCCCTGAGCAAAACTACTTCTAAGCTTCCAACCTGAAGAGACTGGAAACAAAAAAAGAAGTACTAGACAAGTGAGAAAACAAACTGGATAGCCTTGCTCGGGTGGCAAGGAAATATTTATTCTGCTGGAGTTCTGACTAGGCTAGCTCCTTTTCAGTGTTTAATAAAAGTGGGTCTTCATTAACCCTTTGCGGTCCTGTGTCAGACCAGGAATTTTTCCTTTTCGGTCCGATGTTGAGCTCTGCCCAACATCATTAAAAAGATGTCAAGAACAGGTCTCTAGTCATTTTTTTTCTCCGGAAAAAGCAGAGAAAATCTTTTAATGGCCAAGTGAGACTGACAGAAGCCGAAAAAAATAAAAAAGGAGGCTGATCTGAGCAATACACATAGTCCCTTCACAATAGACACAACACGGACACAAACAAACAAGATAGCTGCTTCCGCATCCAGCGTCAAGCCTTTTGAGATGCTATAGTAATAAAATAATGACTTGGATAGGATTATTGAGGAGTTTGGTGATAAAACGAGTGATGAGGAGATGATTTATCAGTATGCACTACTATGAAGAGGTATGTGATAAATACAGTGAACAAGGGATGGGACGGGGCTGGAGATGCACTATTGAGTGTCCTGTTGATATGCAGTGCCTTTTAAACCTGTTTTACTATGAATAAAATTATTTTTAAACAGTTCGTGTAAAATTGGACCTGACATGCCTGACAGGCGCTGAATAAATGGGCCGCAAATGGTTAAAACAGTAACTTCACTTCCAAAACAGTAAAATACATCAGCAGTAAATCTTCCATTTTACAGTGTTCTAAGAAATAACAAACTGGAATGCCACACAATTCTCAAAGCTTCTCAGAACCACTTAGTTTTAGAATTAACATGCTCCTGAGTTTCACATCTTCCT
Source organism: Polyodon spathula (assembly GCF_017654505.1). Lineage (NCBI taxonomy): Eukaryota > Metazoa > Chordata > Actinopteri > Acipenseriformes > Polyodontidae > Polyodon > Polyodon spathula. The sequence goes on along the minus strand of NC_054536.1, from coordinate 12,343,197 downwards.
TAGTTTCTGGACTTGTAATTAATTCTCTACTTCTTCTGAGACCTTTCCAAATTGATGTTGAAGTAAAGCAGCCTCTATTCAACTGATATTACCCCATCTAGCTACTAGTACTCATAAAATGTATTTACATCTATCGCATTCATACAGGAATGCAATCTGTGGGTTCATCTTTGTTTATTCTGTTCCTTCCTGTGGTATTTCCAAAACTTAAAAAAAGAAAAGTCTCTCATTGAAATTAGCATATCCCTGGTTATTCATAGAAGAGGAAGGCTGTAGTTTAAAATGCTGTTTGCACACATTTATTAACACAAAACTAAAATAACCAAAACACTGGAACAAAAAGGTTCAAACAAAGCAGCACTATCACAGCGTCGCACAGGGCACACAACCTGCTGTTCCCATTCCATTCCCTAACTAACCCAGCTAAGCAAAGCATTTCTCCTGTCTTTTATACCATGTGGCTGGAACTTGATTGATGATCAATCAAGCTACATTCTCCACATGGATTTGGCAGGGTTGGAATTAACCCGATTGCTGCTAAACTTAAATTAAAAATAATCAAACTTCGTTTATACAGCACAATAACCATACTGTTTACATGTGCAGGGTTTCGCCCTGCCACACACTTTCATACAGTTAAGAATAAAAAAGGTGTTTTGAGTAACGGATTACTGCATTCAGCGGTTGCAATATGATTAGTGTACAACACCCCCAAAAAAATAAAAACATATTTAAATGCAATTTATACCTACGAGTAAATATAATGTATGCATGCACTTGGCTCCACAGAAGAACTGTCTGGTAAGGAGTTACAGTGGTTTTATGCTAATAGGTTTACGCAGAAATCAGGTTTGGTTATTTGTAGGGCTGTCAGTTTACTTCTGCGATTAATGTGTTCATATTTTTGGAGATTCATTTTTTTAACATGCGTTAATCACACTCCTCAGTCTTGACCCTCTTAGCATACCGTCACCATTTAATATACTCGAGCGCATGCAATTAAAAGTGAAGGACTTGTGAATGGGAAGTTTATTTTATTAATTAATTTATTTAAAAACCTTCTGACATATCTACTGTCAAATTAAAACTATCAGTACCGGTATCACAAACAGAGGCTGCATCTAGTCTGAAGTAACACCTGCGTGCTAAACAAACTTTCACATTTCAAAATACAGCAACATTGGTCCATGTCGGCCATCTTGGATTGACGAAAACTCACCATTTGAATAACCTTTGATGCTCTCATGTTTAATAAGATCCCTGGAAAGTTTCAGCTTAATCAGTCCAGCGGTTCTGGAGGAGTTGTATTTTAAAGCTAAAATGTAGAATCCAAAAATGGCAGCTACATGTCATATCACATGATATGTGTAATTGTACACCCCTTCTCAACATATGTCAGAAGTTGGAGGCTAATGGTAGCAATGGTTTTTGTTGTTTTAGTGTCTTCAAAATTAGTTACTAAAAATACAAAATCCAATATGGCTGCCAAACCATGTGACCTATTCGCTCCATTTTTATCAACTAGCCATGGCCATGTACCAACATTCCGAACGGCAAGTCTGTGTGCAACAGTTTTCATTTCATGGGAATGGGAAGTTTATTTTATTAATTTATTTATTTAAAAACCTTCTGACATATCTACTGTCAAATTAAAACTATCAGTACCGGTATCACAAACAGAGGCTGCATCTAGTCTGAAGTAACACCTGCGTGCTAAACACACTTTCACATTTCAAAATACACTTTCTAGAAACAACACAATAAATGAGATCCATCAGTGTTGACACAGTACACTTTTAGAATTTCAGGATCACTGCAAGCCTATGAATCAAGTCCAGGGCTTGTAACAAGAAGGTCACTGGTTCAAATCTAACCTCAGCTGGGAGTGATTCGTGGGCTTGCGTAGTTTTACCACCCCCACCCCCCAAACGCCACCCCTGTTATAGAGATGTCTGTCTGTTATTTTAAAAAACACAACAAAAAAAAAAACATCATATTTAAAATAGTTATGAATAAGCTGTCTAAGGACATTCTTTAGTCTAATTTTGAAAGTCAGTGATGCACTTGTTTTTACGGTGGACATGCACACTCTCCTTGCAAGGGCGCTGGAATTAGGGGTGCTGGGGGTGCAGAAGCCACCACCGGCTTTGTATGGCTTCCATCATATACAGGGGTTAAAGTTTTGTTCAATGGCTTCCAGCACCCCCACTTTAAAAATGGTTCCAGTGCCACTGACTCCTTGGTCAGTACTGATTTGTGTTTTCAAGCTTGTGCACCTTTTTAAAGGAAACAAAACACAGCAGAATTAAACCGTAAAAGGCAAAAAAGAACTGGTATCATCAGGCTAAACAAATTAGATCAGAAACAGGATCAACAGTCTGCTTCAGTAGACGCTGTAACCATAGAAACAGTTACACTGTAGATCTCAGTATATTCTAAACCTGCTGCAAATTGAAAAATAGAAAAAGGGGGAGACGATCAATGATTTCCACCATTACATACTGAAAACGGCTTTATAATCAGAAAACTGCTATTACCCATTGTGCATATACCTAGACACAAATCTCAATGAAAGTAAGATTTACTACAAGAGAAGTTGCCTCCATAATCCATGATGATAGTTTACTGTAGTTTGTGTACTGTACAAAACAAACCCTGCATTGTTGGTGTTTTCAGTGAAAGGGCACAGAGGTACATAAGTGCTTCCCCACGATTGTCAAAAGTACATTGTTAGGAGTTTCACAGCAGACTGAAATGGCGCCCCTGCTCTATAACCCCAGATTATGATACATGTAAAGTGTTGTGCTAAAGAAGGCTCTGAGCAAGGTACGCATCTCTACTTGAATATATGGGAAAAAATTGTTCAGTTCAGGTACTGCCACAACTATCAGATTTACAATTGACAATTATAAAACAATGAAACAGCAGCTTTCCAGTGAATGTAAATGGAAGAAATTTCCCCTATATATATATATATATATATATATAACCTTGTTATGCAAATTAACTGAATGATCAATTCAGGGAGATATGTGTTCATGTTCATGTTCATGTTATTGAAACTTGTCTTTCAAAATTTTACATATCTACTGAAAATAATAAAAGTGTTTTTATTTCCATTTTTTTCTAGAGTAGAATTGTGTTAGAGTTCTTTGCTCTACAACTAGGATTTAAATAACAGCCTGTGCTGTCAACCGCAACATATACTGCTCCACACACATGGCCCTACTGTTCATTCGACACACAAATTTCTTTCCCAATCTCTGCTAGAATTGATTGACCCTGTCACTGGGGGATAATTGCTGGGAAAATGAAGTGATGAGTCAGTTTCCCAATGATTAGGCCAGGCAACCCTGACTAGTGCTTGCTGATACAATGAGCCTTCTGGGAAAAAAAAGGAGAAAAAAAAAGAGTAAAAAGCCTAAAGGATGATGGGATATCATGCGATTAGAAAGAACATCCTTTAATGCCACCTCATTTAGGTTGATTTTACTTCACAGTAATTAACTTTAATATTGTGCTATCTAGCCTAAATAATAGCTTTACGTAATTGGTCTTTAGGCAATGTTTTTCACTGAATACAGAAAAAAAGGTGAATGTCTTGTTTTAGAACAGTTCTACTGGTCCTCATCTCGACAGATTCAATTAAAATGCCTTTTATATACCCTTTCCTTGTCTTAATAACTATTAAACTCCCTGTCACCTTCCATTTATATGCTGGATAGAAAAAAAAGCAAGTGACAACTGAATTCCTATCAGCAGACAAACAAGGTGACACTGAAATGCTTCAGATCACTGGCTGGGTGCATATTTGACCCATGTAGTTGGAGATTAATCTACGAATCAGACATTTACTGACCTTTTCACTCATACATTCCATGTCTGACCTTGCTAAAAAGGCTGTGGAATAAGATGTACAATGCATGTGTAGTTATTTGGTGGAATACTGGCGCTTCCTCTGGGTAATTGGAAATGGTTCCAATATAAATAACAGCTGCTTTTAGATATACGTAACAGTAAACAGCTGGCAAGAGTCATTTTTGAACATCATGGGCCCTATTTAACAACTTTCGCAAACCCCTAAGGCAATCGCAAACCAGAATCAGGCACGTGTGGGCAAACAGACTTTGCCCACCTATGTGACATAACAACCGTGTTTAGTGCCCACTCGGCAAGTCAGCGTTAGTGCTTGACATGGGCTGAACTTTAGGGAAGTGTCCTCATTTACATACAAATATAACGATTTAGCAAACCATCAACAGTGTTAGTGTTTGCGTTTCAATTGCATTCAGTGTTAGTGTTTACGTTTCAGTCTAAACTGTGTGTAAATTACATAGTCGACTATAAATATCGGTGAAACTACCACAGAAGCAGGCAAAGAAAAGAGAGTGAGAAAAAAATAAAAATAAATATGGAGTGCTATGATGGTGCGGTAGGTGTGGTGGTGAAACAGACATCACAGAGTCTCTGGTACAGGTGCAAATAACCCCAATACCAACAATGGTAGAGGGTGTGTTTTATTTATGGAAACGCAGTCCAAAGCAACAAAAAATTTACAAATCATAGGTCCCAATAGAGCGAGTCCCTCTCAGCTGTATTGTGCACTTGCAGGGAGGTGGAAAGTGCTGAAGTGTCCAGTTCAGTTGTACGGGGTGTGTGGTGTCCAAGGTGAAAGTGCTGACAGTAGAGCGGGGCAAAGGTACGACTCACTCCGACCCCGGTCCTGACAATAAACAAACCAAAAACACGTAGCAAACAAACAAACACACGGCTCAGCAACCCAGGTTCAGTGTTACCTCCAAAAGCCCTGCACTTGCAAAATGACAGCCCTTATATACCAATGATCTGCACAACTCAGCACACCTGCCAGTTGTCTAATGCAGCACAGCTGATCACAGTAATCTTGTCTCCTAATATGGTCATTCTGCCCTGCACTAATATCGCCGACTTCCTTTTCCACCCCTCTCTCCAAGCCGGCCCGTCTCAGTACAGGTGTGCAAGTACCTCTGCTTAGCGTCCTCTTGGGTCGGGAGGGAGATTTACAGCTCAGATCATCTCACTCTCTGTCACAAGTGCGCACTGGTTTAATGTGGTATTTTATAGTTTGATTCTTTGTGATGTAATTTTGTAACAATTGTATGTCACCCTGGATAAGGCTGTCTGCTAAGAAATAAATAAACAGGCTAACATTATTTTAAAGAGCAAACATGGGTTGCTATTAGAGTTCCATAGTAACCATGGCCCTATCTGCACTCTATAAGGAGTCAAGTTTTGCATTTGAACTTTAGGAGCTGTCAGAGGTCACTGGTATGGACATATTTTCATAGAGCATGTATGGCTTACTATATGTCTTACATATATGTCTTACATATAGTAACCATGACCCTATCTACACTCTCTAAGGAGTTATAAGCAACATTGGTCCATGTCGGCCATCTTGGATTGACGAAAACTCACCATTTGAATAACCTTTGATGCTCTCATGTTTAATAAGATCCCTGGAAAGTTTCAGCTTAATCAGTCCAGCGGTTCTGGAGGAGTTGTATTTTAAAGCTAAAATGTAGAATTCAAAAATGGCAGCTACATGTCATATCACATGATATGTGTAATTGTACACCCCTTCTCAACATATGTCAGAAGTTGGAGGCTAATGGTAGCAATGGTTTTTGTTGTTTTAGTGTCTTCAAAATTAGTTACTAAAAATACAAAATCCAATATGGCTGCCAAACCATGTGACCTATTCGCTCCATTTTTATCAACTAGCCATGGCCATGTACCAACATTCTGAACGGCAAGTCTGTGTGCAACAGTTTTCATTTCATGGGCTGTTAAAGATTTACCATTATAACTTTATTCCACCCACTGTGCTTTGATTGGCTGTGCATGATTTGCTATTTGATGTGGCTTAGCCCACGCATGAGACCCTTTCAATCACATTATGGTATCTCAGCTGTCATTTTTTGCACTGGCGATAGTGGCTGCGTACATATTTGCTAAATAGGGCCCTATAAGTCACAAATGCAGGTTAATTTGTTGGCTGACAAAAAATGAATAACTACGACTTAAAAAAAAAACTAGTAACAGAACTGTACTACCATAGAATAAAATGTGCTTACTATGTGTGTGTACATTAGTTTGTAAATTTGTTTTTTTTAGTAGGGGGAGAAAAAATACCTTAATGTTTCTTTATTGATAGCGGTGTTTATTCGAAGCCAGTCTCTATTATAAAGCTGATATACGTCTGTGGCGTCAATACGAGGGCGTCGCCAAATTGAAGTAATAGGGTATTTAATATCTAAAACTTATACATTTTCAACAAAGAAGTCAATCTTTGGTGATGAACACTGTAGCTCTCTCTCTGGATCTGAAGTTCCAATGAAAGAAGATGGTACTTTGCTTGAAGTACGCATTGCATTTAGTCGGCTCGCAATGAACAAATAGTTATTTTCAAATGGAGATCATCTTGTTGATTTCCATCTTGCAGTATTATCTTTATTGTCGGCAGTTTTCCAACTGGAAATAGTTCCGTTGTTCAGACGTAACTCACTTGAGATTATGCGTTGCAATTGGAAAGATGTAGTTCGTAGAAGTGTTCTTGCAATTTTTCTTTACTCCTAGTACATGACCTTAGGCCCAGCTGCTGGTTATGCTTTCGTGGAGCGACATGGAAACCAAGACCTGCCTTCAGATCAAGACAGTGTCCCGTTTACTGTTTCAGTCTCTAGTAGGGCAAAGAGCTAGGGCTCTCTTCAAAGCTGATTTTAGCATTTCTTCAGAACATTGGTTCTTCCTTGCCTTCTATGAATCTGAGCAATTATGCTCCCATGACTTTCTTCTTCTTGCCTGGAGCCCTGTTCCTTGTGTGGTGAGCTTGCTTAGTGTGGGAAGCATGTATGGGAAGCATGTCCTTTGAAAGTCACACGGCTGCTTTTGTGATTCTCACTTCAACTCTGTGATTGGTGAGTTTGTTTATTTTGGGATGTACCAGAGTCCACGTGGGGTGATTCTCATTGGTTGTTTTTGTTCAGAGACAGCCCATTGTTCTCAATTGGTCTGTATTTCCAACCCCAGTAAGCTGTATTTATGAGGGGTATTGTTCTCTGTCTGAGGTGTCAAAGCATATTCAAAACTGTCTGGCTTGCCTTCTGCAAGATTCTGCTGGTGCCTTAATGATTCATTCAATGATAGGTAAAGATAAAACACTTGTCCAGCAGTTTTCGACTCTTTCTAAAAGCATTCTTTGTCAGTGGCGGAGTTTGTGACCAGAAACCAAGTAGTCAGAGAATGACGTGGGAAACCTCCCTCGATATATTTCAATTCTGTTAATTGCATACACAGAAAGATATTATGACCCACTCTGACGTTACACCGCCCTATCTATCTCCTTAACTGGCCTGTTATCTTCAAGGACCCCACTCTCAAGTGTGATGGAGATTTCACTACAGTCACTAAGTGAATCTGCAGAGCAGCAGGAGTTCACATGATTATATACTATCCTATGTTTTGTGACACATTAACTATTAACCTTTGTGTAATTGCTTTCCATTTTTCTAGGGTTATGGGTACAATGATTTTATGGCAGCAGTCCAATAATATGACCTTGCTTTCTTGATCAGTGTACCTCAGGTTAATTACAATAGATGTGGCTCGTTAGCCCTGATCAAATGTATTCCTTTAATGTAGGCTATAATCAAGGAGCATCACTTGGTGTGTGACATGAACTACTTTCCATGGTTCATTTGTCTCTTACTGCTGTATATCATGATCACCTTTTTATTATTTTCCAGTCCTATAGATTTAGTACCAGGATGTGTACGTATGAGATTACATTGATTTGAAAAATGCTTAACATCATCTTTTTGCCATAAAAGTTTTGACTACTGATCCTGAAATCACAAAACTAACCATTTTGTAATGAAAGTATTTACATATTAATGCACATATTAATAATTAGAAATTAGCTGGTTTATAAATATTCCTATGAAGAACTTTTCTCAAATGTGTGCATAAATTACAGTAGCACTTACCATCAATACTTAACAAATACAAAAAGAAAACATTTTCAAAGCATATTTGATTTATTTCTGGCAATTCCCTACATCATGAAGGCATGAAACACAGTCAAGTATGGTAAATTACAGTATATGCTTGGTTAATGCATGATAAATGCAATTACTGTGAAATACATAGATAGTTAGATATAGATATATTATTCCTTTCTATTTACATATTCAGGCATCATGGTATTATCTAGCCATTTATTTTCCTTATCCTTCTGTATTGTACATTACCCAATTGCATTTCTTCTAAAACTGCAAATTGTAGGTCACTCTTGTTATGTTCATTTTTTTTCAGTTGAACTATTGGTTAAGTAAGGGATAACACATGACAGGGCGGGGGTTGTGTTGCATCAACATACGGCTGTGGTTGGAGGCACGGTGCTTATAAAACGGACACAATAAAACATAGAAAAAACAGTTTTTTTTTTTTTTTTTTTGATGAACAATTGTAATATATATTCTTCTGCTTTTAAGAAAAAATAATCCGTCAGACAAGGTTCTATTTGCTGGAAACATTAAACTGGATGTTTCAACATTTCCATTTATTTTAAGATGTTCCATTGAAAAAGGAAAATGTTTTGAATGAATGAAACAGCCAATAGGAAGGGCTATAGAAAGTGTCTTCTCTTTGTTATCTTTAGTTCTGTGGGAGAAGCTGCAGATGAAGACGGATGGTTGTAAGGTGCGGAAAGAAGTGAACCCCACTGCTTTCGGTTTTCAGCCGAAGCAGTCCAGTAGTTTATTAAACTAGATTCTTCTCTGTGACCAGTAACTGACATTATTGCTCTAGCCTCTATGCTAGCTTCTCTAAGTAGGTGCACAGCAGTGCTTCTTACGCTGTGGTCCATATAGCGAGGAGACAGCGCTGCTTCCAGTGATAAGTGAGACATCATTGAAAGGATGTGATTTATTCCCATTGGTTTTAGAGTATGCCAGATAGCTTCATCGTTTAAGTGGCATAAAATAATCTGGCGACGGTGAAGGAAAAAACTACCAGCATCAGGGGGTATTTTAGTGAGATATTTTTTAAAACTCAAAATGGGGCAAAGGTATGGCATACATACACCCATGGTGGCTCTTTTTATTTATTTCATTAAAAGCTTTGTGATTTTTTGTCTCTTGTTGTAGTTTACGGATACAAATTCCAGTTCATTTGCATCTGTAGTGACAACAAAGCTGTCAGGTTTAAAAATACACTGCCCTTCTCTGCCACGCCTGACCATGTGTAATTGAATATCCAGCCAGACTCCACACCAGACCAGAGGGTGTGTTGCTGGAAAGAGCAACAGAGTTTTGTAGATTCTCCAGGTCAGCAGTAGTAATACTTGGATGGTGAACTGTGGTGTATTTGTCTGCTTTTCTGTATCTTTTCATTACTGACAAAAATACATTATAGCTGTTTATGTCAGTGCTGTTAACATAGCGACTGAGACCAGCATGGAGGCTAACAAAGCATTATAATATATATTTAAAATGTGCCTTGACCCGAATTATGTCAATTAGATGTTTTGTTCATATTTCTTATACTATATACAATATTTCTTACTGTATATTGGATATCCATCTATAAAATTAATAAACTGAAATACTTAGATAGTTTGTTAAAGCCTAATTATAATTGAGGATGGTTATTTTGAGCTGTTAATTTTTGCAGTCCTAGTAACGTATGTAACAAGAGACATACACAATTTAGAAAAAGTATAGTAAAACCAAATTAATTTTCAGAATGATGTTTGAATGATAATAGAAAACATTTTTTTTTTGTTTATTTCTCATTACAGAGTAGTAACAAAGTAGAATAAGCCACAACAGGCAAACATGAATATGATCCAAAAAATGGACCCAACAGCTTAGCTCTTACTCGGCCTTGTAGCAGAGCTATATGAAGTCATAGTAGACCAGAGCTTCTCAAACTCGGTCCTGGGGAACCCCTGTGGCTGCTGGTTTTCAATCCAACCGAGCTCTAAATTACTTAACTATACCCTTAATTGAACTAATAATTAGCTTAATTAGACATGTGTACTTGTTTTCAGCTCTTAAACAGTTGCAGTTCAAGTTACTTATCAAATGTTATACCTAGAAATATGTTACTGTTCAAGAGCTGAAAACAAGTAAAAAGGTCTAATTAAACAAATTAGCTGTTCAATTAAGGGTATTTTTTAAAAGTTTTCTTCAGGCCAGAGCCATGTGTTTGGTAACTTGGATGAATTCTGCACATATCGAACCTTTATGTTATTCAACTCCTCTGTGATACTCTTTTTTGGAATTTCCACAACCTAAACAAAAGAAAACATATAATGCTTAAGTAATTTAAATATTTTTTTCTTTTTTGCATTTTTGCAGCTTTATTTTTTTTCTCTCACACACTTCTTCAGCTTCCAGTATTCTCTTTGGTTGGTCTGTTTATCTTCAGTTGCTGTTGTACAAGGCTGTTTTTTTTTTTTTTTTGTGGTTCATCAGTAATGCCTTCTGTTTTTCTTTTTTTTCTTTCTCTGTATTGCTGCATATGCTGTCTTTCTCCCTATTTTCCTGCACTTTCTCCTCTGACATAAGAAGCCTATATTCACGTGACCTTTTAGCTTCATTCATTTTATGTTCCATCCATTTTTCTGGGTCTTCTTTAATTTTACTTCTATATCTGCTCATTGCAGCTGCCCTAGCATTTAATGTCCCACTCTCAGAACAATAACGAGACACATTATTGTTTCTTGTGTCCCCTCATAACTTGATTGTCAGTCTACTAGTTTTTTTAAGTGAACTTCATTATCCCATATGTGTACCCTGTAAATTTCAAGTAAATTGCACAGTTACATAGTTACTCTCAGAAGTGATTACAAGACTTCTCACCCTTTACATGTTAGATAATGGTTTGAAAAACATTACGTTTGTCCCAGTTACAAATACAAATAAACCCCTCCATAAAGTAATATCAAACCAAAATAAATATTCTGAAGCTTGTTCACAGGTTATATACTGTATTTATTGTGAAATTCCTATTGTAAAATTAATAAACTACATCCATACATATGATGTCTGTCTTCGTTCCATACATGACATAAGCAAATCTGTCAAAGTGATCAGGGAAAATGACAGCTTAACCATGGGAAATATAATTGTCTAAACATAATATTAATTTCTCTTAAAATATCACACTGTAACAGGGAGAGATCTATGCTGACTCTGCTGGCGTGTTCACGGGCTGCAGGAAGAGGGCAGCAGTCGTCCAACAACCGCCTGTGAGTAATGGCAGTGACATGGGGAGGTGGGAAAGTGGGTGGGTAGACTTTCCCCCTCTCTGAATGGCTGAGAGGCGCGTCTTGGGAGATTGTTAGCCTTATAAATTAACGCTCCGTTGTTTCCTCAGGTCTGCCCACTTAGACGCAACGAGAGTGCGGAAGCACTGATCCAGGACCGGGAATCAGGCGAAACAAAGAGTTTCATAGCGAGACAGAGAGAGCGGGGAACCCTTGGGCAGACCCCGGCGTATTGTGACAGAACAGGCTAGTTAGCCTACAGAGTAGGACGGTGATCTGGGTCGTGCGGGTAGCGACAACCGGGATAATGTTGCCGAGTGCAGCACCTTTTATTTGTAGTTTTATTACTGATTTATTTTCCATTGTTCTTTTCGCCTTCTGTTTTCATTATTATTTCTTTGAGCACCTGGGAGTGCACTTGCTGTTCACGTACCAGCTGTGGTATTTCCGTGGTGCTGTCTATCATCGTTGATAGGCAGCCCACAGTCAACAGTGCCCTCTGCCGGAAAAAGCAAGAACTGTTTGAAAATAAAACTGGGCACCTGTGTGGTGTTTTCAAGTACACCTGTCTGTCTCCTAGTCAGTGAATTACCCACACCCCTTCCACACGTGGTGTTAGAGTGGGATTCACTGGCATTGCCCCAAGCAGTGCGTCCACGGAAGGAGCAGACGAGCCATGGATGCCACACAGTTTGCTGCGATGATGGACCTCCTGCGCCAGACGCTCACCGCAGCAGTGCAGGAGGCGGCTAGACCCGCAGCTCCAGACCCCCAGTTACAACGCCCCACAAAAATGACGGCCGAGGATCGACCTGACGCCTATTTAGAGGTGTTTGAGGCCATGGCGACCTCGGCCGGGTGGGATCCAGCCCAGTGGGCTAGTTACCTGCTTCCTCAGCTCACGGGGGAGGCGCAAGCAGCAGCGAGAACGCTGTCCCCGGATCGGATGATGGATTACCCCACGCTGAAAACCGTCATCCTTAATCGCGTGGGGGCCACACCGGAGGGGTATCGGAAGAAATTCCGAGAGGAGCAGTTTGCGGTAGGGGAGCACCCACGAGCCATCGCCCACCGTCTGAAGGATTACGCCCTGGGTTGGTTGAACCCGGAGCTGAACACCAAAGCCAGGGTGGTGGAGATGATCGTGGTGGAGCGCTTCCTGGAGTGTCTAGCCCCGGAACCTCGGCTGTGGGTCCAGCAGCAGGCACCAGACACGCTGGACCGGGCGGTCGAACTTGCCGAGCGGTACCAGGCAGCGGAACCAACGCCCGCGAAACTGCCCGGGAGGAGTGCGGCTACTGAATCTTCCCCTCAACTGGCCCTGGAAAGGGCGAAGGGACTGGGGGGAAGGGGTAGTCCAGGATTTGGTCGGGGGGTATCGGCGGGAGCTCCCGGCCCGGGTACTGGGGCAGGGTGGGGATACCCACGGGCTGCTGCAGTGTCGGACCGGGGTCTTGCGCGGAAGCCTTATCGGGGAGCCCCTTTTATGGCTCCAGTGTTTCCCCCTCTTTCCAAAACTTCGGGGAGAGAAACCAGCCCACCGAGGTGTTGGACGTGCAGGGAGGTGGGCCACCTCTCCCGGGACTGCCCCGTGATGGAGTGTGACCTCAGCCGACCAGGTAGGCACGTTCAATTACCTCAGTCACTTCAGCACACGGGTTTTGTTATTCCTGTGACAGTGGATGGTACAAAAACCCAGGCTCTCCTGGACTCAGGGTGTAGTCAGTCTCTGGTACAGGACAGCCTAATCTCACCGCATATTGGGACAGGTGCATATTAAATGTATTCATGGGGATGTCCGCTCTTATCCCAAGATCAATGTGTGTATGACTATTGGCCAGCAGGTGACGCAGGTGCAGGTAGGATTATGTCCTCGATTGCCGGTACCAGTAGTTCTGGGACGGGACTGTGAGCAGTTTAAAGATTGGTTGGCTGCTCTGACAGCCCCGTCTTCTTTATTGGCTAAGAAAGAGGAAGTAATTGGAGAGATTTTTCCCTTTTGCGATCCAGAGTGGTTTTGCCATAGATTTAAACCCTGTAAAACTAAACTGGAGCGCAGGATCGCTAAGAATGAGGGCTGGCAATGGAGGGAGTCGGAGAAGTTTCAGGTGGGGGCGGTTGGTGAAGAGTCTGGGGGAGAGGTCGCGGAGGCAGCGCAGGGGTCTGGCTCGGCTGCCTCTGCTCGGGACCGACCTGACCCCGAGTTGGAAGCCATGGGAGCTGATTTCTTAGCTCGCTCCCGTGACTTCCGACTCGAGCAAGGGCGTGACGACGTGCTGGGCAGGCTCTTTGACCAAGCAGCAGTGGTTAATGGTCGGGTGGTCGAGCCCAGACGCGCCGCCACGTACCCCCACTTTGAAATTGATCGAGACCTACTGTACCGTGTTGATAAATTACCCCAGACCGGTGAAGTGCGTCATCAGTTGTTCATTCCTCAGCCCTTTAAGGAGGATTTGTTGCAGCTGGCTCACGCTATTCCCCTGTCTGGTCATTTGGGAAGGGATAAAACTAAAGCAAGGCTTGTGTCACGGTTCTTCTGGCTGGGGCTGGATGGCGATGTTAAGCGGTTTTGTGAGTGTTGTGGGGAATGTCAGAAGGCCAGCCCTAGAGCCGTTCCACGAGCCCCTCTGGTGCCTTTGCCCCTAGTGGAAGCTCCGTTTGAGCATATTGGGATGGACATAGTTGGGCCACTAGAAAGGAGTGCGGCAGGATACACCCACCTACTTGTCATTCTGGATTACGCTACGCGTTATCCAGAGGCAATTCCCCTCCGATCTATGTCCGCTAAGTCTGTTGCCAACGAGCTTGTGAAGGTTTTCTCCCGGGTGGGGATTCCCAAAGAGATACTAACCGATCAAGGCACCAATTTTATGTCCCGGCTAATCCGCGGAACATGTAAGCTTTTGGGAATTAAGACCATTAGGACCTCGGTGTTTCATCCTCAGACCGACGGTTTGGTGGAATGCTTTAATAAGACCCTTAAGAACATGTTGCACCGATTTATTTGTAGTGATGTGCGTTACTGGGACCAGCTGATTCCTCCCCTTCTCTTTGCGATCATGGAGGTTCCCCAGGCTTCTACGGGGTTTTCACCATTCGAGCTGTTGTATGGGCGGAGACCCCGGGGCGTGCTCGACCTGGTCAGAGAGATGTGGGAGGAGCAGCAGGACAATTCGACCAATACCGTCCGGTATGTGTTGGACCTGCGCAAACGTCTTGAGTCTGTTGGGAAATGGGCGCATGACAATTTGCAGCAGGCGCAGCACAGACAGGAGACACTATATAACCGAGGAACCGGTTGCGCACATTTCAGCCGGGGGATAAGGTACTTCTGTTATTACCCAGTTCTGAGTCGAAACTCTTGGCTAAGTGGCAAGGACCCTTTGAGGTTACACGCCAGGTTGGGAAGGTGGACTATGAAATCTGCCAGCCGGAGCGACGGACAGAGAAACACATTTACCATATCAATCTCTTAAAGCCTTGGTTACAACCAGAGGCGTTGTTAGTGGCGCATGCAGATGACGTCACGGACCTGGGACCTGATCTTTCTGTGTTGGCAAGAAAAGGATCGGTACAGATTGCTGAGAATCTGACACCAACGCAGTCAGGTGGCGGAGTTTCCTGACGTGTTCTCTTCCGTCGCGGGGCAGACTCGAGTAGCCCATCATCACATTTATATTGAGCCAGGGGCGTTAGTTCACCAGAGGCCGTACCGTATACCTGAACGTAAAAGACAGGTAATAAAAGTGGAAATTGACGAAATACTGAGACTGGGAGTAATAGAAGAGTCCCAAAGTGACTGGAACAGTCGGATTGTTTTAGTCGATAAGCCAGACGGGTCAAGTTGATTTTGCATTGATTTCAGACGAATCAATGAGAAATCGAAATTTGACGCTTATCCAATGCCCCGAGTAGATGAGCTGCTGGAGCGTCTAGGCACGGCTCATTTTATGACGACACTGGATTTAATGAAGGGGTACTGTCAGATACCCCTGACTCCGGAATCTAGAGAGCGGACGGCATTTTCGACTCCCTTCGGGTTGTACCAATTCAGGACCATGCCCTTTGGTTTGCATGGAGCCCCTGCCACTTTCCAGCGGATGATGGATCGCATCTTGCGGCCCCATCAGCAGTATGCCGCTGCTTACATAGATGACGTGGTTATCCACAGTGAGGATTGGCCGAGTTATCTGTGTAAGGTAGCGGTGGTGGTGCAATCCTTGGGGGGGGCGGGGCTCACTGCTAACCCAAAGAAGTGTGCCTTTGGGAAGAGTGAGTCGAAATATTTGGGGTATCAAGTAGGGGGCGGCCAGATCAGACCGCTAGTTGCTAAGCTAGCTAGTTGCTAGTCTTGGGACTAGCGGGCTATTATAGAAAGTTCATCCCAAGTTTCGCTACGCTCGTTGCTCCCTTGACAGACCTCACCCGGAAGGCTGCCCCAAATACGGTTCAGTGGACAGAGTCGTGCCAGAGGGCCTTTCTCGCCTTGAAGCGGAGGCTGTGTAGTAAACCAGTGCTATGCAGCCCGGATTTTGGTAAGAGGTTCACCCTGCAGACGGATGCGTCAGAGACAGGTCTCGGGGCAATGTTGTCGCAGGAGGTTCGGGGAAGAGAGCACCCAGTCCTGTATATCAGCAGGAAGCTCCTTCCCCGTGAGAAAAATTATAGCACCATCGAGAAGGAGTGTCCCCCAGTAAAATGGGCAGTCGAGTCACTCCGATACTACCTCCTGGGGTGACACTTCACCCTGGTTACAGATCATGCCCCCTTAGCATGGCTTCACCGGATGAAAGATAGCAACGCCAGAATCACACGGTGGTACTTGGCCTTGCGGCCCTATGCCTTCAGGGTAGTCCACTGAGCAGGAAAGCTGCATCAAAATGCAGACTTTTTCTCTCTGGAAGGCATGGGGGTGTAAGATTTTCGAATGAACCGGTGGTGTCATTCTGAGGGGAAGGATATGTAACAGGGAGAGATCTGTGCTGACTCTTCTGGCGTGTTCACGGGCTGCAGGAAGAGGGCGGCAGTCGTCCAACAACCGCCTGTGAGTCATGGCAGTGACACTGGGAGGTGGGTCTTGGGAGATTGTTTGCCCTATAAATTAACGCTCCGTTGTTTCCTCAGGTCTGCCCACTTAGACGCAACGAGAATGCGGAAGCACTGATCCAGGACCGGGAATCAGGCGAAACAAAGAGAGTTGCATAGCGAGAGAGAGAGAGAGCGGGGAACCCTTGGGCAGACCCCGGTGTATTGTGACAGAACAGGCTAGTTAGCCTACAGAGTAGGACGGTGATCCGGGTCGTGCGGGTAGTGACGACCGGGATAACGCTGTCGAGTGCAGAACCTTTTATTTGTAGTTTTATTACTGTTTTATTTTCCATTGTTCTTTTCGCCTTCTGTTTTCATTATTATTTCTTTGAGCACCTGCAAGTGCACTTGCTGTTCACATACCAGCTGTGGTATTTTCATGGTGCTGTCTATCATCGTTGATAGGCAGCCCACGGTCAACAGTGCCTTCTGCCGGAAAAAGCAAGAACTGTTTGAAAATAAAACTGGGCACCTGTGTGGTGTTTTCAAGTACACCTGTCTGTCTCCTAGTCAGTGAATTACCCACACCCCTTCTACACACACATATTACTCAACTCTTTTCAGGCATATTAAGAGTCAAAATGAACAGTTATACAAGAGTTTATGACTCATATATAACATTTATAATGTATGTAAATTCTTAGACAGACAACATACCTTCCTGCTTCTTTATCCATGTGAAGATCAAGTCTCTCTTTTATGATGTCACATATCCTACTGTAAAAAATCCCATGATACATATGGCTTTTTGAAGATTCCAACATTATTTGTTTAAAAATGCACAAAAATTAACATTTGTTACATACATTATTATTTTTGGACAGACATTGTTATTGAAAAGTTTGACCAGTAATAACGTACAAATGCAGGGATACACAATACATCTTAGCATTGCATAATTTGAGTTTAAAGACTTACTTTCATGCTACCCACACCAAAGTCATTAATGTTTGTAAATAATTATTAAATTGCCCAGTAAAGTATGTAACATGTTTGACAGACAGGGTTACGTACGAAATAGAAATTTTAAGAACAAAATTTTTACCTAAATTGAAAAAAAAAAATTGCATATCCATCATTGTTCACCTGGAGAAAAAGGATTTTACAAAATGCTAAATTGAAAATCACTCCACCAGAATGTCCCATTTACCACTACAAAAACCTCTGGACATTCTTACCATTTATATGATTAACTTTCTCCTACTATTCGATTTTTCTATAAAAATAATTATATTGAATCTATAAAGCTTATTGATAAGTATAAATTCATTTTCACTGGGTCATCTATTTATTTAAATATATTTTACCAGTTGTACCACTAAGGCAGAATGTACCCCATTAGCATGGGATGACTCGAGTTAATATGTTTTTAAGGTTTTTGAAAAGAATTTGAAAAAAGAATATATGTATTCAAGACCTTCAATTGGTTATGTCTCATCTCTGCTCAGTTATGATTGGACTGGCGCAGAGAAAATGCAGATCTGCTATTGGTTCATTTTATTTAATATATATAAAAAAAAAAAAAAAATTCTGCATGACTTTCTGTGACTATCTGCGATCAATTCTTTAATTGATAAATCTGTTAATCGGAGGAGGACTAATTATAATCTAGGGTTTCAGCGACGTCATACCTTACAGGATGTGGAGGTTGAGTAATTTATTAACTGTCACAGAAACCTGAGATGGAATTGTTTTCCTGAAGAGGCCCATCTATTATTTTTTATACTACATGGATAGCCTTGTGATGCTAATATTAAAGGTTCAGCAGCACAGTTGGGTTTTTTTAAATGCGGTGTTTCAGTGCTGTACAGGTGTTCTATGTCGTTATCCGTTAGAGTACCTCTTCTCATTTTTTGCTCATTAATGAACATTTCTGTACTGTGGGTGTTGTCGAGTGTTTGAAAACAAGACATGTTGTGTTTGAATTGTAATTGATGGTTGCGAGGAGTCGAAATGGTCAAAGTTCAAGTATATTTTCCTCTAGAGGAATTATCACTTTTTGACGTCACTACTGTGCTATTATGCCTTTTTTTCCCGAATGGTTCAGGATGCAAATATAGCTTTCAGCCATGTGTTATATATTTTATATTAAAATACAAAAATATAATTGCCCATTTTTATACTTGTGTAAGCAAATTAGCTTTGCTTTATTACTGCTATATTGTTACACACTATTGACAATAACCGGTAAAACATTGCATTACAAGGAAAATATATGCAGTATTATTTGAAATTCTTGAACACAATTGAATGCTAGTTTTTATGTACTGTATGATGTTGTAATCAGATACTATTGAATGTTAGTTTGTTATAATTATGTACAATAAGATTGAATGTAAGAATGCAAAAGCATTAGTCACACACGCTGCGGTACACTTGACAACCAAGTCTAGTCGCAGCGTGAGCCCAGACTGAGGGGAGCCTAGCTCAGTAAAATTTTGACCAATCGGAGAATTTTGATAAGGATGCCTTACTTTCTATAGGTTGCCTGTTATGGGGACTAGGGGCGGAACAAGGGCTATTTAACCCCAGGAAATGTGAGTGAAAAGTTGTACTGAACTTGGTGCCTGTATTGGAGATTGTTATTTTGTGTACATTTTACTATTTGAATAAAGCATTTTTAAAACCAAACAAGACCAAGAGCTTTCCATTAAATGCAAGCATGTAAAGCAGAGTCCCAGAATCTGGCGTTTCCCGAGTCAGAGACGGAGCAGAGCGGTAAGCGCATCCAGTGTGGAAGCAGAGTGAGCAGCCAGCGATTCCTGAGTCTGAGATGGAACAGAGCGGTAAGCGCATCCAGTGTGGAAGCAGAGTGAGCAGCCAGCGATTCCTGAGTCTGAGATGGAACAGAGCGGTAAGCGCATCCAGTGTGGAAGCAGAGTGAGCAGCCAGCGATTCCTGAGTCAGAGACGGAGCAGAGCGGTAAGCGCATCCAGTGTGGAAGCAGAGTGAGCAGCCAGCGATTCCTGAGTCTGAGATGGAACAGAGCGGTAAGCGCATCCAGTGTGGAAGCAGAGTGAGCAGCCAGCGATTCCTGAGTCTGAGATGGAACAGAGCGGTAAGCGCATCCAGTGTGGAAGCAGAGTGAGCAGCCAGCGATTCCTGAGTCAGAGACGGAGCAGAGCGGTAAGCGCATCCAGTGTGGAACAGAGTGAGCAGCCAGCGATTCCTGAGTCTGAGATGGAACAGAGCGGTAAGCGCATCCAGTGTGGAAGCAGAGTGAGCAGCCAGCGATTCCTGAGTCAGAGACGGAGCAGAGCGGTAAGCGCATCCAGTGTGGAAGCAGAGTGAGCAGCCAGCGATTCCTGAGTCAGAGACGGAGCAGAGCGGTAAGCGCATCCAGTGTGGAAGCAGAGTGAGCAGCCAGCGATTCCTGAGTCAGAGACGGAGCAGAGCGGTAAGCGCATCCAGTGTGGAAGCAGAGTGAGCAGCCAGCGATTCCTGAGTCTGAGATAGAACAGGTGGCGACTCAACTCATCGGCAGCAGATCCAGCGTGTGAGCAGTGAGGCAGCAATTCCTGAGTCAAAGACAGAACAACAGTTGGTCCTGTGTCAGAGTCGGAGCGGCGTCGGTGCGGTTCTTATCAGCAACAACACGCAACAAAATAATATAACTAAATACAACGCACCAAACAGAGATATCCAACTAGAACATGCTTCTATAGTTTAGAAATCTCAGGAGTTTTATCCATCATGAGGAAATTCCATGTGGTTAGTTCTACCTGTCTCTAGAACATGATTTCTGTTTGGGTTCTATAAATGAAAAGTCTTATATATTTAACAGATGTTTTTTATACAACAGAACCATCATCAGCTTTGCTATCATGGAGGTAAGATAAAAATACTCTAGATATTTCAATACGAACTCCTAAGAGCATACCAGCCACACAGAATTAGATTGGATTCATTACAATGCAGGTAGTGTTTATATTTATAGTGTTTATTTGTGAGATACATTTTTAGTTGCTATTCACAATGAACAGGTTAAAAGGAATGATGATGCCCTCTTTGTATGCTGTTACAAGAAATCGCTCATTGTAGAGACAATAGTTTAAAACGCTGAGAAAACAATGTCATTCAGAATTTTCAGTTTTTTTTTTTTTTTTTACATATACCATTGAAGTCTCAAGGAAATAAATAAAAAAAAAAAACTGTACATTATTCAGAAAGTTATTTGAAAGTCATCTACAGATCAATAACAATATTAACAGCAAATGTAATATCTATCTAACACCGATTTGTTGCACATGGACAGTGTATTGCTATACATCATGACTAAAATACATTGAGAAGTGGCACTTGGGTAGAAAAGGGTATTATTTCCTGAGGAATGTAATTGAATGCAGTAACCTGAAAATGCTCAAGTTGTCATTTTCATGAACCTGTGATGAGTCATTT
The DNA here is from genome assembly GCF_017654505.1 of Polyodon spathula. NCBI lineage: Eukaryota > Metazoa > Chordata > Actinopteri > Acipenseriformes > Polyodontidae > Polyodon > Polyodon spathula. Next base: position 12,322,397 of record NC_054536.1, on the reverse strand, counting down.
ACTTCAGTACCAAAGCCTGTAGGTATCAATAAAATAGTAATAGGATTTCACTTCCTATACTGGGTTGAAACAATGAATTTTATTTTAAACATATTACATTAGAAATCGATTCAGTATCATCAGCCAATCAACTTCCATCTATAGCGGGCATTACTGCACAGTAGAAGCTTATTTTATTATCCACCCAAAGTAGCCAATCAAAAGCAACAAGTCCTTTACCTGCAACTGCCGAGTCAGCCAATCACAGCCTGTCAGCTCCACTGGAGCTCGGGCAGCATCTTTAAGCAACAACAAACCCTCGGGATGCATAACTCCAGTTGCGGTCAGCTACCACACGGTAGAACCTTCATCGACGGGCACTAATACTTAATTGGGAAAATAACTAAAGAGAACATATCTGTAAACTTCAAAAACAGTTTATGTAATATTGGAAAACAAAATAAAATTGTAGTTGTTCTGCTTCATAAAGTTTCAAATTAAACACATATAAACGGTTCCCTCTTTATAATTTGAAAGGAGGTTTTAATTGGTAAGATGTGCAAAACCATTTACAGTATGTGCGGCTTTCTCTTCAGGTTGTATTTCAGGTTGTATTTATACTTATACAGTGTACAGATTTATATAATGGTAACTGATGCATCTTCTTGATTCTGGTCCACACTGTAAAAACATTCCTATGTAACTATTCCTTCTTAACCCTTTTACACCGGGCAGAGATGTTGCTTCAGTCTTTGAATGCTGAGCACATAGAAATAATTAAACATATACATCATTATCCTTAATTGACACTAATATATATATATATATATATATATATATATATATATATATATATATATATATATATATATATATATATTTTATACCGGAGTAATTCCTAAATTAAGGTCTTACAGATATTTGATGTGTTATTTGGAGTCTCAGTCTGTAAATTATAGCTTTGCTATTTGATCGCACTGATAAAAAGAAAGTTGCAGATCAAATGTGTTACAAACAAAGGCTATACATTTTTTTTTCTTTAAAAGCTAAATTGTCTTCTGGTCTCATTCACTAAACAGCGGTAACATGTTTTGCACACAGTAAGTCACTTTACTGTGTGCTTTGGACATATGTTGTATTCACTAACTACTGTGTGGGAAAAAAAAAAGCATGTGGGAAAAAATACTGTGTTCGAATAATGAATAACAAATAATGTTAATATGTGGAAATTTATGCAAATTATGTTACAAAATACAGTGAAGGAGATATTTGATATGCAAACCATATTCACTAAAAAGTGCTAACTTTACTGGGTGCCTCAGCGTAAATACCGCTTATTGAAACCAGGTGGTGTCACATAACCAAGAGATGAGCGCAAATGATAGCAGAAGAAGAGTCGGCAGTGGTGTGATCCTAAACCTTAAAGTACCAGACTCCACTTCAAATATTGATATTCAATTCAATGTACATTGAATATATATACATTTTATTTGTACATTATTTGTACATTGAAGTTGAGGTAAAATTTAATCGGTAATGCATGCATCTCACGTGTGACTTTTAGGCTACTCCCCCTCGATCAGTACTGCCAAACTGGTGCTTTCCAGCCTCTGGGGGTGAATGTTCTTTGGTGGTTTGGCTATTTTTTGGCTATTTGTATTGTGCATGTTTTTTTTTTTTTTTTCTATTGCTAAATATGGTTTGCGTCTACACTACGCAGTGTTTAATACCGTACTTGAGAACGGGATTCGAGATCACCTCAGGGGACAGTCTCGAGTCAGTTTCTAATTTAGATCACATCAGGTAGTGCGGTTTATCAGAAATGTGGATGCTGTAATATCAAACTGCATTTATGTTTTGTGATGTTTGGCTAACAGACGCCTGAAGGACTTGCTATCAGTGTACACTCTTCACTAGGGATTCATTTTTATGCTTAAAAAAATCTGTCTGGACATCTCTGTTAAACCAGTGGGGAAAATAACAAAAGCACAACGTTAAATTAGGCAACTTCAAAAATGAAATGAGTTAAAAATAGGATCGGTGATGAACAATTCACATCATTTGTCAGCTTTGTTTGAAATAAAATTAAGGAGACCACAATGAGGCTCAGGCAAGACATGATGGTAAAAGCAAATATTGTTTTGTAATTAACAGCTTTTTCTGAGAAAAATTCAAGCCCTACCTGTGTGTGTGTGTGTGTGTGTGTGTGTGTGTGTGTGTGTATTCACATTCGCATTTACTTTTTTTCAAAATGCTCGTTTTATTTCTTTCTAGTAATATGGACCTTGAATTTCAGAGCATAACTGGATAGTATTCTACTGTATGTACTGTATTAGGCTGTCGTGTATACCTTTTTTTCTAGGTACAGCGTTAGATGTTACAGTAGCTACCTCTGCAAACAAGCACACTATATTATCTTCTGGTCCCATGCAATGCTGGATTAGACAGATTTAATTACAAATATCTCTCCTTCCATTTTGCACTGCCTTCCATTTCTGGAATTGTTTGATTTTATACTGCATTAGAGAAACTGCAAACTGGAAAGCTGCAAAATTTGTTTGGTTATCTATTCTATGGTACAGTCTACGGGGAACAACCTGGACGACTGATTTGCTTGTTAATGATCAGGGTAGTATATATTCTTAGAATTGAACTACCCTGAACCTTCATTGATGATTTATTTCTTGTTATCAACATTATTTTAAGATCTCATGTATCTGCTTCTGGGTTTTCTGGACATATTAATCAGTATTTTCTTCTTAGATTTTGAGATATATAAACTATTTTAATCCCTCTTTATATGTTAAATTCATTTTCATTAAATAAGTAAATTATTTGGTGTTTCTGTAAGCAGTCACTTATTAAGAAGTGTGGCCGATTTAATGCATGCAAATTCGTGTTGACTTTCATGGCACAATTTGCATAAACAATGAATATGCAAAATGTGCATCATTACATGTTTTTGTACTGTATGTAAAATACAGTACAAAATTGTATTTTAAATGGGATTAAACCCCCAACCCCCCCCCCCCCCCCAAAAAAAAAAAAAAAAACAGAATATGATTGACAACAGGTGGTAATTACTGTACTTTCATGCATGTAGCATCCAACAAACACAATGCTAATGCAAATATATTGGTATCATTGTTTTAATATATAATCTACGCCGTTCATCTGTTGAAACGCGCCAGGAATTATATCTATTATCCCAGAGAGACAGATGATCTCCATGGATTTACAAGGTGGCTGGCTTTACAGATGTATTGGGTGCTATTGATTGCACCCATGTAGACTGTCACCAGTCCAGGATGTAGAACATATATTTTGTAATAGGAAGCATTACCACTCCATTGATGGCTTAGACCTCTTTTTTCGTCTTGAAATAGATGCCTAATGCAAAGTAGTAAAGTGACATTCATTTAATTGAAAAAGTCAAACCTGGTTTAATTCTACAATAACGGGAGTGCATGAAACACGTATTTGACAAAAATCAATAAAGCCGTCCTTCCAAATCCTCATTAATTCAAGTAAACTGTGAATATTTAGTTATTTTGAAGAAGAAAAAAAAAACATATTATATTCTGAGTATTTTTTTTGAGCTTGAATAATTGCATTTATGCACTTTTTGAAATGTCATAATATTAGAGTTAGAAATTTTATTTGCATAGAGGTTAGCATTGTGTTGATATACAGTAATATAACCTTAGTGTTCATGAGGGTGGAAAGCTTGTTATGCTAATGTAGTTGCTATGGAAAACAATTCTCCAAGCTGGCTATGAGAGTCTATTAACATATCACTCTGGGAACAAATTAAGCTAGCAAAATTAAATGAACCTCTCCTTTATATTGTATGATAAGATGAATAAGAAGTTACTGCAACCATTAATTTTAGGGGCTATACCTACATATTACGTATGGTAAATTACACATTAAAACAGATTCCTGACAGATTTAACACAATTTCCCACCATAACACAATTTACCTTATCATATGTGTTGGGGGAAAAAAATTAATAATCACACCAGTTGTAAGTACTTGAATACTGGGGTAAAACTAACATTCATATTCAGCCAGGAAGAACACCATCAAGGAACCTAAACCAAGTTCAGGTTGAGATGTCCCTTACAATAGTTTACCTATATATATATATATATATATATATATATATATATATATATATATATAAGATATATATATATATATATATTAATGTGTCATATTCCTTTCAAATTCTTAACACTGGTGTAGATGTGACCACATTTGTCTTTGATTCAAATTTAAATTACATGTGTGCTTTATAACATACAATTTTTTACTTATATTAATTATTCAGAGAGTATCTAAAAGGCTTGAAAAGAGTCATGTTACAAATATTAAAATCAAAAAAATATACAGAGCAAAGGGCACTATAGTAAGCTCTTGTTAAGTTGGATCATTTCTGACATCCAGCAATTCAAACTGACAGCTCTTTCGTATTAAGGTCCCGGCTGGTAGAGATTTTTATTTTGCCTCATTAATTGCTCATAGCCTAGTGCAATGTAGCATCATGATGCATACCAATACAAGGTTATAGAAGTCCTGCCAAGATAAGTTCTGGTCTAGAGAGGTAAAAACTTTATAACATGATTATTAATTAGCTCATAAATGCTTAGTAAGTAATATGATCTAATGTATCTTTTAAGGCATGCACGGTTTGACTGATTTAAAGACATAACATATTTCAGTGACCCTTTGTGACAGAGCGCAAAGGAATTTGAGCTGTAAATCTCTTACCCCTATCCCTACAGACAGTTTAATACTACTTGGAGAAGATCGAGAGGAGTGTGTACTTGACTGTACGTACCACTTCTATATATTTATTTGTTTGCTTGCTTACAGTGGTGGCCACATTTATTGCATCACCCCATTATTTTTACATTTACTGCTTTATCACCATATAACTAGTTTTTTTATAGACTTTTTTTTTGTTTTTTGTTTTGTTATTGTTGAAGTGCTAGTCATGGTTTTATTGAATACTAATGTCTATATGATTTTCTCTTCATACTGCAAAATTATTGAAAGTCAGGAAATATACAGTACAATATGTTAATAGGCCAAAAATGAAATGCATTTATACTACAAACTATTTAAAAACCTGTTTAACACAGTGAATAAATTAATTACCAGACAGTTAAAAAGTAAAACTCAAAATTGTGTCATAGAACATGACAAGAGAATGAAATATAATGAGTAATATAACATGCTACTTTATTTTATTAAGTAATAAGTTAAGACATTATATTACCTTTTTCTGAAGAAACAAATAACGAGTAAAATGTTTATTTTTTATCGCGGTTGCGAGAGGTCTATATTGCGTGCCCTTCATAAAGCACTTTGCAAGTACTGTCGCTATCACTGTTTAACGATCTGCGCTCAAATAAATTCACTAACTCTGTAATCCACTTCAAAGCCCAGTGACCAATTAGGTAATTAAACAATGGCAGGGGTGCAAAGGAAATCCAAATTTTCCATAGAAGAAATTGGTACAATTATAGAAATGGTTGGCCAACACAAATCTGTTCTATTTGGCAAGTTGTCTGGAAATTTAACTAATGAAGAAAAAATGACAGATATTCACGGATACAATAAATGTTCCTGAGGTGGAGCAGAGAATGGTGCCTGAAATAAAAATAAACAATGATAGATCTAGCAAGTAGAACAAAATGAAAGGGGAAAAAAGAGAAATCAATAAGACCTCAAAATGACTGTGTACAATTGCCTAAATATAATTGGCAAAGTAACTGCTGCTTGCATTGAGAGAGGATTAGAATAAGAAATAAAAGAAAAATGAAGGACTGAGGAATCCAAGTGAGAACGCAAGTGTGCTAGTACACATCAGAACACAATCTGAGGCCAGAGCAAGGGGAGCGTAGCAGAGTTTCGGTGTGGAGTGCAAAGTTTCACAATAACAGCAACAACCCGCTGTGTGAGAGTCATTAAGCCAGCAGTTTTCAGCAAACAAGGACCAAGCAAACCACTCCAGACCGTGGAAGTGGACAATATAAGTAAAGTATAACTTTTCCTTATCCTAGCTAGTGTTCCCTCTTGTCGCCATCTTTTATCTACCTTTATTGTGTTTCAAATGTAGGTTGCCAACCTTGCGCCAAGTACGTTTCAGCACTTAATGGAATTTATGCTGACAGAGTTACAATGAACTAAGTGCTTGGTTTACTTGGACAATATTATTGTGTTTGGCAGGACCTTTGAAAATCATCTCAGTAGGCTAGGAGAGTCTGGGCCAAACCAACTTGAAAGTAAAGCCAAGTTATTGCCAGCTCTTTGCCACTAGAGTCCAGCACTTAGGACATGTGATCTCCAGGGAGTGGATTGTGGCTGATCCCAGTAAAGAGGAGGCAATTAAGTAATGGCCTGTACCACGAACAACCACTGAGGTGAGAAGCTTCATTTTGATAGCCTCTTATAATCAGCGTTTTGTGGTGGACTTTGCTAGTAAAGTTTGTCTTCTCTATCGGTTGATGGTTGAACAAGGGCGTGAGGTCTGAATTGAATACTGAATGCCAACAAGCCTTTGACGAGCTGAAACAATGTTTAATTTGCCTCCTGTTTTATCTTACCCAGAGTCCAGCAAGTAACATGAGCATTGGAGCAGTGTTGTCCCCCGCAGAATGTGAGAGGGTTATTGCATACACCAGTCGTGTGCTGATGAAACAAAAGCGCAATTATGCCACCACTAAGGAGTTGCTGGCGATCAGGGTCTTTTGTGAATACTTCCAACATTGCTTGCTGGGAAGAGAATTCACACTGCAAACAGACCATGGCTCTCTAAGATGGCCGGAAGGCCAGAAAGCCCGGTGGCTGGAGCACCTGGACACCTTTCCGTATGAACTGATTCATCGCTCGGTAGACTTGACTATTACATCTGTGAATGCTGAGGAGGAGAACATACGAGAGGCTAAGAGTGAAGACGTGATTAAGTTGATTCAGTTCAAGATCAAAGGAAGGGAGCTGTGTCAGGAACTACCAGCACACTCTGGACTGAGAAGATACCCTGAGGTGTGGGGACAGCTAGTGGTAGAAGATGACATCCTAAAAAAGATTCTTGGGAGGCCCCTCTGAAATGGATATGGTAGATAGAGTGATTTTGCCCCAGTCATTGGAGCTACAGTCCTTGCATGGGGATATTACAGGTGGGCACTTAGGAGTAGCTAAACTTAAAGAAAAGGTTCAGCATGGTTTCTTTTTTTAATAGACAATTTTTTAAAATTATATTTAACAATAACAAAAATAACAAACCATTACATTAAACAGCTTTGGACATTTTGAATAGCAGTGTACATACAGATGTGTTGTGGTTCACATATGTTATTATTATTATTATTATTATTATTATTATTATTATTTATTTATTTATTTATTTATTTATTTATTTCTTAGCAGGCACCCTTACCCAGGGCAATTTACAGTTGTATACAAAAAATACATATCAAGAATTACAGTACAATTAAGAGCAGGATACAAAATACAATGACTTCAGTCCTAATAAGAGCAAATACAAAACACAGTACAATTTGATATCGGGGCAGTTCAAGAGCAGATAACAGTGTTGATAGTTATATCAGGGTTATATACGAGTGCAGGTGAAATACCAAATACTACAGATTGGGTTAAGTGCAGGATTAAATACAGTACAATAGGGAGCAGATAAGTGCACGTTAAAGTGCATTAAAGGCAGAGTGCTATATTGTCCAGAAGAGAAGAGTTTAGTTTTATAGGTGTTGTCTGAAGAGTTGTGTCTTGAGGAGGCATCGGAAGGTGTAGGAAGGTCATTCAACCATTGCGGGGCGAGGGTGGAGAAGGAGAGGGCTCTGGAAGGAGGGGAGCATAGAGGAAGTAAAGCCAGTCTTCTAATGCAGGCAGAGTGGAGAGATCAGTGAAGGTGTAAGGAGAGATGAGGTCTGGAGGTAACTCTGTGCAGTCTGGTCAAGGCATCGGTAGACGAGTACAAGAGTCTTGAACTGGATGTGAGTGTGATTGGGAGACAGTGGAATGGGTGGAGTAGTGGAGTACTGTGGGAGAAGTGAGGCAGCGAGAACACCAGGCGAGCAGCGGAGTTCTGGATGAGCTGAAGTGGACGGCTGGCAGACGCTGGGAGGCCGGCCAGGAGGGAGTTGCAGTAGTCTAGGCTTAAATGTACCAGGGCCTGGACGAGGAGTTGCGTAGAGTAGTTGGTGAGGAATGGTTGGATTCTTCGTATGTTGCTCAGGAAGAAAATCAGCAGTTGCATGCTAGAGTGGAGATGTACTGGGAGTAGGAGATGCAGGGGTCCAGGACTACTCTGAGGTTCTTGGCTGAGGAGGGAGAGACGGTGGTAGATTCCGAGGAATGGAGGTCATAGGAGGGGGAAGATGAGGAGGTGAAGAAAAGGAGGTCAGATTTAGCGAAGTTGAGTTTGAGGTGATGTGAGTGCATCCAGAAGGAGATAGCAGACACACAGGTAGAGATACGGGAGGGAATGGTGGAGTCAGAGGGGGGAAGGAGAGGAAGATCTGAGCATGATCAGCTCAGAAATGGTAATAGAAACCATGCAATGTGGGGTCCCAGGGAGTGGGTGTACAGAGAGAGAACAGGAGAGGTCCCAAGACTGATCCTTGGGGGACTGCTGTTGAGAGAGGGTGAGAAGTAGAGGTAGAGTTGCGCCCGGTTACCTGGTAGGTGTGGTCAGAGAAGTAGGAGAACCAAGCCAGAGCAGTGCCAGAGATTCCCAGGTCAGCGAGAGAGGACAGGAGAATAAAGTGATTGACAGTCTCAAAAGCAGCAGAGAAATCGAGCAGAATTAGGACAGAGGAGAGAGAGACAGCACGGGCAGTTTAGTGAGTTAGTGACAGACAGGAGAGCAGTTTCAGTGGAGTGAGCAGAATGGAAACCAGATTGGAGAGGGTTGAAAAGAGAGTGGTTAGACAGGAAAGCAGAGAGCTGGCGGCGTACTGCCCACTCAAGGGTTTTAGAGAGGAAGGGCAAGAGGGAGACTGGACGACTGGAGGTGTTGAGAAGGGAGGAGATAAAGAGGAGTAGAGCAGAAGAAGCAACTTGAAAGAGGCGAGTGGGGAGGGGGTCCAGGGCACACGTGGTATATAAACAGTATACACTACTGTATTCTAAACATAATGATCAATAATAATAAAATTAAATAAAATAGAATACATACATGTGTATACATGCACACATAAAGGTAGGGTACCCAAGTAAAGAGTCATTTGTTATAAAAATTCTTAACTTCCTAAAGAGTCCCCAGGTATTTACTAATGAGCTGGGAAGTCCTTTTGCATTTACTATAACTGTTTCATATGTGGCTGTGGTCATTGCCCTTTGCAACCATTTTGCCACTGTAGGGACTGATTTTTCTTTCCAGTTCCTCAAAATAACTCATTTAGCTATAGTTATTAGAGATCTTATTAATGTTCCTTCACATTTCTTTGGGTCTATAACTAGTATAATCAAATAAGGTTTGACCATGAGGGTCTCCGACAATATTTTACTGAGATACAAAAAAAAAAAAAAAAAAAAAACAGTCCCCTAGTGCACCTCTAAATGAGGACATTCAACAAACATGTTATATCCTGCATCTTTAGTAGAGCATCTCCAGCACTCACTGTTATCCTTTAGATTGGCTTGAAAAGTTTGAGAGGTATCCAATAGACTCTTGAGTAAATTAAATTGTATTACCCGGGTTTTTGCTTCTCTGCTGGATTTAAAACAGTGTTTCCAGGTAGTATCCCAAGCTACAGAGTCCAATGCTAGTCCTAATTCTGTATTCCACTTGTTTCTAAGAGGCTTGTGTAGATGTAGTGTCCCTCCACTCAATTAAGTACTGGATGCTAAATGTTTTTTATTATAATTATTTTTAATACGTTTCTAAGCTGGATGGCAAAGAGTTTAGTTTATTTATATTTTTTGTTTTCAGCTTTAAGTGCCTGTAAGCAGAGGTGACATGGATTGTTTCCTGGAATTTACTTGGTGCAATTAATTTGTTTTTATAGAGGTCTGATATTGTCCATATTCCTGCTTCAATCCAGTCTTTCCAAAAAACAGTTTTTTGAATTAAGGATGGAAGCCTGCAGTTAGTTTGATATTGAGGCTTGCAATTAATTATACAGTGATATCTTACTTGTACTTTCAATATACCTAACTTTACTTAACTCCAAGAAGCTGATATTGTAGAGTGGTCCTTCAAGTGAGGCAGAAGCACACTATATAGGAGCAGGTGTAATGGTTGAGGTTTAATCAGTTCTGTCTCTATCTGCAGCCAGGATGGAGAATTACTTGAAGTACGGAACCAGTAGATCTGTCCAGTAATATATGCTATATGATAAAGTAAGAGATTAAGAAGTGCCATTCCTCCCTTTTCCCTGGGCAACATTGTTTTTCTAATTTTTGGTTATGTAGGGTTCAAAGTAAATTTAGAGACTAGCCTTCTTAATTGTTTTAAAAAAGGAAGCTGTACCTTTACTGTTAAGATACTTAAGGTATAGCTTATTTTAGGGGCTACTGCAATTTTAATAATTTCTATTCTCGCTCTGAATGTGAGGTAAAGAAGTGATCAGAGAATTAAGTCATTTTGAACTGATCCTACAATAGCGGACATATTTTTATGAATCATAAAATCAACATTAGATGAGAAGATCACTCCGGCATATTTAAAACCCTTCCTAGCCCTGCTAAGGGTTCAAGAGCCAGAACAAAACAATAGAGAGGATAGAGGGAACCCCTGCTGTGTACCTCCCTCTAACTGAAAGGGGAAATCACACAATTTGTAATCACTGCTGCAGATGGTTTGCAGTAGATAAGGGATACTCATCTTAAAAAGGAGGGCCCCATACCAAACTGTTTCATTGTATATATCAAATACTTCCATTCCACTCGATCAAATGCTTTTTCTGGATCAAGGGAAAGAGCAGCAACTGGAGTCTTTAAAAATAATATTTAGAAATGTTCCAGCATTATATGCTGGGTAGCTGTTGGCCATTAAACCTACTTGATCCGATGTTATTAAGGGAGATATCACTAAGTCTGGTTGCTAAAAACTTTGAGATAATTTTAAAATCCACATTGAGTAGGGCTATGGGGCAACAGTTCAAGCAATAGATTTTGTCTTTACTCTGCTTAGGGATCAGCCTTATCAACGTTTCTGAGATAGTGCCACTCATGCGACTATTCTTGAAAAACACACTTCTATGAAAATAGGGGAAAGGCTAGGTTCTAGGTCTTTGTAAATTTCAACAGGCAGGCCGTCATTTCCAGGCGATTTGGAGCTAGGTAATTTGGAAATGGCCATCCCAAGGTTAGTGGTGCATTTAACAGCTTCCTGATCTCCACTGACAGTTTTAAAGATAGTTTTCCAAAAAAGCAACCCAAATTTTTTTCAGTAGGAAATGCTTCTGAAGTATATAACTTACTATAATAGTTTTCCAGTTATTGATTCATTTCTTTGAATTCTGTTTTAAGATAGCCTTTGAGATTCCTAATGCCTGATCTATATGAACAAATTGATTTTTTTTTTTATCATTCTGGCCAGTAATTTCCCTGCTTTATCCTTCACCTCATGTCAACCTAGAATTAGCTAATGCCGATTCCAAAGATTTTGTCTGGAGCATGTTATACTATATATATTTAGTATGTACTAGGGTACAGTATATCTCATCAACCTATGTGTTTGATGTACCATGTGGGGTTTCCAGCCTTTTAATTTATTTTTTAGTTCTTTTTCAGTTTTCATTTTTTATTTTTCCTGCAGCATACAAAATAATTCTGCCTCTCATAAAAGCCTTCAGGGCATCCCATAGAATAATACGACTATCATCACAATTGCTTTTATGAAACGGGCCTCTGGTGCTTCAGGTATTAACTTGAGTCCAAATGCACATTATTTTCAACTGCGATATCTTTTTTTGACTCCTCAAAGTCATGCGTTCATAACCTTGCCGCGCTACATCAACAATTCAGTAAAATAAAAAAAGTCTTTAAGAAAAAATCTTGCATTTGTAATGATACAATAATTATTGGATTATTGTTATTTATTATGTTAGAATTATATACTTACAGGTATATCTTTTATGAATACAGCTTTTTTCATAAAATATAGGCTTAGTCAATTAACTGCATATTTATAATAACTCATGAAAGCATATAGCCTACTCTTATGTGTTGGGTATGTGCACATATTTTTTCCTTCCTGGTCCTGAGCTGAAGTAATTATTATTTATTTTTAAGAAAACGTGTTGAATTTGTTTTTCTTTTGTTAATCGGCATATATGAGCATCTTACAGGGCCCTTCTCTCTCCTCGTGATAAAGTTAATTTAAATCATAGCGCAGGAGGACTGGGTTAATACAGAAATCTACTACAAACCCTGAGTTACATGAGATTTAATTCAGGACATGATGTAAATTCAGAGCTTAGTGGGTATTACTGCTGAGCGCAAGAATGCATTAGGTCTCATAAATCAAGCCCTAATTATGGCATTGCTATCCTTATTAAAAACTGTAGAATTATCGCTAACACTACATAAAATGATTATAGTCATTAGTTTGTCACAGTACTTTTTGTTTTTTGTTGTTGTTATGTTTAAAGATAGTGTACTCTTACTCTTAATTCAAATGTAATCTTTATGTAAAAAAAAAAATAAAAAAAATCTAATCAAGCACATAAATTAACCTGCACATTATTTCCATGTTCTATGGCAACATTCAATTGAACTCCCCAGAATGGCAAAATATACATTTTACTATCAGGAAGTTACAGAATATGAAATCAAGTTGTTGATCCTTTTACTAATGCAGTCATGTTCAAAGGATGTCCTTTTATATTTGATTGAATAGTAATAGGGTGAAGTATACAGTAGATCAAATTCACTCAGGATTATGGTACAAATTGGCTGAGCCTAGCTAAAACAAAATATATTCTGCTGAACTGTTTGTGTGTGCTTTACTCATAGTCACACATATTTGAGTGTAAAATGAAAGAGGATAGGAAACTTACTGCGCACTTGCTGAAGTGGAAATGGGACTATCAAAGAGTTTGGCTTCCAGCAATACACCACAGTGCAAATTTGACCATTTGTGACAAGAACACAGGTTGTCTCCACACAGTACAGTTCAATCGTATGTGAAATATTTTGTACAGATGTCATTTTCACACAGAATGCAACACATACCAAACCAGGGTACACAATTCCAAGGAAAACATAAATCAGTGGTCACGGCTAATGCTGGAAAAAGAAATGTGACTATCAGCAGGTTCAAAGGAAACGTAAGGCTAGCGTGGAACAAGCCTTGACTGAGCAAACATCCTCTATGTTTCTTCCAAGACTAAGCTCTTTTCCACTTTATTTAAATTAACCCTGGATTATACTGAGATCTGTACAGACAGGTGTGCATGCACACATTTTTAGTAGCTATTCCAAAGTATATTGTTTTTCACTACTTGTTTAATACTGTAAAGATGTACAGTACCCACCATCAAGTATAGGACCTTGCTGTCCACAAATGGACACGAGACTAGCCAGCACCACGGGGTGAGAAACAAACAGGTTTTATAGGGAAGGTCATTGATTAGCTGGTGCAAACTGAGGACAACTCGACTAGAAAGCGACAGAATCAGTAAAGTATTAAATAGTGTTCATGATTTGTGACTGCCCATGTGTGCACATGACATCAGCTTATTTTACAGCGCATTGCTGGTGACAAGCCTTTAAATCAGTTTGTGTCAAACCTGCATAATTGTGTTTTTTATGTGATACGAGTCTGAAAAGCTTTGGACTGTTTAGATTATCCATGCTTATTTACAATTGATATAATCATACCCTCTTTGTCCTGCAGGGTGATATAATGCAGCCTTATGATCAATAGATCAATAGATTTATCATATTCAGTGTGCATGTGGTCCAAAAATGTGGTATTTGAAAAGCAAATCACAAAAAAAAAAATCACATATAACATGGATAGTAGCTATATTTACACTGGCACCCATGCACTTTTCTGACGTCACTTTCTCTGTCAATCAAAATTAGCTACAGCAAATAATGTTTGTGTCACAAACTCAGCATGTTGTCCTGTTTTCACAGCCAACAACGATGCTCAAAAAATATATTATAAAATGTAAACACGTCCAAGAAAAACAAATTTGACTTGGCTCTATTAAAATTGTATCTAACTGAGATCAGAGAGCACAGAAATCCAGAAGAAATACCCATGTCCAAGCTTGACACACACCTGGAAAATGTCATTTTTCTGTGTCATGAAATAGGCTGCAGTTAGTATTAAACTGGCCATCTGTATTGTGGTGGTGAGCTCTCTTAGCCCGCTGTTGTGGATGCCCACTCTCTCCCTTTGAGTTGCTGTTTCCTTTTAAATATTGTTACATTACTATTCTGAATTCAAGGATTTATTATTATTATTATTATTATTATTATTATTATTATAATAATAATATTGGGTAATGATGTATGATATAATAATATAAATGTCGTACACTTTCAAGTTCCAGGTATCTTCAAAGTAAAAATTATATATAATATATATATATATATATATATATATATATTATATATATATATATCCTAAACTAACTATGACACCCCACAGCACATGCTTTATTTGTTTTCAGAAAATGCTGATAATCTTATACAGCCCCTAATGGAGGACGTGTCCCTCAAAGACTGTACTGATGGTCCCTCCTACTCCCCCCCTGATTAAGCTACTGTATCTTTCTCTAGACTATTAGAGCCAGCAGCTGATTCAATGCCTTTTTTTACGTATATATTTTTCAAATAATTGGTAATAGCAAAATTATGCTTGTATGTACTCAGGCACACCTCCAATGTGTATCATTTTGAATGTGTTCCATGCAGGAATAAATTGTTGCATTTTTTTAAGTTTAAGACTGAAAATACATTGCCAGGATCACACCTAGCTGTGAAGAATCCATGACTTATTTATAAACTGTAGATTGTATTGATTCAGCGTACGTTAAATCTTCAGGAGTAGGTTAATAAAGCATAACAAAGCCTTCAAATGCAATCCAGTAAATATTGTTTTTAAATTGTGTTTAAAAACTGAGCGTATTTTGAAAGAGCATTTCGAGTCAACTGCACTTCCCCTGCATTCGCGATGGAAGCTGGCTTACTGCTTCCTTGGAATCAACGGCTCTATTCCATCTCTCGTGTTTTCTGTACTTTTTCACATCCTGCCTCGCTTGCATATGGTGCCTGGTGCTTACAGTGCTCGGTGAACTCTGTGCACATGGTACTTCATGAATTTCATGTAAGAGGTGCACACCTCCTGGGATCGTCCAGTCTCGGTGCAGAATATAGTAATTAGAAGGCAGGGAGAATCTGGGCCTGGCAGGGTTCCCCCAGTGGACTCTACCATTACAGCCTTGGTCAAGGTTCTGCCGATGGGACATGTTGCGCCTGTGCAACAGCGTTCTAGGAGGCAGTTCCAGGGCCACCGCCTCAGCGTGCTCTGCCTCAACCTCAGCAGCCCCAGCAGGGCCCCTGAAAGGTTGTGGCCTCAGACCCATTCCTTCACACACCAGCTGCAATATTGGCGCGCTTGCAGCTCAGACACCTGGGTGCTCACCACCGTGCAAACCGGTTATGTATTAGGTTTCAAATGCTGCCTACCTGTTACATTCTCCAGTCTGTCTTGCTGGGAGACTGGTTAACCACCGTGGACGTAAGGGACGCATGCTTCCATGTTCCCATTTGTTCTGAGCACAGGAAGTACCTCCACTTCGCCTTTAAGGGGAGCAGTTATTAGTTTTTTTTTATTAGTTTTATTAGTTTTCCTTGCTGCTGTTAGGCCTCTCCTTAGGCCATTGGACATCCCTGCACATAAACATGCTGGAGTTACAGGCTGTTTACAATTCCATTTATGGGTCTGGCCCCTAAACGGGACTGCTGGTCAGCCATAGGGCTATCTGATGTGATGTTGGAAAATCCTAGGGCATGCTCCGTTAGGTTGTTATATGCCTACAAATTGAGATATTTTCATAACTGACTAATGGTAATGACCCAGTCTCTTGCCCTATGCCAGTTATCTTGCAGTTTCTACAAGAACTGCTTGATGCTGGTAGGTCACTTTCTATACTGAAGGTGTACTTGGCCGCTATTTCTGTGTGCCATGGCCCTGTTGATTCTATATATCTGGGTGCGCATTTCTTGGCAACCCGGTTTCTCAAGGGTGCTCGGCGATTACGCCCTCCAAGGAGGGGCGTTCTCCCTGAATGGAGCCTTGATATTGTACTGGAGGCTCTCACGAAGGCCCCATTTAAGCCCATATACTCCATAGAGTTGTGAAGACAGCACTCCTCTTGGCTGTCACCTCCGCAAAGCGGGTCAGAGAACAGTGCACAGCTCCTGTATGTATATTTGGGACGATGGCAGCAGGGTGTCACTGTGTACAAACCCCGCTTTCCTCCCTAATGTGATCATAGCCTTCCACACGAATCAGTCTGTGAAACTGGAGTCTTTCCATCCACCTCAGTTTTCTTCGGAGGAGGATAGGCGATTGAACTTCCTCTGCCCAGTGCGGGCATTGAGGTGTTACGTGGATAGGACATGAGCTCTGCATCATACTGACCAGCTCTTTGTCTGTCTACATCTTGGGACCTCTTCAGAGGGGCCTCACTGTCTGATATCTGTACTGCGGTGAGCTGGGCTACGACGCATACTTTCTCCAGATTCTATCGCCTTAATGTGATAGATCCTTCTTTGCCTTCAGTAAGCATGAGGTTCCTTGAGGTTTGCATGCTTGCAGCGCTAACCTTGGGTTACATGGTTCTGATGTGTCCCTCATCTGCTGCCGTTCCTTCTCCCTCGCGACTGCTTTGGTATACATTCCCATAAGTATGTTTGATGGTCGTCTTTGAATTTAAGGAATTGAAAGAGAATACGACCACCAACCAGGTCACATCGGCTGCCCTCACGGGTTCGATGCAAAAAGAGAAATGGCTTCCGTGGGCTGACTATTTTGATTTATCGATAGGCGGGACCAAGGACGTCACCCCAGGAAGGGGCCTATCGGCAGCTCTGATATAAAGAGCTCAATAAATACCTACCAATAAACAAGCATATCCCATAAGTATGTTTGGTGGTTGTCTTCTCTTTCAGGGAACCAGGATTACGGTAAGTAAACTAACGTTATACTGCTTAAATGTTATATTTAGAAAACAATACAAAACATACATACATTGTTTTTAAATACAGTATATTTCAGTTGGGATGAAAAGGGTTCCCTTGTGGTTTATGAGGTATTTCTATGGACTTTAGGCAACCAGGGGATTTGTTTTTCATGCCTGTACACAGTTTTTATGTAGTGCTGTTGATTTGTTTCCATTTTAGTTTTGTTCCCATGAGCTAAAAAAAAGATTACATGGCACTCATACCCCCACTGCTTGTGCAAATAGTTGCAGGAGGACAGCTGTTTAATTCACTGACAGAGTGGCCAGAAAGGTTCAAGAAGGGAGAAAGCTTGAAACAATCTTAAGTACCTCAGGGATCACATTTCAGTGTTAAACTGAACTTGGTTCTGGGACACAGCCAGTGTTAAAGAAACTGACTACTCGTGTGCAGAAGTGGAAATGGGACAAATGCCCTTGGAAGATGCTTCTGGTAATACACTGCAGAAAACCCATGTATATAGATATGTAGAAATAAAAAGGCAAGGCATCTGGGAAATAAGCAATTACAGTATAGCTGTGGCTGGAAATAAACAGTCAACCCCATACACTGACATTGTCACTGTAAGAGAACAAACTACTTGCTTTATTGTTGTAAATTGCAAATGGATTTAAAGTTGTTCATATGTGACCCTAGATAATGGAAGCTATAGAGCCTTGAAGCTTTTATGCCCTGATCAATAGTAATGTTTTCTGCAGGGATAACAGGCTCTCTGAACAAAAATAGCAACATTATCAAAAAAGGCTGGCATACAGGTGCATTATAAATGCATTAATTATAAATACTTTAAGTGTCCTGAAAAGAAAAAAAAAAAAAGATTTGATGAAACAGTTTTGCTGTCACCTGTGGTATGAGATCATTTAAAAATCTACCATCCTCATGATGGATTTTAAGCAAATGCTATTCAGCACTGTCAGGTATAGCTTCAGACTACTCTTCTTACCTCTTGCAGTGCTGCAAGATCATCCTGCTGATTAGATATACAATGGTTTGCAGAAGTATTCACTCCCCTGCAAAGTTACTGTTATTGTACATATTGTACTGGAGGCTCTTCACTCTTCACTCAAAGTTTTCACATTTTGTTGGCACCTGAGCGTACACCATGACACTTTCAATTTAGACTTTATATGTAGAATCTACACAAACTACTCCACATTGATAAATGCATATAGAATATAAAGAAGTAAGAGTTACAGAGAAAAACATTAATCTCAGTTGCATAAGTGTTCAACCCCTTTGCTACTGCAGCCCTAAATCAGCTCAGGTGCAAATGATTTGTTTGAAAGGTCACAAAATTAGTGAAATGGTTTCAGCCTGTGTGTACTCAAAGTGGTTTAACTTGTGATAATTTCCGTCAGGTATATAAAGATTTTCAAGCTGCAACTCACATAGTGATCCAACAAAGCAACCATGAAGTCCAAGATAAAGTTGTAGAGAGGCACAGAGCAGGAGAAGCATACAAGAAAATGACAAAGGCACTGATTATCCCTCTCAGCACAATGAAGTCCATCATTAAGAAGTGGAAGATGAATCATACCACCCAGACACTACCCAGATCAGGTCGCCCTCCCAAACTGCATAGCCAGGAAAGCAGGAAACTGGTTTGGGATGTCACTCTAAAGCCAACAATGATCTTGAGAGATCCGCAAAGTCTGTGTCTGAGATGGGAGTCAGTGTTCACACATCAAATAAAATGGTCCCTACACAAAGCTGGCCTGTATGGATGGGTGGCAAGAAAAAAGCCATTAATCAAAAAGCCTCATCTTAAAGCATGTATGGAGTTTGCAAAAAAGCATGTAGATGATACTGCAGAGATGTGGAAAAAAGGTTTTGTTCTAAGTGTTAAGTCTGGTGCAAGCCTAACACTGCACATCACCCAGTCAACACCATCCCAACTGTCAAGCATGGTGGTGGTAAAATCATGTTATGGGGATGCTTCTCTTCAGCAGGGACTAGGAAGCTTGTCAGGATAGAGGGGAGAATGGATGGTGCAAAGTACAGGTGAATCCTTGAGGAAAACCTGTTTGAGTCAGCTAAGACTGGGGAGGAAATTCACATTTCAGCATGACATTGAGCCGAAGTACAACACCAAATTCACACTGGAGTGGTTGAACAGGAAGAGAATTTGTTCTTGAGTGGCCCAGTCAAAGTCCTAACTTGAATCCAATCAAAAATTTATGGCAAGACTTGAAGATTGCAGTCCATTGAGGATCTCCAACAAACTTATCAGAACTGGAGCAATTTTCCTGTGAAGAATGGGCAAAAATGTCACTATCCTACTGTGCAAAGCTAGTAGAGACCTATCCAAAAAGACTGCTGCAAAAGGTGCTTTTACCAAGTACTGAATTAAGGGGCTGAATACTTATGCAACAGGCCAATTTCATTTTGTACATTTTCTTTGCAAGTTTTGCCGATATTTAACCTCCTCCTCATATAACAGTGTTCAGCCTAAAAAAGCTTGAAAAACTGTGCATATATTATTTGTAATTTAACAAAATATGACATTATTGGTAGGGGGTGCAAACCTCTGTAGGTGGAATATTTTTGGAAATTGGCACATCACCTCATAAGTGTACAGCATTCATTTAGATAGATTCTGATACTTTATTAATGTACACATATCTAATCAATATTTTACATTCCAGATGGATAGACCATTAGTTTTCAGCTTCCTAGATCAGATATTCATTTGCCCATGAGGAGGTTTTACATGTCACTGGCCTATAGCTGCAATATGATTAAGGAATACGATTTTCAGAGAAGAAGATTGTGAGTGGTGTTTGACAAAACAATAAATTACAATAAAAAAGGTGAACCAGAATTTGTAGTGTCTACATTAACAAAATGGTTACAGCTGATAATAAATCATGCCAGACATTCATTCTCAAAGGCTGAGTTTTATGATAATGTAATGCACTTGCTATCTATTCCATTTTTAGCCGCTCTAAGAATGTCTCAGATTGCTAGAATTTCAGTGGATAACCGTTTGACTGAAACTAAAATGAAATCAATTATCCTAAATGCCCTTTCATTTTAAATAACTTTAAAAAAACATATGCTTAATATTTCCATGTTGCCAAATTCTTGAAATGGGCATTGTTAGAGGTGAGAAATGTTTTCACACCACAAATAATAATTATCAGTTTAATTAATTGAATGAATTAGCAGTGTGTGTTGATGTATTCTATTGTGATACCAGTGGCTTGTGAAAATATTAAAATATTATTGTCTATGTAGCATTGGTACCAAGTCATACTGTACCAGGAGTTTGTTGCTAGGAAGATTAAACAAACGCAGTGAGTTTAATATTTACGACATGCCCTGGGTGCAATGTGATGCACGAGGCAAAACAAAATGAGTACTTCACACATTGGAGTGTGTTACTGCGCTTATGTCCAGCAATCGTTGATCAGCAATTATTATTGTTATTATTTTATCTATACAGTAATTATGTAATTGAATTATCATTAACTTGATAGCTACAGGAAATTGAACATTAACATAATATCCTATACATACCCAAGCAGAAATGCTTTAGTCTATCCAGTGATAGTCCTGGCAGCATTGCTCTGCATAATCCTCAAATGGATTATCAGTGCTATTATACTAAGCTATTATACTGTTTTTTTTCAATTTATTTTCAAATGTTTTCTGTATTGTTACAATAATATGCTGAAAAAAAACAAAACACTCAAATCATTTTCTGTAAACAGACTTTGTTTAGCAGTGCTGTTATGTTTCTGCACACATTAGGGGTGGGAATTTCAAATAATAAGATATCCAAGTATACCTCTAATTACTCATAACAACATTTTTTTTCATTCTTTTTTATTGTTTTTCACATAAATGTGAACACTCTTATTTATTTATTTTTCACACAGAATGCAAAAATTGCATACAACTTGCAATAGGCCTATAAGATCATTTCTTTGCAAATATATATATACATACACACACACACAGACACAAACACTACCGGTCAAAAGTACACCTCCATTTTTCCAGTTTTTATTGAAATTTACACAGTTTAATGTCTCAATGTACTCTGAAATTAAAGCATAGAACAAATAAACAATTGGAGATAAAAAAAAGAAATCATGGAATCGTTTTGTTTAACAAAATTTAATCTAAATTTTTGACTCATCAAAGTAGCCACCTTTTGCAGATATAACAGCCATACACACTTGTGGCATTCTTTCTACAATGGAAATCAAACATTGTTTGGAAAGTTCTTTCCAACACTGTTGCAGAAGTTCCCACAAATGTGTTGCACTTGTAGGTTGCTTTGCTTTCACCCTTCTGTCCAGTTCATCCCAAACCAGCTCGATGAGGTTTAAGTCTGGAGACTGTGCTGGCCATTCCATGATTTGAAGCCTACCGTCTTGTTCTTTTCTTCTAAGGTAGTTCTGATATAGCCTGGAGGCATGTTTTGGGGTCATTATCTTGCTGTAGGATGAACCCCTGACCAACTAGGCGTATACCAGAGGGTATTGCATGGCGCTGCAAAATGCTGTGGTAGCTGTTTTGGTTCAGGGTGCCACTCACTCTGTGCAAGTCGTCGACTTTGGATCCAGCAAAAGAGCCCCAGACCATCACGATTCCTCTTCCATGTTTGACAGTTGGTGTCACACACCGAGGAACCATCCTTTCACCAACTCGATGGCGTACAAAAAACCTGCGTGATGAACTGAAGATTTCAAGTTTTGATTCATCGGTCCATAAGACCTTCTTCCAGTCCACTTACGGTGCTTCATAGCCCAGGCAAGTCTCTTTTTCTTATTTTGTCATCTTAGCAATGGCTTTCTTACTGCCACTCGACCTGTCAAACCTGCAGCTCGAGGTCTTCTGTTCACAGTTGAAACTGAGACTTGCTTACTTCTACCAGTGTTAAGCTTTGCTTGAAGCTGTTGTCCTGTGAGCCGCCTATCACGCAAGCTGTTGACTCTCAGCAACTTGTCTTCTGATTCTGTTGTGGCTTTGGGTCTGCCAGACCTCTTCCTGTCAGAGTTTCCTCCAGTTTCCAAGTGCCTTTTGATGGTGTAGGAAACTGAACTCACTGACACCTTGGCTTTCGTTGCAATTTCTCTAAAGGAAAGACCTACACTTTTAAGGGTTATAATGGTCTGTCTGTCTTCCTTTGTTAATTGCCTTTTTCTCTCCATTATGATAGCAATATACTACTTCCTGCAGTACAATACTGTCCAAATAATGCTTAAGAGGGTGTAGTAATATAGACTGTTCCAACACTGCTTTTACACAGACAGAGGGTTTGTAAGTAATCAACAAAAGTTGGGACACCTGTAGGAATTGTTAGCATCAACTTTCAAGGCTTAATTTACTTCCATTGCTGCAGAACAGCTGTAAGTTGTTCACCCATTACTTGTTCACTGAAAAAGGCCTTTCTGTATCACTCTGAAATGTACATTATTTTTCAGTTTTTGGTAACCTAAACTTTTTTTTTAACCTCTGGCAGTTTACCGCTTACCTTTGTACCATTTCAGGTTATTCACTGGACTTGAACTGCTTAAATTTCAATAAAAACTGGAAAAATGGGGGTGTTTATATATATATATATATATATATATATATATATATATATATATATATAGCGATATATAATATATTATATTTTCATTGCATCACATTTTCACTCCCTTTCCAAGTTCTTGAGACCTCCATTTTTTATGCTACAATGTAAAAATAATCTAGCCTATATATATACACAGCAACAGTAAAAGGGCTAGTATACATTGCCTTTGCTTCTGCTGTTGTCATGCTCCTTAAGTGGATGTCTGTTCAATAAAAGTGGGTCTGATTCATGGAAATTGTAACTTCAGTTCTTTCCCAAAATGCAAATTTAGCCATGTTATAACTTGCCTTTCACTTTTGGGTTTGTTTGATTTGATGATGTGTAAGAGAAAGCCACACAATTCTAACAGCTTCTCAGAACTCAAATGCCACCCTAGTTTCAGATTACATCTAACCCACTGTCATTCAAATAAAGCCATCCATTTGTATGATTTTTCTGTTCTCAGCAAAACCGAGAACAGTAAAGACACTAGTTTTTTTCGATATACCTTTGATAGAAGACTGTTTTTGGTACAAAATATCTATGCTGAAAAGTCAAAGTTAGTTACAAGGGAAGTGAATAAAAAAAAAAAAAAGTTTCCTGCTGTTTCTTGCTTTTGTTTTCATCAGCGAGAAAGCATCATAGCGATCATTATTATCTAATTAATGTGCCAGAACTTGATTTTAGTCCCTAGGTTTCCTCCCTTTATTTGAATCAGTATTTCATTAAGAACTTAATTAAAAGAATTTGGATTTACAACTCTCAAAGGTACAATAAATCATACTACTCTGGAAGCTTAATATGCGGTGCTTTATAAAATACAGCAAACTGTGCAGAGAAATGACTTAGAGATTAATCTAATGTTTAATTTACATAAGATATGGCAGTGTAGTGTTCAGGTTATAGGAGTGCCACCTTAAAGTTTGCAAATGTTAGAAGCTGCATAGTAAGGGTTATTCAGAACAATTAGCATAACACACACAGACACACACACACATATATATACATACATACAGTGCCTTGCAAAAGTATTCAGACCCCTGACCAATTCTCTCATATTACTGAAGTACAAATGGTACATTGAAATTTCGTTCTGTTCGATATTTTTAAAACACTTAAACTCAAAATCAATTATTGTAAGGTGAAATTGGTTTTATGTTGGGAAATATTTTTAAGAAAAATAAAAAACTGAAATATCTTGCTTGCATAAGTATTCAACCCCTGTGCTGTGGAAGCTCCCAGTTTGCACCGATGAAATAAATTGCCCTAACGAGGACACAATTACCTTACCATTGGTCTCCACCTGTGAACCATTAAGTCACATTTTCTGGATAAAAACCCCACTGTTGAAGGGGTTTCTATATATATATAGACATTAATCCCTTAAGGTACACAAGGAATTCAGCGGTTGTTCAAATGATTTCTTCCTAAAATACGTTTGAGAAACTGACAATTTGGATGACCAGACCCAACCTGTCAGTACATTTTAAACCCTGTTTCGTGCTCCATGTTGAAAAAATAAAGAAGCATCATTTTATTTGTGGGACACAGATGTCCCTTGTATCTTAAAGGGTTAATTTAATTTCTTTAATGTTTGATTAGCTATATCTGTACAAACTACAGCTGTGTAGTAGATGTGACTGATTGTTTTGACATTGCTTTGCAAGCCTGAATAAAAATGGTCACATGACAGACCTATTCAAGTATTTAAGAAAAAATAGTTATATAAATATAATTATTTCTTGAACATGAAATGGTTAGAATAACAGTGTTTTGATGACCTGTCCTAATATAAATCCAATACATTGGAAGAAGTTGTAATGTTTTATTTAATTATTTTACGAACAATGTCAGTAAAACGTCTAAATATTTTTTAAAACATATTTTGCCAAGCAAAATAAAAAAAAAAAATCTATCTTTTTTTTTTTTTTGTGTGTGATGTTAGTAGCTTTGTAGGCTATACTGCTTGTATTTATATTACATATACAGAGGAAAATAGTGTTAAGAACTGATGCCGGGGCTGCTGAAACAGTGCATGCTATCCATTGCATTAATACGTTTTTCCTCCCTGCTGTATCTTTACACCCTAAATCCAACAATATATTTTTTGTGTATGTATATATATTTTGTAAAAGATCCTCGCACTATCACGATTCGTTGCCCCTTTAAAAACAGACCCAGGAAACCAGAAATGGATTTTTTTAACAGCACTTACGCACACATTTAATAAACACAAATCAAATAAAACAGAAACAAACAAAACCTAACTCCATTTTGGAGCTCTGACTATACACCACCAGGTCAATGACTAACCCACAGGACAGCTAAGCCATTTACCTGATACAAGCACAAAAACCACACAGGTTTCACACAGCACGTCACATTGACTGCTCAGAAGCAGACCACACCTTCTGCCTGCCTCCCTCCACTCAGCAGCCCTGAACAAACTGGCTGTATCCTTTAAATATCCTGCACCTGGCTCTAATTTGCAATTACCACCAGGTGCAGGGAATTAACTAAATCATTAAACTATAAAACCATTAGCCCATTCACCCAAATGTGCATTCTCACATGTTTTTAGCAGGGAGGATTTATATATATATATATATATATATATATATATATATATATATATATATATATATATATACACATACACACACAAAATATATACTGTATATGCATACCATATTATTAAAAGCAGGTTACGTTAATCATACTGATCTATAAATATAAAGCACAGTAGAAACTCAATATGGTACAATTGATGTCATGAATAGGGTTTCTCTGTGATGTGCTGTATCATACTTGAAGATGGATGTGGCATAGCAGTTTATATTCTACAATGGAGGAGGTGGGTGAAATGCACCATACCTATCTGTATTGTACATTTTTAAAAATGTAATACAGATTGAAGACGTGAGGAATGCTGGTTGGCTGCACAGGGACAGTAGTGGAGTGGAAGGAGAAATTATGAGCAGGGGTTTGGGGGCTCAGGAGTGCAGGGTGTCGTGTGCATGGTTTGATCAGTGAGCTAATCAGGTCCTCCTCTGAGCCGAAGGTGAGAGTTGTGTGAGGAGATTTCTGTTTTCCATTAATTAACAACCACCACCGCCAGTTCTTTGGCATGTGGCACTGCCTCCGTAGATCCTGCGTTAAACTTGTCTTGATCGTCCCTTTTTTTGTGAGACGCCTTAAATAAAGCACTTCAGGTGACGTTTCAATATGAAAAATTCAATCAGTTTTGCTAAATGTAAAAGCAGAAGCATGGTTCTTTGGCTCACAGGGTTATAACGTTGAAGACAAGGAAGCTGCATGAGGTCACTCCCTGTGTGAAATGTCCAGAGATTTGGGTAACTTGACATTTTTCAAGACTTCTCCTTCAGTTTGTGCGTGTGCTTGACTGTGCAAATAATTGCATTTTTAATTTACAAAGACAAAGACAAAACAAATGCAAACAGTGTAATTTGTTAAAAGGTGTTTTTGTGTTGTATTTCAGACTTTTTGGTGTGTTTTGGGATATTTTCTTTGTCTCACAAGAATAGCCATTTTGTATGTGTCTTTGTGTGAGGTTTTATTTTCTTGTGCCACGGTGTCTTTAAATTTAGTCTTCCTGTCCTTGTTTTAGTTAAACTAAAGTAATCTAATAGTTTTCAAGGAGGCGTTTTTTTATTTTTTTATTTTCCTTGTTATTTTATTTACGATTAGGTGTACAACCTAATTTTGTCCTAGTAGTAGTGGTACAGGTGTCTGTAAAATAGCAAATAACTCAATACTTTGCACACACCATCTATTGTCTGTTTTGCATTAGCTTTTAAAAAGACACAAGTTATATGCATTGTTTTTCTTTCCCCACAAGTTGTGTGTGTGTGTTTTTCAGTAGTGATACATTGAATATCATTTTCCAATGTTTTGGGGAAAATATGTGTTTGTGAATTTTCTCTGCTTCGTTTCTATGTTAAACTACACCATTTTCCACAATTAATATATCGTCAGTGTTAGGGGGGGAGAGTGATATCCTTTGGAACAAACACTTTGTGACATTGTCTCTTTAAATCTTTATTGGTTAAAAGATAAAATATCTTGTGTACAATGAGAATTATAATGTTTACAAGAGAAATAGCCTGTAATAGCTACAGCTATAGTACTCTGTGCCGAGCTAGTGGTCTCAAAAGCCGAACTGCAGCTGAATTAAGGGTGGTGTGGCTTTTATTGTCTTTTGTGGTTTCAAGTTACACCATTGAAGTTAATCTAATTGTCTTTTTTTTTTTAAAGACATTTCCCGACATTTGTGGCCTCTAGTTGAAACTATTACTATTTTTAACAATTTTTTGGTAACAGATTTAACCTATTGACCTGGTTTCTCAAACCTAAATGAGTTTAGTCTAAAAATCAATGTCGTTCTTTGGTAATTTTTTTTTCTTTGAAAATACAATTCCTTTAAAAGCATTGTAATGACCCTGGGTCTGCTGTAACTGTGTTCTGGAAGGTTCAACTGCAGCAGGTGCTCAGGGACGTCAGAGACGGGAGAATCACCACCAATCAGAAGCTCGGCTTGCCGTGAAAGCGCGACCCAGCTGCAACATTGTTGTCACAAATCAGTGGATAAGATGTTGCAACAAACAGAGGATTGAGAGCCAAAACCGGGCATGATTGGGTGGCCGGTGCACCAGGGGCGTGGCCTGGACAGGGGTGATACGTAGCACCTGCTGAGATGAACAGTGTGGTGTGAGACAAAAGAGAAAGAAGAACAGAGAGAGAATTGGAGAAGAAACAACAAAATAGAGGCAGAGAGCAGCAGGACTAAGAGGACCAAGAAAGGAACCAGAGACTGCACTTAGTTGGTTGCAGCACACAGGTAAACAGTGTGCTTTGGATAAATAATAAATAATAAACAAGTACTTTTGAGGAAAAATACAAGATAAATGCTTTTTAATACTCCTTTATTTAATCCAGCTGAGTATTAAAACTTCCATGAGATACAGTAATTGTTTATTCTGTTCCCCAATGTGCAACATTTACATACAATTCTAAAACAGCTTGTCCATATATTCAGATAAGAAAAAAAATATGAATTACCAGTTCTCTGAACAGATCATTTCTTTGCAGATCAAGGCTGGAGTTTATTTGTTGACCTAAAAGGCTTGCATTGGTTAAACTAGGCATTTACAATAATGATAATGGAGTGGTTTAACATATCTAATTATGTCCTTTAAAGTTTATATAAATCTTGCCCAAAGTTTTCTAGAGGAAGATGTATCTCCTTGATAGCATCCCAAATACAATCAGAGCAGAATTCGTATTACATTATTCAATTAGGCTCTTAAACCAGAGACTTTATTTAAATACCTCAGCTCCCGTTACTGAATTGGGAGATTTGGACCTTGTCTCACATTCACATGTTTGTATTATAAATTCTCACTCAACATAAGATACTTTCAAATCCATTCAGTTACTCACCAAATCAGCACACTGAAATGTATACCAATTAAAATGTAATTCAACCCAGAGGACTCATCTTCTGCACCGGAATGGCAATGCCTATGGCACAGAAAAATTATAGATGCAAGTAGTCCATATGATCCTATTCTACAGATTATGAGGCTGAAATATTAAATTGTACTGTTGCACTGTTGAATGTAAATCAATCAACTGTATTGATTTGTGCTTATAGTGATTATTGCTACTTATTTTGAGATGTGATTGTAAGTCCATGTTATTGCTGCTTAAGAAGACGACAAAGATGAAGACGAAGACAAAGAAAGCCTAACGAACTGTCTTCTATGATCATATCCAGATTTTGTACTTTCAGTTGGTATTCATCTCTGCTTGTTGGGGAAAAAAGTGAGTCTTTAGCAACAAGTGCTAGGTGTGAAACAAATCATTTTTTGTTAATTGCATGAAACTAGCAAGAAGCAATTTTAGTCTATTGAAATCATTTTATTCCTTTTCACATTTTAGATCCAGCACAGCCAGAGATTGTATTTGTCACTGGTGCAAATCACATCTTATTTTAAGGCTGGTTGAGTCATCTGTCCTGAGTTTATCATTACATTATATGTAAAAGGTTGGGGAAAAAAATGATTGGCAAAAATCTTTGATAACATGCCTGCCAAGCTGAAAGCACTATTGCAATGCACAATGGAGAAAAAAAAAAGAATAAGTTGAAAGAATACATAATGTAATGATTCCAAAATAAAAAGAAAGCCAACATAAAAATCACATTCCTCCTCCACTTTTTGCAACTATATTACTTTAGCAAATAAGCATTGCTCATAGTAAACTAATCTGATAAAACCAGTTTACTATCACAGCACATGTTATTGTTTGGGATATGCCACTTCATAGATGTTTGATTTAATTAATTCATTTCAGCATTCGATTGATTGTTAATGACATGAAAAACAATGCAAAAAAAAAAAACATGTTACTAAACCATATACACTAAAAGACATTGCTGCATCATTAACTATAGATAAGAAACATGGTATTGACTGCCATCTGTAACAACACTGTGATTTATTAACTCCTTCAGATATGTCACTGTCAAGAACTGAATTAGTTATTGACATACAAGAGAATAAAGCATTCCCCACCCATTGACATTACTTGCTTGGTTGTCAGTCCATCACAGAGGTATTTCTACAGTAAATTAGAAAAGTACACCTACTGTTATGCATATTGGTTTAGCTCAAACTGTTGCAAAATCCATGCACAGCTTTTCACCTCTGAGCAGTTTATAGATTTCCAAAAACACTCACCTTGTGGCTGTGATGTAGCTCTAATACACTCTTCGGTCATAGACATGCATGCTCTTCCTGTCCCACTATGCTGCCACACATTTCTGTACACTATTGCACCACCCCCATAGACTGACAGGATGTGAGCTTGCTCTGCTGCAAAACACAGTACTCTCATGGACACACTGAACTGATGCATCTCAAAGCAATACAATAACAGAAAATAAAGACTTAAATTTGCAACAGTCCCTCCAAAAAACAGTGTCTTGGTGTGCTCCCTTACTGACTGCCATATGCCAAAACCAAACAACCAAAATAACTAGTTGGAGACTACTGCAGTGAAACTGCCATATACAGGCAGTCTAACACAAGTGGGAGGTATCCTCTGGGATATGTTGTGTGTTTAAATAGTGTGTCTGTGTGTAAATAAAGTATGATTATTTTGAATTTAAGTTTGGCAGGGATGGGGTTAATTCCATCCCTGCCAAATCTTTGTATGGAATGTGGCTAGGTCTTGATTGAATAATTTATAATCAATCAAGTCCCAGCCACATGGTGTGCAGGGAAGCCAAATCCTTTGTTTAGCTGGAGGAGTTTGGAAGGTGTTCCAGTGAAAGCGCAGCCCAACTTGGACAGTAAGGATTTGTTTGCTTCAACGGTTTTATTTTGATCCTTGTACCTTGTTTATTTGTTAATAAAAGTACATTAATTGCAGCTCTCTGTCTCCGAGTCTCATTCCTGCCAGTAACAGCTTGGGCCGTGATGCTATCTTGCCACAGGGATAAAACATTATTGACAAAATAAAAAATAAAAAAACAGTTTAAAGTAATTGTACTGATGTGTGACGACAAAAATAAAACACGCTCACCAATCATAGATATTTATTGGATTGTTAATGGTATTTTAATTACTTTATTGCAGTTAGATAAATTTTCTCTTCAGTATGTACCTCCAAAGCATGAGTGTACACTTTCTTTCAATAAGAATACCCATTATTAAGGCTACAATTTTGTCACAGAAATCGTGAAAATCATGAATTTGAAAAAAAGTCAGTGAAATCATGGAAATGGATGTAAAAACTTGATTTGGCGCTTCATTTATTTCTTTTAAAACATGCAGCATCGTGCACTGAAAATACAAATCTGAGTATCTGTAAACTGTTTGGTTTCTTCACGCATGAGTTCTTTGTGAAACTGGATCCTGACCACTTGCCTGTTCTATTAATACAGCAAAAAAGTTTTCCCTGCCTTTGGATTGCTTTAATAATTATGAATAAAACACAACCATGACGTTCTCAGTTTTACATGATTGTGTGTCTTTTCGATAAGTGTTTTAATAAGAAAGTTAGTTGAGAACATGGATAAGATTTGAAAGGACCATGGTAGAGGGTACTGAATAAATAAAAGCTGTGGGCTTTGCATATCCCTGCATGGCTCACTCAGTCAATCCTTCTTTATTGTCTGTTTATATCTAAAATACATGTGTAAGGATGGTAGCCTTACATACAGGCCCTTGGAAGAGGGTAAACAATCTAATTCTGCACCTGAAATGGTTTCTCATAGCTGTTCTTACAGTTTAACTCAAGCAGGGCTCAAATTGTTCTGGGCAAACATCAATGCTTATTACCAGTAATGGTAGTACAATTCATGTCACTGTCACCATCCAGATTTCTTACGTGATTATGGGTAACAATTTACATTATGATACACCAGAAATTGATTGTATTTCAATCATGATCTTTGAACCCCCCCCCCCCCCCCCGTGTAAATGTCGCACCTCTGAACTTGAACCGAGTTAAGGGAGCAATCTCAGTAATATTTAATTAAATAATTACATTATCAATTAAGTAGGTTTATTGACTAACCAATTTGAAGCAAGTTATACTTAATTTAATACAGGTTCAAGTGAGATAAAGTGGAGAAAAGGAGACAGTAAAGACTTGTAATGAAAAGTAACAAATCAGAGTTGAATATAAATCCTCTACGCAACACGCTTTTTCTCACTTTTCATATAAAAAGGAGCACACCATTTTAATTCATACTGTGGAGGGTAACTGCTTCTCATCAACTTAAGACTCCATTTAATTTCATGAATCTTCCTCTCCTTTCTCAAATGCCCAACCGCTGCACTGAAAGAATCCATTCCCAACATAGGAGGCTTGTTGCTAGGGAGCTGACGTCACTGCCCTGTGACTTTTGCTTGTGCATTGCTTAAAAAACATCTTCAGCAAGTATATACTTAATTTGCTTTGTGTTATTGTGCAGTGCATGCGTATATGATAACAGTACAATATTAATGGTTTGTTTTTAATTGTTTTGTATATTTTTGTTTGTATTGTGCAGTATGAAATAAAACGAACAGTAATTATAAGTGAAATTGTCCATGTACAGTGCAGCTAAGGCATGTGCAGTTAAAAATGGGGAGCCAACTCCAGGAACGAGATTTCTCCGCAGTATGGCGAGGGGAGATATAACGAGGGGTGGGTGTACTAATAAACATACATGAATCAAGAGTCAACGCAATACACTGCCAGCAACAATGAATACGTGTGGGTACTTTTTAGTAGTAAAATACGCAGGTCATTATTAACAGAGTAAAAACAAATCACTTTTAAACTGCTTGCACTTGGACAGGCCCAGTGTAAAAGTTTTAAAAGCAAAACCCCACTTTTGTTATAGACAACATAAACAGCTACCGCAATCTCAGAGCACGGGTTATTATTGCCAAACCACTCTAATACAGAGCGGGAAAGACTATTTAATAGAAATAGCAACTCTTCAACATTTCCAAATATGCGCTTCTAGCCAATTCCCAGTGCAATAAGTAAATTCAAGAAAAACAAACAAAATCTGTCTTATCCGAACAACAGTTCCCCCAAATCTGTACTCTCAGCTCACAATTACAGAAACAGGTAGCTCTCGTTTAATTAAAATAGGAACCTTTTATACACCTATGCTAATTGGGAGATTCAGCTAAACAGTCTCCATGGACACCCACACTGCAGGCACATAAGTGAACTTCACACCACAAACATCAAGAGAAATCAAATAATAAAAAATGAAAACGAAAAAAAATCATAATCCAATAAAACATTAACCACACAATATAATAATAATAATAATAATAATAATAATAATAATAATAATAATAATAATAATAATAATAATAATAAATACACCTCTTACATAAACACGCTATTCAAATTTGAACGTACCCAGCTCAAATAACTTTGCTTCCACCCTCAAAATAGTGTGGCCCATCATTTATTCCATCATTTTTACAATACTTGTGTTAAATGCTTAAAGAACAAAATGTAGGTTGAACACACTAAGAACAAAACCAAGTCATGTCACGTAATGATCACAAGCAATTTTTAACAAAAAGCAGTTGATATCATTCAGTTATGTATTTACTTCATTGGTAGCAAGCAAATCATAATCTTACCACAAATTAGAAAAACACAGAAAAGAGTTTGTCAGACGTAGCGGGTCTGGTATTTTGGGATCTTCTGGATCACAAGCGCTTGGAATGTTTGTCTCTTGGGACACTTCCTAGAATGTACCAGGAAACCACCTGGGTGAGTACCATTCCTGCAAATGACTGGCTCTGTAATCCCAGTAGTTCACATCAATAGTGGATGTTATCTGATTCTTTTGATGCAGATTAGAGCAGTTAGAGACACATCTGAGCAGTCTTTAATGTTGATGTAGAATTCAGCGATAGAATGAACAGTAATCTAGTGCTTCAGATTCATTTTGAAAGGAGCAATCGCTTTCCTTCAGATATCTTTATTTTCAAGACTTAAGTAATACAGATAAGAATGAGAAACTGCAGTACCAATCATGATATAAAAGCGCTGCACTTGTATTTTGAATTTGCATTCATATTATTCTGTAGTCGTAGTCGCCCAGGTTTATGACCTTTCCATAATAAACAGGCAATAACTATAATGGTCTGTTCAATTACACATGGTGATAAACAACACAGAATCAAATCATAGTCCACTATAACTTTTTAAGGAAGTAGTGATTAAAAAGTTATAGTGGACTATGTTTTAGATTTTAGATTTACCTTGGGCACCAGAATTAAGATGTCTTTGTACAGACATCATTTAGTTCTATTTTGCCACTTGGCAGATAAATGTAATTTATATCATGTCATCACAATTTTCATCATTATAAGTACAATATAAGTACCAACATAAGTGAGGTCAATTGCAACATTTATTTGTTTAACATTTTATTAAGGTTATGTAATTTTTAATGTAGATTTTACTCATCTGAAGAAACAAAAAAATCTAATATTTTACTAAATGTGAAAACAAAATGGTGGATACAGTAAATAAAAGGCAGAACAAATTTAACCATCAGCTTTTCTTAGGCCAGCTACTAGCCTAAAGTTAAAAGCAAAACATTGTAGAAACGTGTGGCAATTGGATTGATTTTGACACTGCAGAGTTAAATCCTGATTTACAGTTTTACTGAATATATTATCCTGTGCCCTTAACTAGTAACTTCATGATTGCTTACTAGAGCAATGTCTGCTTGAGGTCAGAAAATGCATTTTGTTGTTTGGCCTGGGGCATGGTCTCCTTGGAGAGTTGGTTTTCTGATGGAAAGTCACTAGCCCCCAAAGTGAGAACACCATTGCATGGTAGCAGGGGGTATGTAGAGGAGCAATGAAAGCCAGACAAGAAGGAAGACTTGACCTAGATATAATATAGGGAATTCAATTAACATTGCCAAGTGCAGTAGCTGTTGCACCCTTTCTGAACCTTGCTACGTCTGAAAGAAAAGAAGATCTGCCTGATCAGCTGGATATTATTTGTTTTACTATCTATTCTCACACTTTTTTATTGACCTGTATTATTGACCTGCATCTACCACATACTGCTTTGACAGGCTTCAGATTGAGCAACAAACTCACAGACAAGGTTGCCTTTTGGTCAAAATGTTGTCAATCGTGAAAGAAAAGTCTAAACAAGGTGTGTTGGTTCGCTGGCAAGCAAGTTAAAGCACAGTATAGTGAATTCCCACTAGTCTGCAGAGAACAATAATCAGAAGGTCAAGCGGTAGATATAAGTAAGAGGAAACAAATTGAAAAAGAAGACCTGAAGCAGCGGTATGGAGTCTGAGGATGGACCCAACCCTCAGGGACCTGGACTGAATGTGCTTCTGTTTCGCTAAAAGAACCAGGCTCCTTCTTATACCCCATCACCAGAAAGTGCATGTGTACCTAAGGAAACAATCACATTGTCACCCTGCTCATACACAGAGTCCCGGAGTGGCATACATACCTAGACTTAGATGCTCCAATCCAGTCAGGCTTGTAATGAAGTCCCTAACGCCTGGGTCTAAACACAGGCTGCCAGGGCTACACAAGAACACTCCTCTAAAAGTGTCCCTGTAAAAAAAGAAAGATTGAGCAATTTCATTTTCCTAGGAAGCGTCACTGGCCAACCTTGTTAAATGTTATTATCTAAGTTACACTTTTTCAATGCACCAGCTGAGGACTGTGAGATTGATCGTCTGAGAAAGTATTGTAATATAGTGTAAGGTCCGTTTATTTCTCGAAAATAATAAATTCAGTCTTGCAGGTGCTCTTCAATAAAAACATTTTAAGTCTAGAACAAAAATGAAAATACAACGCAAACAGTACAGAAAGTAACCACATGCTAACTGCACGTACACATTTTGAAACAAAGTAATACTGTAAGTATCCTACAGGGCTCTCTATCGATAGAAAAACCTTCCGTGCAGGTCAATGAGGTTTAATAAAGAGTACAGACATACAAGTCTACCTAGTTAATATACACGATAAAAGCTGACCCTGTCTTCCTTACACCAGCACCAAAACCGACACCATGCCTGTGTGAGAACTAGTTTGGGTTCTAAAGTTTTTTTAACACCTATCCTCAGATCCGTTCTTACAGTGGAAATAGCAGGTTGTAAACAAGGGCCTTCCTGCCTGAGATCAAAATGTTTCTTTTGAACTACAAAAGAACCATATCATCCTGATCTTGAGATTACAAGGAGAGAGATCATTAATGATTTATTATTTCCTACTATAACAAGAGAATTTTAAAATGGTCACAATTAATACAATATTACACTAGTCTAGAAGCACACAAATCTTTGGTCACATTCTGTACAATATTTGGCCAACAGACAGCATGTGGATAAAGAAATTTGCCTTAGAATAAAAGTATCATTTCTGTCGTATATATTTAAATGTAAATTCCTAACATATGAGAGAGAGAGAGAATGTGTTTAGTAGTTGTTACAATAGAGATTTATTTTTTGACAGTTTTTAAAGAGAATTAATCCCTGATTGCCCACAGTGAAATAGTCATGAAAGTGTAGGTCAGCCAAATGGTTGCCAAGGTAAAGCTCATTGGGGAATGAATACTGTTCTGTTTTCGCTCATTTTATCATAACATTATTACATTTTCAGTCATGTAATATGACTGTGTACCATGTCATTGGATCAGGGCTATGATTAATTTGTTGTCTTAAAGGCAGCTATACTACAAGGTATGAGTTACAACATAATAAAACTATATACTGTAAGTCTCTTTTCTGGATCATGGGTGTAAGGCTTACCAGCCATGCGTGTTGTGTTTAATGTTTACAACTTAAAAATTATATATTTTTCCCTTACACCTTTTTTTTGACATTTACAACAGTTCAATAGTTCAGATTTCTATTTTTATTGCCAGTACTTATTTTTTTTTTTTTAATTCCTCATTTCATTAAGTGAGGATGTCATGAGACATTAGAAAATTACATTTGTTGTTATATTTATTTAGTTTCTTTTAGTATTTCTAAATTAGATAACACTAACTAAATTGACACAATGCACAATATTCAAACAAATCCAATTGCAGAGGGTCCACTTTGGTAGCAGTGTGTGGTGGAGTGTCTCGCCCCTTTATGTTTATCAGTGTTTTATATTGTATGTAGTGTGCTAATGTTGGTGTTTATACACAGGACATAAATATGGGTTAAGAGCACAAGTGTTTAAAATGTATACTTGTATTTAGGCACGAAGTGCAGATAAAATAATATGTGAGCAGGGGGAATTGCACTTTTATTAATTCACATGCAGTTGTACCAAGACTCCAATTGAATGATTGATTAGCAGTCCGGTCTCGGTACAGCTGCATAAAAGCCTCAAGCTTTCACTCACTCGAGGTTGTGTGTTTGTGAGTGGAGAATGGGTGTGTGATGAGTCAAAGGGTTTTCGGTCTGTGATTCAGCCTCCCGACAGTAGATGGCATCAAACCAACTCGGGACTTCCCTTACCAAGATCTCGTGACCATGGCAAAAGTCATCTTTTGAGGGGCGGCACCTTGGTGAGGGGCGGAAGTACGAGTATGTAACTTCCAGCCACTGGAGTCAAGTGAAGGATAAGGACACGTGTCGGTTGGGGATTGGTGTTCCACGGACTACAGAGGCGGGACATTACATACTAAAGGGAACGTACTACTGTGTTCGGGGTTGGTCCGAAAGTAAAGTAGGAGGAGTAACGGGTGGAGGGAGATTCTGGTTTTGTGCAGCGGGATTTTTGAAACACTAACATTTCTTTTGTCTTTTTTTTGTTTATGTATGGGTCACCACGAAGACAAATTAAAGACGAGTCATCACAGTTTGTTTTGGATTCCACCCCTGCACTCCTTCCCTCACACCATTTTGTTTTTCGTTTGTTATTTAATTATTTTGTTGTGTATAGAAAATAAAAATAAATTATTTTATTTCTGTACACATAAATTACTGTCTGGACATTCCATTTAATACACTCTCGCCTCACACGTGGTGTCAGAAGTGAAAATGGATCCAGCTACAGTTTTGACAATGTTTAGGGAGCAGGAGGAGAAGCGAGAGGAGAGAGAGACACGGCACCTGGAACAGCTCGCCCAGTTCTTGGGACAGCTGGTAGAAAAACTATCAATATCAACATCAGAGAGAGCGGTTGCCCGGATGTTTGCAGCTCAGCCTAATCTTCAGAAGATGACCTCGGAAGATGATCCCGAGGCTTTCTTGATTACGTTTGAGAGAGTGGCAGAGGCTGCAGAGTGGCCTAGGGAACACTGGGCCATGAAATTGGCACCCTGCCTGACAGGGGAAGCTCAGGCAGCGTATCGAGCCCTGACGGCCACGAATGCAGGGGACTATGTTAAAGTTAAAGAAGCCATTCTCTCACGCCTCGGGATCACGGAGGAAACATACCGGCGCCGTTTTCGGGAATACCAGCTGTCCAAGGGGATGCGGCCCCGGGTTGCGGGACAATATCTTTTAGATCAGTGCACCCGGTGGCTGCGGCCAGAAGAACATACACCCCAAGAACTGGTGCAGAAAATAGTTATAGAACAG
This sequence comes from Polyodon spathula, assembly GCF_017654505.1. Lineage (NCBI taxonomy): Eukaryota > Metazoa > Chordata > Actinopteri > Acipenseriformes > Polyodontidae > Polyodon > Polyodon spathula. The sequence continues at coordinate 12,284,501 of NC_054536.1, read as the reverse complement.
TTTGCGTCTATACTACCGCCAGGGAATCGAGAGTGGATTAAGAGGAATAGACCTACCACTCTCGAGGATGCCCTCCTCCTGGCGGAGGCCTACGAAGACGCAAACGAAGGTGCCGGGTCAGACCCCACTCCTGCCCCTAAACTAACTCGGACCAACCAACCAATGAAGCCCAGAGGGGGTAACCGGACCTTCAGACCATGGAGGTCGAGGTTAGCCCCATCCTGGGCGAGAGAGAATCCCCCTAACCTGCCGGTCGCGGACTCGCAGGACAGATTAACTCCGTTGATGCCTCCTAACCAAGTGTGCTACCAATGTAATGAGCCTGGACACATTGCCAGGAATTGTCCAGTAATAAAGGTGGACCTGGCGACAAGATCCTGGTCAGCAGTAACAGGTAGGAACACTGGGGAATGTCGGGAGGGCCCTTATCAGTTAAGAGTACAGGTCGGGGGAAAGAGTACTTACGCATTTGCGGACTCTGGGTGTGCACAAACATTGATTCGGCAAGCTCTCTTGGATGGGGTAGCCTGGGAGCCACAGGGTAAAGTGGCTATCTCCTGTATTCATGGAGAAACTCGGGTTTATCCCACCACTAAAGTTAGACTTATTGTAGGTGATTATTCAGCTTGCGTTAAAGTGGCTGTAGCGCAATGTTTACCATACCCTGTTCTCCTGGGAAGAGACTGGCCGTTTTTTGATCGTATTTTAGGTCGGGAAATGGTCTTAGTTTCTACCAGGGGACAATTAAAGCAACAGGAGAAAACAATTGGCGAGATTTTTCCGTTGCAATCCGACCTGTTTAACCCTAAAATCCGCCCAAGAAAAACAAAAAGAGAGCGTCGGGTGGAAAAATATGAGGGAACTCTGAGACGACAAGGGGAGGGGTCTGACACAAAAGTAAACCAATCGCTGAAACGGCAAGGAAAGGGAGTAGGTATTCAGTGTAACCGGGGCTGCGAGGTTACTGAGGTGGAAGGTCATGTAATAAAAGACACTCCTCTCTGTGTACCTAACCATTGGGACCGAGATATTGACTTGGGATATGAACAACAAAATGATCCCACGTTACGGTATGCTTGGAAACGGGTTAGATATATTGAGGGGAAGGATATGCAGGAAGGACAACCGGTGGTATTTCCGCATTTTTCTGTATCTGGGCACTTATTATATAGAATAACCCGGGCTCCCGGGACGGGACAGCTCGTAAAACAGTTATTGGTTCCTAGGCCTTTTCAGTCAGAAGTCATGAGATTGGCGCATGACATTCCATTTTCAGGTCATTTGGGAACTGAAAAGACTCAGGAACGAATTCTGGCCCGGTTTTTTTGGCCTGGGGTTTATGGTCTGGTGCGGAAGTATGTATCGGAGTGTCCTGAATGTCAATTAGCTGCCCCTAAGTCAGTTCGCCCCGCACCTCTGGTTCCACTTCCAATTATTGGGGTACCGTTTGAAAGGATTGGTGTAGATTTAGTAGGCCCTCTGGAGGGAACAGAGTCAGGATATCGGTATATTTTAGTAGTAGTGGACTACGCAACGAGATATCCAGAAGCTGTTCCCTTACGCTCTATGAATGCAATAGCTGTAGCAAATGAATTGGTAAAAATATTCTCTAGGGTGGGAATCCCGAAAGAAATTCTCACTGATCAGGGCACTAATTTTATGTCAGACTGTATTCAGCAACTATATAAATTATTGAAAATTCGTTCAATTAGAACCTCAGTTTTTCATCCACAAACGGATGGGCTTGTTGAACGATTTAATCAGACTTTGAAAAATATGTTGCGCCGCTTTGTAGATCAAGAAAAACGCAATTGGGCTAAACTGCTTCCCTACTTGCTCTTTGCAGTTCGCGAGGTACCACAATCCTCAACGGGGTTTTCCCCGTTTGAGCTCTTGTACGGTCGGCAGCCGCGGGGTATCTTGGATCTCATAAGAGAAGGCTGGGAAGAACAGTCAAAGGAGTCTAAAAATGTAGTAAAATACGTGTTGCAGTTACGCGATCGCTTAGAATTAGTCGGTCGATTGGCACATGACAATCTCAAAGCGGCACAGCAGAAGCAGCAACAAAGCTACAATAAAAATGCAAGAATTCGGAACTTTCGACCTGGAGATAAAGTGTTGTTATTGTTGCCCTCATCGGAATCTAAGTTGTTTGCTAAATGGCAGGGTCCCTTTCAGGTTATTCGAGCAATTGGTAAAGTCAATTATGAGATCCGACAGCCTGGGCGTCGGAAAGAAAGTCAAATTTATCATGTTAATCTCCTGAAACCGTGGAAAGAACGGGAAGTCCATTTTATATCTCCTGTACAGGAGGGAGAGGATTTTGGACCCTCAATTGAGTCAGAGTCAGCAATTGAGGTCCCGATGGGGGAACAATTAACTCCTGATCAGCGTGAAGAGGTAAGCAATCTAATTAAAATGTTCAGTGATGTGTTTTCTAACGTGCCTGGAAGAACGCATTTGATCGAACATGCTATTATCACTCCGCCAGGTCTAAGAGTTAGACAGAGACCGTATCGCATTCCAGAGAGTCGGAGAGATTCTGTTCGAAGGGAGGTGGAGTGTATGTTGAAACTTGGGGTAATTGAACCTTCCCGAAGTGAGTGGTGTAGCCCAATAGTACCAATAGACAAGCCAGATGGGTCACTACGATTATGTATCGATTTTAGGAGGGTGAATGCTATCTCCAAGTTTGATGCATATCCCATGCCTCGAGTAGATGAACTCTTAGACAAACTGGGGCAAGCTCGGTTTATTTCAACTCTGGATCTGACGAAAGGATATTGGCAAATTCCATTAACGAAAGCCTCTCGTGAGAAAACGGCATTTTCAACCCCAGAGGGTCTTTTTCAATTTTGTACTATGCCGTTCGGACTTCATGGAGCGCCTGCTACTTTTCAGAGACTAATGGACAGGGTTTTACAACCTCATCGAGAGTATGCAGCTGCGTATATCGATGATGTAGTCATTTATAGTTCTTCCTGGAGAGAACATTTGACTAGATTAGAAGCCGTCTTACAGTCTCTGAGGAGGGCGGGGCTCACAGCGAACATGGCAAAGTGCGCTATTGGAAAAGAAGAAACTAAATATTTAGGTTTCATAATGGGTAAGGGTAGAGTGAAACCGTTGGTTTCAAAAGTCCAGGCTTTGTTGGATTCACCGGTACCTACCACGAAAACCCAGGTGAGATCACTGTTAGGGTTGGCTGGTTATTACCGCCGCTTTATTCCACACTTTTCCACTATAGCCGCCCCTCTCACTGATCTCACTAAAAAGAACGCTCCAAATAAAATTAAGTGGAGTGCAGAGTGTCAGACAGCCTTTGAATCTATTAAAACTAATTTGAGTCAGGCCCCAGCATTAATAAGCCCGGATTTCAGCCGAGAGTTCGTCCTGCAGACAGATGCATCGCAGACTGGTCTGGGGGCGGTTCTGTCCCAGGAGAGAGATGGTGTAGAACACCCGATACTATACATCAGTCGGAAGTTACTGCCCAGAGAACAGAGGTATTCGGTAGTGGAGAAAGAATGCCTGGCAGTGAAATGGGCAGTGGAATCTTTAAAATACTATCTTCTGGGACGACCCTTTGTACTCATCACAGATCACGCTTCTTTAAAGTGGTTAGACACGATGAAGGATTCAAACGCTAGGATTACGCGGTGGTACCTGGCGCTCCAACCCTTCGCCTTTCAAATAAGGTATCGTGTGGGTAAGTTACATCAAAATGCTGATTTTTTTTCCCGGGAGGGAGGGAAAAGGGAAGGGTTAGAGGTTTCCGAGTGTTCCTTCGGCTCCACTCTGAGGGGTGGGATATGTGATGAGTCAAAGGGTTTTCGGTCTGTGATTCAGCCTCCCGACAGTAGATGGCATCAAACCAACTCGGGACTTCCCTTACCAAGATCTCGTGACCATGGCAAAAGTCATCTTTTGAGGGGCGGCACCTTGGTGAGGGGCGGAAGTACGAGTATGTAACTTCCAGCCACTGGAGTCAAGTGAAGGATAAGGACACGTGTCGGTTGGGGATTGGTGTTCCACGGACTACAGAGGCGGGACATTACATACTAAAGGGAACGTACTACTGTGTTCGGGGTTGGTCCGAAAGTAAAGTAGGAGGAGTAACGGGTGGAGGGAGAGTCTGGTTTTGTGCAGCGGGATTTTTGAAACACTAACATTTCTTTTGTCTTTTTTTTGTTTATGTATGGGTCACCACGAAGACAAATTAAAGACGAGTCATCACAGTTTGTTTTGGATTCCACCCCTGCACTCCTTCCCTCACACCATTTTGTTTTTCGTTTGTTATTTAATCCTTTTGTTGTGTATAGAAAATAAAAATAAATTATTTTATTTCTGTACACATAAATTACTGTCTGGACATTCCATTTAATACACTCTCGCCTCACAGGGTGAGAGAGAGGAGTTTTTGGAGTTGAAATAACAATTTCTACAGAGTGCTGGAAGTGCCAGCACGGTACTTGTTTGTCTGTTCGTCCACTGTCTTGTTTAGTGTTGTCCGTTTTGTTTACCTTTTAATGTATAGTTATGAATCAAAATTAGAAAACTATTTACACAACAGCATTGTAAACAACACAAATTTTATAAAAATTCAATATTTACTCACATCTACACAAAGTCTGAGAAAGGTCTCTCATTCTTTCCAATTGCATGGACAGTCCTAAACTTTATTTGAAACTTTTCAAAATGAATTGCTGAGTGAAGCTAAAGATAAGGCCTTCTCTGCTTGTAAAGAGACTATGGGCGCTGCCTTAGCTGCAGAAATCCCCATGCAATATTTGATGGCATTTTGACAATTCATGCTCTTTGACACTCTCCAACTTCCAGTTACTTGTTCCTGCCACAAACTGATATTTTAGTTTTTCTCTTGGAAATACAAACTGCATTCCGAGCAGTACATGTTCTGGTTGGTATTGTCAAAAACAAGCCATTCCCGAGTTTGTCCATTGTCATCAATTCTCCACTTTTCATTCAACTTGTGAACCCTTATATTTTTTTTTCTCTGGTTTTCTATAATTGGTCTTTGTCCATCTGTTTTCTTTTAGGGGACTTTTTGATACCTTCAGAGTGTCTCCACAGACAGTATTTAACACGGATCACTTGATTGCAAAGTGTGGTATCTGTATATAAGACTGACGCTTGAGGACGCAAAATAATTTAAACTCAAGCCAAGCAAAATAAAAAAATAAATAAACCAATGCACTGCTGGCATGTAAGTATGTGAAATTTACCTTCCACAGATCAAATGAACCCACATTTGGCGGGTGGGTGCTAATTTTGAACGCTGTTAAATGCAAGGCCTATTTCCCCGTATAAAAGCCATTGATTTGCGAATATGTAGATAACAATGTAACTCAAAATAGCTAATTATACATAATTTTGGATTTGATTGCTATCTTTTGTAATTCACTGATGAAGAAATGTATTATTTTGTGCTTTTATGACAGAAGTAAATGCAGGAAGAATGCGGGCCACAGATAATTTTGTACTGTGATTTATTTTTTTCCAGACACTATATTCGGTTTCATGGTATCTGTTTGAGACCCATAACACATTCATAAAAAAAATTTAAAAAATGTGATCTTATACTTCATAAGGGGTAGTCAAGTTAAATTTTTTGGACAAGCACATTGTGAGTCAGTGTAAGTAATATTGATTTATAACACGTATAAAGTGCGTGTTCTTATGAGTGTGAACACTGTTTTTTGTAGTTAAACTTTGGAAACATGAAGGTCTTCTGGCTCGGATGTCGTCAGGGAGAAGAGGGACATTTATTGGAACACTGAGCTCAAGCAAAACACAGTGGATTTTATTACAAGCGCCCGTATCCGTGTCTCTTCATCCCTCTTCTCATGTCAAAACTTCATAGCAACCTAACATCAGTAGCAGACAATGCAAATGTGTTACCTAGTAACGGTAAACAGAACACTGCATTACATTAGACTGCTAATGTAGTAATGATTGAAAAATGCAATCAACACACAACTACACAAAGTCTGAGTGCAGTTTGCGTCATTATTTGTATTTATTTCATACATATTAGGCTATCATATGCAATTAGTCGGATTATATTCTGCACAGGCAGAGTTTGTAAGTTGGGATTTCTGTTTCAGTAAACAATATTTTCAGTATTTGAGTTTGTTTGTATTTTTATATTAAACGTCTACATTTTTGTTTCGTGCGCGCCTGCACCCCTTTCTGCCTTCAGTGTACAGCATTTTTTTCAGCTGGCGAAGGGTTAAAACTTTAAGCTATTTCTGTCAGTCACGTATTTTGTTACATGTAACCTTTCCCAACCATTTCAAATAGTACAGTTCCAACAGTCCTTGCTGTCTGGACGACTGAGGAAGAATATCTTTGCTATAATCATTAGCTCAGCCTCTAATTAAATGGTCAGCCAGTCTTCTCTTTCCTTCCAATTGTTTCGGCTGTAGTTTGTTAATGTTTGAGTCCACCTGCAAAGCTAAGTGCTCAAACAAAACAAAGTCCAGGGATCATCAATAAAAAAGTGTAATATTTCAAAAACTCAGATAGTGAACAAAACAACAAAAGAAACCGTGATATAAACAATAATTCAGTGTTAATACTTTGCAGGTGTGACAGAGATGTAATAATTTAAGTAAATATAAATACATCTTTACTAGCTACAGGGAAGAAAAACACAACTTTATTATGCATTGTATATAAAGTCATTTTTATAAGTTAATGTGGACTTAATTACCCCTGTTCTCTGTTGTTGAAAACATATTTAAGAAAATAAAAACTGTTCTTTTTTGTGCTTTCAAATATTTATCTAGTGCCAGCCATGAGGTACACTAATAAAACTAACTGATGAGACTACTCTCTTGTTGGAACTCTATTTACACTATGTTCTGTTGTGTGCTTCAAACCTTGTGTTAAATAAATAACCTCTGTACATCCCAACTGCCAGAGAACCCCTCAAGCAGGGCCATTTCAAAATGTGCCTGCTGTTATTGCAGGAAAGCCATACACAGGCAGGGGACACAGGGAGCAGCACAACAGCAGCCAAGCAGAAAGCAGTGAGAACAGTGCAGCGGTGTAGATAAGCTGCTCAATATATGCCAGCACAAAACAAAAGGTGGTGAATTCTGAGGGTGTCTCCAAAATTACACTGCAACAGCACAGAAGACATGAAATGAAGGGCAATAGAACACAGCAGTCGGCATGGAAACGAGTTAGCCTATAGCCTGATGGCAGAATAATTGACTACGGCAGAACTGGAGATTCAACAGATCACAATTATAGAAGGCAGCAGTTACATGAAAAATAAATAGTTCCAAAAAAGGAGAAACAAAACTACAGTAATATGCAACTATATGGATCATGCCACAGCCACCTGGAATAAAAACAAAAGCAAACATCCATTCATTCATTCATTCATTATCTGTAACTGCTTAATCCTATAGAAGGTTGCAGTGAGCTGGAGCCTAACCCAGCATTGCTGGTAGTGTCACGTGAGCTGTTCAGTCTGTTGATTTGTAAAGAAATCCTGTTCGCCTGTGGGGCGCAACAGTTTCAACCTCTGTCTCGATCTCCTACCTGTCACTCAGCAGCGAATGCACGCACATACGCGGCATATATAATAGGTATCCGTTGTAAATGAAGAGTTATTGACTATTGTTATATGGAATCTCTGCTAGTAATTTATTGTACACTGCAAAATCCAGTGAAGATTAAATAAATAAATAACGTTCACGTGCAAAACCCATTTATGAAGTGATATAATTCAGGGCCTGCTTTTGTTTTTTTTTGTTTTTTTTGCTTGTTTGTTTGTTTTTTTAATTAACCAGATGACATTTCAAGTATTATTATACTAAGAAAGCTGCTCTAGGACATTTCAACTTAGTTTGAAAAAGCAATTAATACACTTTTAAAAGATGATCCTTATAAAGTACATTGCTTTATAATAGTATTCACAATAGACATTCCTGCATGATAACTGAACTTTGGCATGGCTTTAGGATACGTAAATGCCTGCCATGGTAAGGCTTGTTTGGTCATCTGGACTAACATTGCTGATGGTACAAAACCATTTAATTTTACAGAGAAGACAATCACAGTTTGTTTGCCCTCAACACTTCCAATCCATGTCCTGACATTTAGTCCTGGTTGTTCTGCAACTTCAAATCGATTGTTTCATGACAGGCAGTTGGATTGTATGAATCTCAGACCTCTTAATTTCATGACCTGGAGCCTGACTGGCAATGTATAGACCAGTTTGTCCATCATCTCTCCTACAAGATACCTTCAGGTTTATAAATCCTCAGCTGCTGCTTACGCCAATATTCAATTAATATTGGATGAGGAGATTCTGATTCAATATTTATTTTGTTTCTCCAAAGCTGACTTTTTTTTTTAACCCAAGGATTTAATATTTATGGCATAAATCCATTGTTGTTGTAGTTGTTCTTGTCATCAGCCAGTGACTAGCTTTCCTTTTTGTGTCTCAGTTTTACAACATCCTTTGAAATTAGTCAATGCTCAAAAGAAATTAAGATAAGGTTTCAGATCTCACAGGAGGAATGACTTCATCCCAGACTAACTCTGGCTGAAAATGTAGCAACATTTGTAACATTTCAAAGCTTACATTACAAAACGATCCTTGTTACACAAATAGTCAATCTCTACTAGAACCAAGGCTACTGAAAAACATAGCATACAATGGACACATAAAGCAGCTATCAGTAAATAGCTTATCTTTTTTACTAAGCACCTTTCTGTAAAAAAATATGACTGCTATAGTTAAACTGGTATTGATGTTGAATATAAAAATAATCACAGCACATGTCTTTATGATTATTAATACCTATCAAACTGTCAGCTATTAACTGCAGAAACTCTTTAGGGCTTTTCACACTTGCAGTCTTTAGGGCTATGTTTTCTGAAGCATAGAATAAAGTATTGTTTATATTTTATTCAGGCATTGCAGTGTTCATTGCAACCTTCATCACCTCTATATAGTGAACTTCTCAAATGCAGAACAAGTATCTCGACAAAGAAAACAAATATACCAAATCAAAAAAAGTTTAGCAATTAGTTATAAATTACAATTTCAAATTTTAAAAATTATATTTGTCATTATTAAGTACATCTTTTTAACTACTAGAACGTTTTCTGGTGTGTATTTCATACAATTTTTGGATCTCTAAATTACAGGTAAAAATGTGTGTGACACAATGTTCTTGAAATCCAACTTAAAAGGATATTGGTGGAAGAGATATTGGTTTTATGACATGTTTTTAAATGAGTCTTGTGATGGATTGTGACTTGCTGTTGACTGATTAAAGTCTTTATATAGTGGTGGTGCCCCACCTGGACAGAGACTTATTGAACTGTGAAGGAGACAGATTACCAAGTCAATTATTTCACCACAAGTCCTTCAAACGCTCATCTATAACCTGTGAATGCTTGTTTCAGAACTTTGCAAGAATCAATTTTTAAAGATGGGAACAAAGAAGAAATAAGAGGTAGACAGTACCTCTGTGGCTCTATGCCAAACCACTTGCATATAAAGATTATACACATTTTATGGTTTTAGTTTTATGGATTTATTTATTTATACACATTTTATGTTTGTACAATATAACCCAAAATAAACAAAAATGCGAGTTGTTCATGTTTGTACATTTATTAAACTGACCTTATAAATATCATTTTTAGATCCTCAAAAGCACTCCAAAATGAGATGCATTTCAAGTATGACTACCCCCCCAACCACCCCCCCCACGAAAGGGGGTGTATCTCAGAAAGTGCCTATAGAAAGTCTACACCCCCTTTCAAAATTTTCCCCTTTTGTTGCCTTATAGCTTGGAATTAAAATGCATTAAAATAGTTTTTTTTTTTTTCATTTATTTACACATCATACCCAACAACTTCCAAGTGAAAAAAATATTCTAGAAATTTGTAGAAAATTTAACAAAAATAAAAAACTGAAATAGCTTAGTTGGAGAAGCGTCCACCCCCCTTGTAATAGCAATCCTAAATTAGCTCAGGTGTAACCAATCGCCTTCAAAATCACACACCAAGTTAAGTGGCCTCCACCTGTGTTAAATTGTAGTGATTCACATGATTTCAGGTTGAATTCAGTAGTTCCTGTAGGTTCCCTCTGCTGGGCAGTGCATTTCAAAGCAAAGACTCAACCATGATCACCAAGGCGCTTTCAACAACAAATTTGTTGAAAGGCACAGATCAGGGGATGGGTATAAAAAAATATCAAAGGCCTTGAAAATCCCTTGGAGCACGGTCAAGATGATTATTAAGAAGTGGAAGGTGTATAGCACCACCAGGACTCTGCCTAGATCAGGCCGTCCCTCCAAACTGAATGGCCGAGCAAGAAGGCAACTAATCAGAGAGGCTACCAAGAGGCCAAAGACAACTTTGCTTTTATGGCCAAGACTGGTCAAAGTGTGCATGTGACAACAAAAGCACTCCACAAATCTGGCCTGTAAGAAGGAAGCCATTACTCAAGAAAGCCCACCTTGAATCCTGTTTGAAAAAAATAATGAAAAAAATAATAAAAAAAAAAAACACTCAGGAGATTCTGCAGCCATATGGCAAAAACTTGTGTGGTTTGACAAAACTAAAATTTAATTTTTGGCCTAAATACAAAGCGTTATGTTTGGCGCAAACCCAACACAGCGCATCTCCCAAAGAACACCATCCCTACTGTGAAGCATGGTGGTGGCAGCATCATGTTATGGGGATGTATCTCATCGGCAGGGACTGGGGCACTTGTCAGGATAGAAGGGAAAATGAATGGAGCAAAGTACAGAGAAGTCCTTGAGGAAAACCTGTTGCCCTCTGCAAGAAAGCTTCAACTGGGACAGAAGTTGACCTTTCAGCATGAAAACGACCCAAAGCACACAGCCAAAGCTACACTGGAGTTGCTAAGGAAGAAAAAGGTAAATGTCCTTGTTGAATGGCACAGCCAGAGCCCCTACCTAAATCCAACTGAAAATTTGTGGTATGACTTGAAGATTGCTGTCCATCAATGCTCCACAAGGAATTTGACAGAGCTTGAACAGTTTTGTAAAGAAGAGTGGTCAATTATTGTCAAATCTAGGTGAACAGAGTTGGTAGAGACCTATCCCAACAGACTCACAGCTGTAATTGCTGCCAAAGATGCTTCCACCAAGTAGTAGCTCAGGGGGGTGGAGACTTATCCAACTAGGATCTTTCAGTTTTGTATTTTTAATATATAATTTTTTTTTATCAATAAAAATTTGTTTCCCCTTAACAGTGTGGAGTATGGTGTGTAGGTAAGTGGAAAAAATCCTCATTTAAAAGCATGAAACTCTGAGGCACTGACACAACAAAATGTGAAAAAAAAGTTCAAGGGGGTGTAGACTTTCTATAGGCAATGTAGTTTTGTCAGGGGACTTTATTTTAGTTTTTTTTACAAAAGCACCATTCATGCAGACAATTGAGTCAGAAAACTGAATAATCAAATTAATGCATATTCAAGATTTATAAATTGTACAAGTGCTACTCTATTGTCCCATAATTGCACTGAGACCGCTTTCATTATTATGGAAAGGCTGGTGTAAGCTGGGGACCAGTGGATGCTCCAGGGACATCTACGACTAAGGTTAATTTTTTTTATCCCAATGTAGTCAAATTCGAGTTTCTTAGAACAAGTGTCTACAATACATAAGCTTCCAGCACCGTGTTTGATCACTGCATTATTTACAGTACCCTGCTTAATTCCAGTACATTATTGAAAAAATATGATTTTATTCTGTAAGTTGTAAAAAATGCCTTTCATAGACTAGGCTGCCACTAATGCACAGCTCTGTTTACTTGTGAATACATTGCCTGAGAGAGAAGAGAGACATTTTAGAGTAAATGTGTAAATGTGCCCCCATCTACAGGGTTTTGGACTGACATTTTTTTTTTGGGTGGTGGGGGGGGGGGGGGGGTATTATTTATGGGGGGGGGGGGGGGGTGGGGGGGGGGGGGGGGGGGGGGGGGGGGGGGGGTGGGAGTGGGGGGTGGGGGGGGGGGGGGGGGGGGGGGGGGGGGGGGGCGGGGGGGGAGGTGGGTTTCATATCCCAGATGAATATCACAGTTACGTGTCACAAATGTTTATTTTTCATAGAGCTTTGGGGGTGGGGTTTTTTTGGGGGGGGGGGGGGGTGGTGGGGGGGTTGATACTGCATTTTTTTTTTTGGGGGGGGGGGGGGGGGGGGGGGGGGTATTTAATGGGTGGGGGGGTGGGGGGGGAGGGGGGTGGGGGGGGGGGGGTGGGGGGGAGGGGGGGAGGGTGGGGGGGGGGGGGGGGGTGGGGGGGGGGGGGGGTGGGGGGGGGGGGTGGGGGGGGGGGGGGGGGGGGGGGGGGGGGGGGGGGGGGGTGGGGGGGGGGGGGGGGTGGGGGGGGGGGGGGGGGGGGGGGTTCTCTTTGTGCACTGGGGGGGTATTATTTACGCAGGTTCTCTTTGTGCACTGTTTTTATACCCATTAAAAGACTGAAGCTGCTTTTTTATGTTCATATTGAAGCACAGGTACGTGTCAAAGTGGTTTATTTTTCATAGATTTTGTACATATTACATTTCCAAGTACAATATAATATTTATTTTTGTAGTTTTATGTTTGTGTTTGTGGCATTTTAAAGGCATTTACTGTTGATAGCATGATTCGGATTTTTATTTAAATAGAAAAAAAAAAAGCTCAGCACTTCAAAACAACATTTATTCAATAGGGAACATTTAAAACAATAATATAGACTAGTTTTGTGTTATTGTTTTGCTTTGAATGATCAGTTAACCACGTTGATGTTTGTGGGATGCATTTACATCCCTTTCTGCCTTCCATGTGAGCTCAGCTATTGCCACTGATGAAGGGTTAAAGTTTTGCTTGTAGCCAGTTAAAGTATGAGAAGAAAGTGTGAAGAACAAACCAACTTTTTTCTAGAACAAATTGGTTTTATAGTTTGTTACTTTTTATACTATGATCTTTTTGTTTCGTTTACAGTTTTCATTCTGAAAGGAAAGTTGGAACATTAATATTTTTTATGACCTACTTTCAAGATAAATAAAATAACACACTGCGTATGATCACACCCAACACTGCGCATGACCATGCAAGTGGACTCAGGAGTGAGAGACAAAAGATTGTATATATATGTTTATGAAAAATGCGGCTCGTTTTGGGCTAGTTTTGGTGACTTTGGGCTATAAACACAGTAGAAATTTGCAACCTTAACCGGTACATGAAAATGTTCCCTTACGTGCATGCCTGAGTAACATTTTCAAACAAACTGTCAGTGTTTAATAACAGATGGTACTCCTGGTATTAAACTGTGGGTTAATCAATACATTTTTCTTACCTTTAATGTCACTTGTTCCACCCCTCAAGGTTGTTATATTTTTTAATGCAAATCACTTAGAAAAACTGCCCAATGTTTAATTAATGCTTGGAGGTGGCTAAGATACTAAGACTGATGAAGTGGAGTGAGAATTCCTGATACATTTGTTTATGTAGCAGGCCCTGAAGGTTGTGCGAAGCACAAGTGATTCTTCTGTTGCAGACAAGTAAAATGAAACCAGAAGACAAATGAGCTGTGAAAAAATATTTATAGATTTGTATAAGCAATCTTATGTGTGGAAATATCAAGCTGGCCTCTGCTGATGGACAAGGTAAGGGCATCTTGTAAGGATCATATTGACTCCACTAAATACATGTGATCAGTTGAACAATACAATATGTAAATCTAAACCATAGCTTTTTTTAAATGACTTGAATAATGAACAGTGAACATTATCACCAGACAGACATTTTCAGTATTAGTAGTGTATCAAATCCAATTTCAAACAAAATATGTTGTCAAATCAGTAAATATAGGCTTGATTTATTAAAAATAAAGCACTGGATAAATCATGTTTATGATTTATCATGGTATTTTTTATTTGCCATATGGAGTCATGTTTTGTGACTTCAAATAGTTAATTTGTGGAAATGTATAATTATGATTCCATAATTGCAGGCTGTCTATTTCTGTGATAGATGTGTTACTAAATGTGTCTCTGACATTATCACAGTAAATATACAGAAACTTTAAAATCTGTAACATTGAATCTATTGTTACATGGAATCAAACAAATGTAAAAATGGAGCACCAAAATGAAGTCTATCTTTTTTGTTACTTTTACTTACAAAGGGCCTGGTGTGAAAATATATAGACCAAAAACATAACACACTAGGCCAGCTTTAACAGCTCTTCTTTCAATGTCTTGATTACACAAATTCAATTTCCTGAAATACATGGACTTGAAAACAAAGTGTCAATCAGTGTCTAACTGACCACCCCTGAGACAAAACAGGAGAAAAGGCAGTCGTGTTTGAAGCTTATTGAGAGAAAAAAAAAAAAAAACAACAACACAGGGAAAGAGGCACCTGAAAATTGGGTGTTGAAAGCTGGCATGAGTTCTCAACTACTGCCCTTCACACTGGCATGGTTTACATCCAGTTTAGAAACTCCAAAGTCTCTCTCCATTGGGGTGAGAAAGGGTTGGTAAATTGCCTCCTCATTCTGAAAAACTGCAAAACGAAGTTCAAAAGCACTGAAAACCATGTTTATGCCATAACCTTGCACAACTAACTATAAGTAAAAATAATAATCCATGATGTGGCACGGTACAGAAAACAGATCACTTGTTTTTAAGTTTTTATTTCTTTTAATCACTCCTGCAGTGATTTAGAGGACAGAGCTCCAACCTCAGTGCACGAAGGTGGCCATTTTGAAAAAAACTTTGAAACAGACTTTAAAATTATAAGTGTAACCTGTATGTCACCCTTTTTTTATTTTAATCTTGAGAACAATAGATATTGTTGCACATACATTTTGTTAACAGTCTAACAGTTTAAAAAAATATATATAAATAAATAAACTTTACCATGATACTGACATCTCAATTGCTTATTTAAGGACATCTAGCTCTTAAATACCACTTATCCAATTTTCAATATTTTCATTTCCATGTCCTGTTCTACACTATTCTATAAATACTGTTGATATTTGTCATGGTCATCAATTTTTTCATCATACTGCTAGCTAATTTTATTTTATAGCATTGACGGGGAGTGTGTGTGTTAGTGAGATATTTGTTGTATTATTATAGTCTGGTTGATAAAATATATTTATGAATAAAACATTATATAGGTTTGTACTCCTAATCCTTTTTTCATTTTAACTGTCTCAGTGAAACATGAACACTTTCTATTTTAACTTGGTTATTTCAGTGGAACTAGGTAATTACTCAGCTAACTGCTCCCACCAAATTCAATTAAAATATGCTTTAGTGTTATAATCTGGGCACACAGAATCATTTCCATTTCTAGATGAGGAATGGATTGATTTCAATACTCTCCTTACTGTAGGGCTTGAGTGGGAGAGAACATGAAAACTAAATGAATTGAATTAATTTAAAGCAAGTAATAGTGATTTTGTGTGCAATAAATAAACATCTTAAACAAATTTTCTTCTCATAATTAGCTGAACTGGGTTATCTCAGGCATTTTGATTGATTGTGAAATTATTTCTTTTGACATTTATGGTTAGGTGAGACAGAGATTTCATTACCTTTACTGTGTCATTGGGAATCTCACACTGTGAAGATGGACTTTCGTTAGAAGTTTTTACCAGACGAGTCTTGTCCCCTCTGTGTGCTTTTGTTTAAGGTCGCTATGGGTGGGATAGTAACATGAAACTTGCATATCTATCCAGTGTTTATCAAGTCATTACATTTTTTGGAACATTGGTGCTAGTTTTTTCTATTTTATGTAAATAATTAATTATAATGGTTTTGTTTTTGTTTTTTCATTGTTCTTTTTTTTTTAAATGAAACTCACATTCACTGTATTTATTGTATAACCATATTATTCTAAAAGCTTTTTATTTGCTGTACATTTATAAACTTTTTATTTTTATTTTGTATCCTCCTGCAATCTGATACTCACTCAATGACATACATTCAAGATTGTCTGCATTTGTCATGCAAGAACTGCTATATCTATGCGTGCATGCATCTGTTAAACTACAGCCTTCAGAATTCTCTGGACTGGCCTCCAGTAACAAACGCTTGTCTGCAGAATTTAAATAAAGAGATTGCCTTTCTTGATTTTGCATAAAGAAAATTAAATACATAGCTATAAAAAAAAAACCAAACAAACAAAAAAAAAAAAAAAAACAGAGCACATGTTTTACACCCTTCATTTAAAACTGCCCCTTGATCAGAAAATAAAAAATGCATCATGGTCTGTAGATGGAAATTAAAAAATATAATCTCAAGCAATTTTGAAGGTTTTGGATTCCAGGATTAAAGTGAAGCTTTGACTCCAAAAACAAAATCGACAGAAGGAGTATATCTTAATGAAAAAAAAAAAAAAAAAAAATCCAGGGTTGAACTTTAAATAACCGAATGATTAACCCTTTTAAGCGAGTTCACTGGATAACAGATAACACTGCACATCGCTTAATTAAACGTTTAGTGCATCTAATAACTAAAAAGAAAATCTTCAGTTCTGTTTTATCTAATGGAAAGCACCAGTCCTGCTCCTTAGAAGACCATTTTAACAAATTGACTCCATCAACATTTTATCAGCAGCAAGGGGTACAAAATCAATCATGCATGTTTGAAATTATATTATCTTAAAACCTTTTGAACTCCCAGGGGTTAAGCTAGAAGCTAGTGGGTATCTGTTGTTATATTTAATGATTTTAGGTAATAAAAAAAAAAAAAAAAAAAAAAAAAAAGATGTAATGTATTGGTTTTGTGAGCATGTGTTACCATAGATGCCTGTCATTAAATGTCATTTTTTCATTTATTTGCCAAACAGTAATTCTATTTAATCAGTTTATTTGTTTATGTAAAAAGCACATGGAACATCAGCAGGGAAACATTTGCCTCTGTTAGTCAAAATGCAAAACCCCATGCAATAATCTGTGCTCTAGATTGAAGGTAAAGATATAGAGCCTGTCCTGACAATTTTGAGACGTGAAGTAGTAATGCAAGTTAGGTTGGATTACCCCCTGATTACAAATGTGGCTTGTATTAGTTTCAGTAATTTCTTATTTCTCTCAAAGTCTGAAGCATTCTGAGTTCAGAAAGGATAAACCTTCCCAAATCCTGTATTGAAATAATGTCCAACACCCAGACATTTATAATGTGTTCTATTACTTAAGTATAGATTTGGGGATCTATATATACACACCTTTGAATATCCCTTATGAGCTTGGAGTAGTGTATTATGCTCCTTTTATTAAGAACAGTATTTTGCATAGATGCCTGCTGGAACATTAAAGTACTTAACTGTGAATTACATTTTAAAATCAATCCGCGCACAATTACAGGCTTTTTCCCTTAACATTCTAATCTCCAGCTAATCTGATAACATAAAAAGCTACTTAAACATACTTTCTGACGCTGGTCTAGAGACAAGCGAAATCATGTCTGTGACAGGACACCATAAGGAATGCTCAGTTTGCAGCCACTGGACAGCAAATCAACAGGAAAGACATGATTGATCCAAACAACACCCTCCCTCAAAATCAGCCAGTCAAACTGCCAACACTGTTTCAGTTCTTTCCTCACAAGCCAATTCACTGCCTGCCAGCTTGAATGACACCCTGCCTCCAACAACAAGTTTCGAGTCTGACTCAATACTACACGGACTATTCAACAATTGTACATTGTCCAGATAAATTACAATAAGAAAGAGTAAGACCCTAATAGATAAATATGTTAGCCAAATAATAATAATCTTTAATAATAATAATAATAATAACATTTGCTCTGCATGTATGTCTGTCACAAAGACGGCTGTAGTAGGTGACGTCAGACCAGAAACAGGAAATAAACAACAGAGATGGAGTTTGGTGAAGCTGAGCGAATGGTCTCGCTCAGCATTTAATAGTACACAGACAGACAGAAAATAAAAGGTTGCAAGACAAACAGAAACACAGAACATGGCACTGGTAGCCAAAACAAAAAGATGAAACTAAAACGGACTAACACTAAACAAACACGGTGAGCTGATATTTTAACTAGTATATTATTATTATTATTTATTATTATTATTATTATTATTATTATTATTATTATTATTATTACCTCCAATCAAGTTCACCACTCACCAAACACACAATCCTGAGTGAGTGTAAACATGCTGCTTTTATGCATCTGTACCAAGACTCGATTGCTAATCAATCATTCCATTGGAGTTGCGGTACAACTGCATGTGAATTAATAAAGTGCAATTCCCCGTGCTCACATATTATTCCATCTTACTTGCACGTGAAGTGCTGTGCAATCCTTGTGTCTAAATACAAATATACATTTTAAACACTTGTGTTACACAGACCCGTTTATATCCTGTGTACCAATGACTATACACCAACATTAACACACAACATACAACACAAAATACACACAGGGTTGGGGCACTTTGCCACAGAGTCGTTTTTATAATCTAATTATGTTAGTAACTATTTTCCTCAGCGGAAGCTTACCTGGCAAAATATTAGAAGTTCAAGGTAAATAGAGGTTTTAAAGTTTTTTTTTTTAAGAGAAAATAAAGAAATAAATCATTTTCTAATAGCGTTAGAGCTCTCTCGATGCAAGCTGTACCGCGTGGTAGATGACTTTAACTTTCGTTAGCACCCTGGCCTACGTCTCGGGACGCATAACTCCAGTCGCGGTCATCTACCACACGGTAGAGCCCACATAGACGGGCTCTAACTCTTACTTAAAACAAACCATTGCTTACAATATCAGATACAAAACAAATACTAGCACCCCAGCTGGGACAGCCTCCAATGTTTATGCACCAGCTTGAAAATGCAGTCTGCCAAGAAAGGCTAAGCATCCATCAAGACCCCCATGGGCACCATCCTCTAGCATAAACACTATCCTGCTGAATTGTCCACCAGTTGATTTAAGAATCCCATCAGTGGCCAGCCTCCAGCAAATCTGTGCTCAGGATATAATCATCGAGCAGTTGATTTAAGAATCCCATCGGTGGCCAGCCTCCAGCAAATCTGTGCTCAGGATATAATCATCGAGCTGTTGATTTAAGAATCCCATCGATGGCCAGCCTCCAGCAAATCTGTGCTCAGGATATAATCATCGAGCAGTTGATTTAAGAATCCCATCGGTGGCCAGCCTCCGGAAAATCTGTGCTCAGGATATAATCATCGAGCAGTTGATTTAAGAATCCCATCGGTGGACAGCCTCCAGCAAATCTGTGCTCAGGATATAATCATCGAGCAGTTGATTTAAGAATCCCATCGGTGGCCAGTCTCCAGCAAATATGTGCTCAGGATATAATCATCGAGCAGTTGATTTAAGAATCCCATCAGTGGCCAGCCTCCAGCAAATCTGTGTTCATTATATAATCATCGAGCAGTTGATTTAAGCATCTCAGAGGGGAGTCAGCCTCTCACATGTCATGCACTGGGCTCAGAAAGGTCTTGGTTACAGCTTAGACTCACTAACAGGATACTTGAAAGAATTACATTTCAAGATAAAATCATATTTTCTTGGATATGGTTGTGGTTTCTTCATCCCACCTTGTTAGCGTCACGCTAGTAATTGAATCAATTAAAACTATTTTTTAAACTAAAGCCATTTAAGCTAGTAAAACAAAATCAATAAAATGTACACTTTTTAATGTTATTTTCTATTGTTTGGTGTCATATTCCTGTTTAGAGGAATGCAGAATCGTTATGAGCAGCTTACATTTAGATTTTGAAGTGACATTTTAAAATATTGCTAAATCTAAAAAGTTAGTAGATGAAGAGTAGTACAAGCTACAGTATCCCTTTTCCTTAAAAAAAATAAAAATAAAATAAATAAATAATAATAATCAGTTCCCACTAAGCACTGGGATCATATCTGATCCCAATTAAATCCCCTCACCACCGGCCCATTCCCTCCAACAGTCAAACACCTCTGGTTAAATCTAAAATTGAGAACCAGGCCTAGCTTCCTTTATTCCAAAGCTTGACCTAGATAAGTCATTTGACATGGTACAATGCCTTTCTTCTGAATTTAGCTATGAAAACATTAGTATTTTTTCATCCTAAATATTCTCTGTCAGATGCTCTCACATTTATTTGACTGAGTTACACACCCCAATGATTTCTGAAACTGGCTTGACTGCTAATAAAAAAAAAAAAAAAAAAAAAAGGTTTTGTTTAATCGTTGAATTTATGGAACTTTAGAATGACATCAGTCTTCGTAGCTGGGGACATTAATTCAGAGGTGTCAGGATTAAGGGTGTAGCAAATAAAAATACCTTGTGGCTCCCAAACCAGAGATTACTGATTGCACACAATTAATGTTTCAGAAAACAGTCAATTTTGTCATTTAGTGCTTAGGTTTTAGTTTAAAGATGAATGAATTCACTGCTGGTGACCAGCTAAAAGTTAGGAATTGTAACAAAAATGTACTGGTCTCTTGTCAAGCAACACACAGTGGATTTCCGAACTTCATAGTAAAGGATTTGTTTTATTGACTTATTGTTTTCTTGGACCAGCTTAGTCAGCTCCTCAACATGCATGCACCAGTGCCTCATTCCTGGAGTTTCCCTCAGGGTTAAAAAGACAAAAACTGTATTTAATTATGGCTCTGCAGATACCAGTTCAAAATATATTTGTGGTTTGTGTGAAATTAATATTAAACTGTTTTCATGTAATTTAGAATTTATCATTTTTTGGAGCTAATATGAGTTAGTTCTAGAGTCACATGAAGATGAGATGTTGCAAAAGGAAAGAAAAAAGCTTTTTCAATTTATTCGGCAGAATTTTTCATCAAAATAATATATTTGTTTAACTTTATTTTTACTTATTTTGGCCAATGGCACTCTTTCATTCCATTCTAAACATTGCTGAGATAAACAGTCAAGTTCTGTCGATGTCTGCAGCCACAAATGAGAGTCTAACATAAAAACCGAACTGGCAGAAGGCACAGGTGTAGTTGTCCATCCATCAATAGTATAAGGTCACTCTTGAACTTAGGACTTAAAGGATGTGTTACAGTAAGAATACCTCCATTAAGAAAGGGGAACAAGACCAAAAAGCTAAAATATGCACAGGAACACAGAAATTGAACTATGGAACAATGGTCAAAGGTGCTTTGGTGCATCACCTCACCACCACCTCAGGCAAGAAATGTATACAACCATTACTAAAAGTACCTAGTACCTTAATTGGTCAATCTACAATATACAAGAACATCAACCTATAAGGTATATAAACCTACTTTGCAAAATCAGTCCTGCTGTTCTCTGAATTACCCTCTTCCCTAACCACCACCTCACACCCCAACCACCACCACCAGCTCACACCCCAACTACCATCATCACCATCACCTCATACCCCAACCACCACCACCACCTCACACCCCAACCACCACCACCACCAGCTCACACCCCAACCACCACCACCACCACCTCACACCCACACCCAACCATCACCAGCTCACACCTCACAACCCAAACACCACCACCACCTCACAACCCAACCACCACCACCACCTCACACCCCCACCACCACCACCACCTCACACCCCAACCACCACCACCACCACCTCACACCCCAACCACCACCACCACCACCTCACACCACAACCACCACCACCTCACACCCCAACCACCACCACCACCTCACACCCCAACCACCACCACCACCCTCACACCCCACCACCACCACCACACCTCACACCCCACCACCACCACCACCTCACACCCCAACCACCACCACCACCACCCCAACCACCACCACCACCTCACCCCAACCACCACCACCTCACACCCCACACCACCACCACCACCACCTCACACCCAACCACCACCACCACCTCACACCCCAACCACCACCACCACCTCACACACCAACCACCACCACCTCACACACCAACCACCACCACCTCACACCCCAACCACCAACTCACAGCCCAACCACCATCACCACCACCACTCACACCCCAACCACCACCACCACCACCACACACCCAACCACCACCACCTCACACCCCAACCACCACCACCACCACCTCACACCCCACCACCACCACCACCTCACACCCCAACCACCACCACCACCACCTCACACCCCACCCAACCATCACCAGCTCACACCTCACAACCCAACCACCACCATCACCTCACAACCCAACCACCACCACCACCTCACACCCCAACCACCACCACCTCACACCCCAACCACCACCACCTCACACCCCAACCACCACCACCACCGCCTCACACCCCAACCACCACCACCACCTCACACCCCAACCACCACCACCACCACCAACCACCACCACAACCACCACCACCACCACCACCTCAACCCCACCACCACCACCACTACCTCACACCCCAACAACCACTACCTCACACCCCAACCACCACCACCACCACCACCACCTCACACCCCAACCACCACCACCTCACACCTAAACCACCACCACCACCTCACACCCCAACAACCACCACCTCACAACCATTGTTTGAGTTCAATGTTTTTGGAAATCTGTAAGATTTTGTATTATAATAAATATGGTTATTTAAAGATCGTCCTGACTGAAATGGACTCCAGTGAGTATTGATATAAATTAGTGATCTTGGGTTCTTTCAACTGAAGTTTCAATGTGAACCTTTTCCGTCTGCGTTAGTTTACAATGCTTATAATGAAGAATGCTTAAAAATCACTGAATGAAAGCAAGATGTTATATGCTTTGTAGAAGTGCACTTTTCCAAAGATTAGAAAGCCCCCTTTGCCCAGGATATAATTGTTCAAAGTGAACTAACTTCCATTTCCTTAACAAGGGTTCAGCCTTTGAGCAAGCAAGAATAGTCAAAAGGGGCTACACTATCCCATGAAAGTAATGAAAAATATTATTCTTTTTATAAATCAGATAGACGGAAATCAGTTATTTGCAGATTAGATAGACGTGATTATTTTTGTGGGTAATCCAAAACCACACAGATTAAAGTCTTAATCTTAAATTTCTAAGTACTTCAGTAATTCATTTTGCAACCATCTGCTTCAATATAGTGAATTGTGTTATTTATGTTTGGGTTTAGAGCCTGCAAGTATATATCCATTACCTAATGAGTGCTATAGGTGTGCATGTAGGGGTACTGGTGTTCAGAACACTAATTATCTGTTTGGGTTTATGTTTTGTAGGAATATTGTTTAAAGCACTCATTGATTTATTGTACTATAAAATGTCTTTTTTTCATATACAATTAAGGGTGTGTGGTATTGGTACATAAATTACATGCTTTGGTATGGCTAGGTATCAGCATGACTCATCTGCTATAAACATATCTACACAAACCTGTATAGATCTGCTCCTCTAGCATGCACACAGTGCCTCAAACAAAGAAAGATCCTGTGTATAATTCAATCTGATACTCGAAGGGAGAAAGTTAAAAAAATAAAATAAATACATTTCCCCTGTTATTGGAACTGTTTTTACTTTTTATATACACAATCAAATAAAAAACTACTGGATCTATTTGCAATTATCATGATCAACCAAGGTAATTCCTAATAGCCTAAAAAAGTGTGCTTTAACCTTGTACTGCTTTCAATACCTTGGGGCATCCATCACAAGATCTTTAATTAGGCAAGGGAATTTATTGATGAGTCTAGACACTTACTCACAATGCAAGCGTCAGGGGTCAGTTTTACAATTAAAACAATAGTCTTTCTTTTGTATTACAAGTAAATGATTAAAATTATTATATGAAAAGTGCTATTTAGACTGCTTACTAGGATAATGATATTCTACAGCACAGGCAGGATGTGAGATAATTTAAGTACAGCAAATAAAGTCACTCAGCTTTAAATGCAAATAACACTTACAAACAAGACAGGGAGCCTGACTATCGAACTCATACTCGCTATCTACACGTTTTGTGAGTAGTGTGTCAAAAATGAAGATCTCTCATAACTCTCTGAAGATCTTGAGAAATCCTTACATGTGATTAAATATTAATTGATTGCCTTTATTTTGATACCAAGCACGTCCTTGTCCAAAATGGGAGTAATCCGTCAAAGTTTATATGGTCATTTTTTGGTGTAGTTCAAAGATAGTCTGATTTCCTGTCACCTTGCAATGAACTTGATTTAGATTCAAATCCTGAATCAGTTTATGTGTCTTTTTATTGGCTGACAGGGTCGTGTGATTTTAAGAACCACTGTTGATCAATTTGGAAGGATGTTGGGTTAGAAAAATACAGCAGGTTTTTTTCAGACACAGTCAGCCTAAAAATCACCCAAAACATTTTTTTTAATGACAGACATGCTATGAAAACAACTTATCATCAAACATAGCAGTCTGTTTTAAAAGGTTGATACCTAGAGATATGACATGATTAATGTGCAGCAAGAACAGGTTAATAATAGCCCAATGTATGAACAGTAGAAAAAAAACTTATAATATTGCAAACCCACTGCTTCTAAAAATCCAAACAAATATACTATTGGACAATGATAATTATATTTTGCATTTTTGCAATGTATTTATTATGCATGCTTTTGACAGTTCAGCAGCACATTAATACTTAACTGGTGTTACTGTATTTTAAATCAACAAACTTGATATCACTGGTTTGGCATCACAATCAAAACACCAATAACAGATGTATTTTGCACTAAATAAGATGCTGTATACTAACTCTGTACAGTACTCTCTGGTTAAGAGAATACCCCTCGGGAAGCAAGTGTGTTCTTACAGGCAAAGTGCTCTCTAAGACAGAGTTAGCCACCAGACACAATAATATTTATGAATCAATCAATACATTAGTAAATATCTATTACTTGTCATGACGGACGTGCATCAGCATATGAAATGAACTGAATAAGTTAAAGGAAAGCAAGAGGCAAGTGTATGTTAGTAAACTATAATAATAAAGTAACAGGCAAACTGATGTTAATAAACTAACTGTCAAACTAAATTAACACACCACCCCTACAGACTTTACAAAATGAAGCAGTAATATACAAGACATGCACATTATTTAACAGAATGGTGAAGCAGCTCATCAGAACAGGAAACACCAAATTGCATGGCGACTTGTGTGTCCAGTTCAGGTGTTTTTCAAGAGCTCGAACAATTTCCAACTTTGTTTAGAAAGAGAAACAGAGGCCCATTTTGCCATTTGTTTACATGCCATTTTGTAACGATGAGGAGCACTCAGAAAATCAGAATACAAAATGAGTCAATGATTGATATGATGGCGGATCTGGAAAGATTTAATAAACCAATCAATGTGCTTCAAGACACTCTCATGGTGACAAGTCACTTTTGAAAAGCCTGAATAAACCATTTTAATTTAAGTTTGATGATGATAAGTTATCAGGTTAAAAAACAGTACTATATCCGTTGTGAACGAATTGCTATCAATGTTCTCTTAAGCAAGTTCCTGGTCAAGGGTGTTCTTTTAGGTGAAGTGTTCTTTTATGAGGTGTTCTTATATGCAGAGACTACTGCATCTAATAAATTAGGTCATGGAGGATATTGTCACACAGATAAACAAGGTCAAAAGCAATTTGACCTATGACCTCCATGTTAAGGTTACAAAAAAACAGGGCTTTTGACATTCTAACTATATGAGTACAACCAATGATCTTATATGGATTCACATTAGGACAGCTACAGATCTAATTGTAAAATTGTTTCTAATTACTTTTAAAGTATATCTATTAAACACAAGTAGATCATCACCTACTTAAGCAGGTGTTACATTTAAGATTACGGTTTAGGATTAGGGCTCCTCCACCCTGTTCTGTCCTGTCAAAATATCTGTCTGTCTTGCCTTTTCTAACCGTGTCTTCTTGTTATTAGCTAAATCAGTCAATTCAGGCCCTCTTCACCATGGGGGAAGAAAGAAATATATATATATATATATATATATATATATATATATATATATATATATATATATATATATATATATATATAGCTCTGGAAAAAAAAAAGAGACCACTGCAAATTTTTCTTAAATCAGCATCTCTATATGTATGGCAGCCATTCCATTCCAGTGTCTGTTGAATTCCAACACAGGCACACCTCATTCTACTGAATGAGCTACTGATTAGGGGATCACCTGAACCAAATCTTATTTAATGAGGAAAAGTATAAAAACCACTCCTGTGGTCATCATTATCCTCTTGCAATAGAACCAGCTGGATGGCAAAACAGTGCTAGTAGTACCTCAAAAGTAATTGGAATTGAAAAATAACTATTGACCATGCCCAAGAGTTGAAAAGGAAAGTTTTGAGTGAGATAAAGAAGGGTTCAATTCTGGCTTTACTGGCAGAGGGATACAGTGAGCGTCGGGTTGCTTCCATCCTTAAATTTCAAAGACGGCGGTTCATAAGAACAAAGTCAAGCAGCACGCACTGGGGACAACAAAGCTACAGACCGGCAGAGGGCGAAAACGACTCTCCACTGACCGGGATGACCACCAACTCATTCGAATGTCACTAGCATGACCGTAGGATGACATCAAGTGACCTACAAAAAGAATGGCAAACGGCAGCTGGGGTGAAGTGCACGGGCAAGGACGGTTCGAAACAGGCTCCTAGGGGCAGGGCTGAAGTCGTGCAAAGCTAGAAAAAAGCCCTTCATCAATGAGAAGCAAAGAAGAGCCAGGCTGAGGTTTGCAAAAGACCATAAGGATTGGACCATAGAGGACTGGAGTAAGGTCATCTTCTCTGATGAGTCCAATTTTCAGCTTTGCCCAACACCTGGTTGTCTAATGGTTAGACGGAGACCTGGAGAGGCTTACAAGCCACAATGTCTCGCACCCACTGTGAAATGTGGTGGAGGATCGGTGATGATCTGGGGGTGCTTCAGCAAGGCTGGAATTGGGCAGATTTGTCTTTGTGAAGGATGCATAAATCAAGCCAAGTACAAGGTTGTCCTGGAAGAAAACTTGCATCCTTGTGCTCTGACAATGTTCCCCAACTTTGAGGATTGTTTTTTCCAGCAGGACAATGCTCCATGCCACACAACCAGGTCAATCAAGGTGTGGATGGAGGACCACCAGATCAAGACCCTGTCATGGCCAGCCCAATCTCCAGACCTGAACACCATTGAAAACCTCTGGAATGTGATCAAGAGGAAGACGGATGGTCACAAGCCATCAAACAAAGCCGAGCTGCTTGAATTTTTGCGCCAGGAGTGGCATAAAGTCACCCAACATCAATGTGAAAGACTGGTGGAGAGCATGCCAAGACTCATGAAAGCTGTGCTTGAAAATCAGGGTTATTCCACCAAATATTGATTTCTGAACTCTTCCTAAGTTAAAACATTAGTATTGTGTTGTTTAAAAATGAACATGAACTTATTTTCTTTGCATTATTCGAGGTCTGACAACACTGCATCTTTTTTGTTATTTTGACCAGTTGTCATTTTCTGCAAATAAATGCTATAAATGATAATATTTTATTTGGAATTTGGGAGAAATGTTGTCAGTAGTTTATAGAATAAAACAAAAATGTTCATTTTACCGAAACACATACCTATAAATAGTAAAACCAGAGAAACTGATCTGTATCCAGAGCTGTATATATATATATATATATATATATATATATATATATATATATATATATATATATATATATAGAGAGAGAGAGAGAGAGAGAGAGAGAGAGAGAGAGAGAGAGAGAGATTTTCAGCCCCTTTACATTGCTTCTCCAATGCATTTTACTCGCACACAAGGTTGCTCCTTCTTGGGCATACACCTCAATAGGCATTGTCAGCTAGACCAGACCTCTTCTCACTTCTTCTCCTTCATTAATGCAGCTGGCTGAGGGTCCTGGTTAGGCAAGGCAAACTTCTCCAACACATTCAAGGTATACCTACCCACTCTGCCTGTTTACTGGAGGGATCAATAAGTCTTCTCCACCCAAGGATCATTTATTTTTCTCTACCCAGTTCTTTTTCGGCTGTCACAGCAGCCCAAGATTTAGACTCTCAGAAGCCTTCTGCTGGGTCCTGCCCAACCACCATCGCCTCCCCTTCCTGCTTCTCTCCACGACTTAATCCTCATCCCCCCGAGCAGAATCCCTCCTCCAGCTCCTCACCCTCTCCTCCGCAGTTGGTGCCCAGCTCACTCCTTCAACTTCTCGCTATCTCCCTTGACACATTCTGCTTTGAGCCCCCCTGTCCCCCCCTCTCTAAACAGGATTTACTTCACTCCTTGGTCACTTCAGTTTAGTCATCCGGATCATCCCCCACGGCTCAACGTTCCTCTCCTGTTTCATCAAGCTGTCCTCTATTGTAACAAGCTTAACTCTCACTTCAACATTAGATGTAGCCCCCTCTCACAGCATTGGAATAGCTTATCCATGTTCTATAATGTCATCTTTTCTGCCTCCCATGACCTCTTCCTCCATACTAATGCCTTGTCCATCGTCTCCTCCTCAACTTGCTGGTCCGGTCTTCCATTGCTGTGGAGTCTTGTATTCATTCCTCTCTCCATGATATATCTTTTGCACTATTGCTAATATGCCCATAGTGGGGTCCATCTTTCCACCAGAGGTTTCCTCTCACATGTTTTTTTTTCCTCTCCACTGAGCAGTGAGATTGGTGCCGAATTCCCCATCAGAGTAATACAAAAAAAAAAAAAAAGTCACAAGCACTTTTCTCCCATTACAACTCTCGAGTTTCTTCCTTCACATAGCCCTTGCTCCTGTCCCATGAAATGGCTTCATTAGACCCCCAGGGTCCCCTCCCCCAGGGGGGTTTACCGGGCTATACTATCCCATGTTTCTTTCTCCCAGATTCCCTGACATGATGCTCAAGGGTTGAGATATTGTACACAATAAATTATAAAAACAATATTATATACAGAATTTTTTTTTTCATAAATATCTTATAACAGTTCCTGTTGAATCCCTTTTGTGTGCCTAATAGCTTCTGAGGGATTTCAAAGGCATTTAGGGTCATATTATTCTGCTGAGAGATGATACTGTATACCGTGCATTGCATAATTAAAATCCCTTTGATCTGGCAACCCTAGAAAATCAAATATTGCAAACTACAGTCTGAACAAGAAAAAAAAAAGAACTTGAGAAATGGATGAACATGTTAAAGTAAAATAGGTAAGCTTGTTTTTATTATTATTATTATTATTATTATTATTATTATTATTATTATTAGTAGTAGTAGTCGTAGTAGTTGCAGTATACCATTTTTGATGTATATAATATTTTCAATGTTAAATCAAAGTTTAAAATGAGAACTGATGTATACTTTGAAAAATATGCAGATATGGTATTACTCAGATTTAAACAATGTCAAAGTGTAGTAATTTAAAAAAAATATAAGAAGCGCTTACTTTCATGGCAGATTAGTGATGCTATGGTTAAAGAGTGAAAGCATATGGCTGGTTTCACATACCCTGATTATTGCTAGTCCTGGATTTTAAATAAACCAAAATTAGTGCTAATCTCGGTCTGTGAAATCATCCATTAGAATCGTTCTTAAGAATGTATGAGTCATAGACATTCCAGTTGCAAGACAGTCATGTAGCATTATTCATATTTCTCTGATCCCTGTATATATTTGTAATGATCATATTCTTTACACCAATAAGAATTTATTGAGCATAATCAATTTTAATGACTGTCTTTACCAGAGTGATTCATCATTAGTGCTTACTATTAGGTCAGTTTATAATTTATCATGTTTCTGGTGTGAATAGTTGCTTTTTAGAATATAACACTATAATAAGGTAATTAATTAATAGCTAGTTAACCCCTCGGCCAGAATAGAAAAGCCTGCAGCTGTCTGCGCTCAAGGTAGTGTGTCAGAGGAGAGATGTAATTCTGTGGAACAATATAACAATTAAGCGCGATACTTGTTTTTTATTTGTGTGTTTATTTGTTTGGCCAACACCCCTTTTTGTTTGTGTTGGTTTTGTTTAAACCTTTATTTTATTTATTATTTATTAATAAAGTACTAAGCACCGTAGTGCCTCAGTTTGCCCCACCCTTCCTCGTTGTTCTGAGTCGGTTTCTGGTCTGACATTACCCCTGCAAAGCCACCCTTTCACAAAAACTTAAGGCTAATTCGTCAATAAATAAAGAAAATGTTTGTTTTGGAACAGATTGTTTAATTTATTTTCTGTATCCGCACCCTTATAAAAGCTTACCATGGTTAATTTAGAAGTGTTCTCATGCTTTTCCCTTGGTTACACCATTATATAGTTTGCCATGTTTTAAATTTGCTTTACCATAACTCTTTGTGCTTTACCATGCTTCCACTATGCTTTGTTATACTTTGCTGTGGTAAACTTTTATAAGGGCACCAATACCTTCAAATGGTTTGATGCACTACACAGCTGCAATTACATTAACATACTGCTTACCTTAACATAACCACATACTGGGAAATAGGTTTATCACAATTCTGGTTGATCATGGGTAAAATACGTAAATAAAAAATATAGCTGCATATTATCCTGACAGAGTGTTATTTAATCCAGTTTTTTTATATATTTTAATATTCAGTATATTATAAATTGAATGCATCTGAGTGCCTGAGATCCCAGTTGAAGAGGTTCACATGTACCCTCCACAACCTCTTGTGTGTGCTCTACGCTCCTAATTATTTTATTATGTTTATATTTGTGCAGCTCACATTAAGCAAGTATACAAGGATATATACTCTCTTTTTATGGAAGCAGAATGTCTCTTCCTTGGAATCTAAGGTGACTGGCACATTCCTCCTCCCACATTCTATAGCGGCCAACGCAACACAATGATTGTATTCTCAGCTGCCACCCTTTACATTTACAATTTTGTGCACGAGGATCTCTGAAAATGCCTGCTCAAAAACAGATGTAAAAAATGGCAGATTTTTGAAAAACATTGACAAATATGTTCTGTTTTTTTTTTTTGTATTTATATCTATGTGTGGGTGTTGTCAATGTTCACAAACCAGCATTCATTAAACTTAATCTGACCTTACAAAGAACCACACCCACTACCTTGATGGAAATTCTGAGTCGATGTATGAGCGATTTTGGAAATTACTATGAATTGACTTTAATGATTTAAAACACTGTATATATATATATATATATATAGAATATATATATATTAATATATATAATATATATATATATATAGATTGATAACATGTGCTCCGCATGCCTGGAAATGTGTTTTAGTGAAATTGCGATATACACAAAAAACAAAGTCTGCATTGGTTTGATGGGATTTCTGAAGTTGTCACATGGTCTGCAGGCACTTGCGCTCCACATTGAAAATATCCAATTCTAGACTCTCCAGTTTGTTTAAATCCATTATGTGATATGTCAGGGGTTTTTGTTTGTGTATTATTTTTCTAACAGATTTTTGCACAATTTAAATGGATAGAGCTCAAAGTTTTGCATAATGGGAAGGTATACATACCGGTATGTATAATATTATCAGTGATGAACAGGAGTTCATCAACATTTAATAGCTTGGAGTCAATATGATTTGTAACCCTTTGACCCCTATTAAACTACTGACACTGGCCTCTTTTAATATTAGCAACCTGAAACTTCCATTCCAAGGGGCAAGGACAAGATGGGATCCATTCAGTTTATATAGACGGTATAAAAGAGGGTGTGAGTCTCTTTGCTGCATTTCTTTGGAAATAGTAAAATGCCAGGTTTGGTTCACATTTTAATACTTAAATAGTGGCAGTATTTAGATTCTGAAAGGTATATTTTGAAACTTTGATAAATCTAAAAAGTTAGTTTTAACAGGGTCAGTGGTCACCACATTCTGAGCAATGACGTGATCAAGAAAACAAAGTCCTCATCAGAAACCAGCACTTTTTAAATGCTGGTTTTGAATTGTGTGCTTTTAGGTGGTTTAAAGCCTGCTCTTCAGTTGGAGTATAAATGTTTAATTTACTAGCCTCTCTACACATCCAATCAAGTCTATAATTTTGTTCAGCCAGCACTTGCTTGGATTTCAGTCTTATCATTGGGGCAGGAGCTGGTTTCCAGAGAGAATGAGATTCCGTAGATGTAACGCAGTCTCTGTGACGAAAACAGTGAATAAAAGACTGCTCACTATTACGGTGAATGACTGTAAGTGATCAGTGTGCACTTTGTGATGAATCGCCATTTGGGGATTGCTGAGAGGGGTCCTTGGCGGCTGTCCATCAGCGGGAGGTTCGGCTGCAGGTTCGATGAAAGGTCACAAACACACAGACATGCAGAGTTTCATGGAATCTAACTTTAGGCTTTGATTATATCTCATGAGTTATACATTTTCTTCTGTAACAGTGTGACAGGGAGAGCCCTACATGAGTAGGTAGGCTCGCCCAGAACTGAGCTGATCAGGAGCGTGCCCAGGGAGACTGCATGGAACTCAAAAAGCATCTGCGCCACATCACAAGGCTACTGCACAGCCACAGCTATACAAACTTGTACTGAGCAAAAGCTTGCTGTGTTGACATCGAGGAGGAGAGCGTCCGCTCCATGGAGAACTACTGCACAAAACCTTTCCACTGCAAGACAGTGCTCGTGAAGGCATTGCCCAGCCGAGGCAGTTTGAAAATGCTGTTTGAAGAGGCCGGAGTCGCCATGAGGCCAGAAGTAAGTCAGTTTAGAGGATGTTGATCCCAAATAGTATAGAGAGGGTTTGTGTAGTGTAGTAGGTTCCTGGAGCATTCCTTTTAGTTGGACTAGCACTCGCCTTGTGTGGCAAAACTTATTTTTAGCGTTTTTTTGTTTTCTTTATTCAATCTGACACTAGGGCTACCATTGCTGGTACCCTAGTAGCAGCACCTGTGTTGTTTAATTAAATCTGTGCCCCTGTGCATTGTATCAACACCCAGTGCTCTGTGTCTGCCTCATTCTTATTCAGTGACAATCCACACACATAACGACTTCTCCTGTTACAAACAGTATCAATCCTATACACATATAGGCATTTGGCATGCTAACTCTACATCGATAACATAAAGGAGGTACACAGCACAGATCCTCCATCAACATCAAACACTCTCTCTTCTGTCATTAGAATCTTGTGTTCCCTTTAGTCTCTCACACAAGACATGGTAATGTGTTAATGGTACAGCACTCAAAACATAATAACATAATTGTCACAGCTTGTAATTATTCTGTAATTCTTAAAAACTTGCCCCAGACTGTAATAGCTGGTGACATTTTTGCAAACTGAGTCAGGTCAGCCGTTCACCAAGGTTATTTTGTTTTATGGGAACACGACACAACCTTTTTTAGAACTGCACTGGTTGAAGAAGAAACCAATCAACATATGGTTCTAACCTGTGATTCCAGCCCCAAAACAGGGGGTGGTCAATTGGCAAGAAACATTTTTATCCAGTTCTAGTTCATATTTTGTGTGGGCTAGCAACCCCTTTAAGGGTGTTGCTACCATTTATTGGACAACATGTTATATATTATATTTATGGGTTACACTTGTATGTCTTTAAAATGTATTAACTTCACTTTTTTTTCAACAGTTTTTACTCAATATTACATGTATTCTTCTAAGATATCTATTTTTATATGTTCTACAGAAAAGTGGGCCTACTTAATTTTATGCAAAACTAGCTAACACACACACACACATACACACACACTTGGCACTGAAAAGAAGACAGGAAAAATAATATATTTGATTCCTGGCATGCTTCCCATATCCAGCTATCTCATACTGGATATGGGAGATATTGCATATTCTGTATTTTCATATAACTAAAAAAAAAAAAAAAAAAAAAGTTGGTCAAATAAGGTACCAACATCCTGTAAGTGTATTAGAATGTACTGTCTGTTTTTTGCTCATAAACATCTTTAAAACAACGTTCATGGTGTGAGCTTAACAGCAACAGAGCAGTTAGCACAGCCAGTAATTGAAAGACAGCAGTTCAGAGAAATGTCCACTTTCTTTTCTCCATGAGATCCAACTATGTCCTCACTATTTACAGCTCGATCTCAGGTTCATGGACAACCTTTTGTATACCGGCATTTTAAAAGATGACAGGTTTTAGTAATTGTTGCAACAAGCTGGTGTCTGACATCTGAGGGTCACTGTTCTTTGACTACTGGATGCTATATGATTATTGACTATTTTTGGTCATGTGACACAGTACAGGCCAATAGGATTTGTAATATAGTATTTGCAACAGGGAGAGAATCTGAGCTGTAAGTCTACCTCCCGACCAGGAAGGGTGTTAGGTAAGGTTGGTGGTACGCCTTCTCCGAGATGGGTCAACCCGATGGTGGGATCGGACCAGAGGTCGGTCATCTTGGGGAAAGGACGTAGTCGTATGACTGCAGAACAACTCCATTGTGATCAGCTGTGGTGCGGGCGGAGTTTGGATAGAGCACAGCGCTGATTCCAGGGAGGAGTTCTGCAGCACAAAGGGGACACAGCTATGTGAGTACGGCCCCTTACGCTGACTTTGTGATTGCAGCCGGAACGCTGCTGTGTTATTGCTTTGTTTTGCTTGATTGTGCTGCAGCTAAGGACTAACCTGAGAGCTGACGCTCGTGGAACCAGCACACACTCCTGAAGCACACAGTCACCACTAGCTTCTACAAAGAGAGAGAGAGAGCACATGATTTGGGTTTGCACAACAGGACGTCACTGGATTAATTGCATTTGATTATTTTGTTTGTTTGGGACTGCAACCCACCAGAAGACTTGTAGCAGGGGTTCTGTTTATTTTAATAAAGCCAGACTGTTTTTGAACAGTTAATATTGTTTGGACAGTTTGCTTATTTCTCACCCCACGCACACCCTGATACTCTCTCAGGCCATCAGATGTATTTTGTTTAAATAGTATATTAAGCTACAGGAAACAAAGACAGAAGTGAGCCCCAGAAATAGGCTAAGAGACAGTTGTAAATTAAGTTTTCAATTTCACCGCCAGCAACACCTTATGACCAAGGCAGTAGTCTATGTTAGCATCAGTTAATGCAGGGGGACCTTCCTGCACAGTAAGGTCAACTCTTCTAAAGCATAATGAATTTTACCAGCTGTGCAACAGAAGTGTATTCATTGTGTTTCTTTTATTAAAAAGTCCCAAAGGACCAGACTTCAGCAGCTTTACAAGGTGTTTGTGCAAGGATGCCAGCTGGCAGACTTTATTGTATATGGGAGAGCACTGACTTGAAATCAGTCATTTTTGTTTTGCATGATTTAACATAGGGCTGTAGACCCAACAAGTATACCATCTGTGACCAGTACATGTCCCCACAGCAGGACCCCAAAAACACTCAATACACTTTATTGTAGTGCCTTATAGCAAATGGTTTCATATAAAAACACCCCATCAAAATTAAACACCTGTTGTAGCTAAGTCTACTTAAAAAAGATAAACGGCAAAACTGAAGCCAGTCTCAGGAATTTGAATACACAGCAGGTGACTTTGTGGTAACATATGCACACTATCATGTTCATGCTTTCCATAATTTGCTTTCTCTAGAAACAATGGGACCGTCACAAGATGTATGAGACGTAAAACCGAGGTCCTATTGTAAGTGACTCAGCAGCAGTTGTGATGCATAGTTCACCCCCTAGTCTCTGTCAGTTGCTTTGAATAAAAGCATCTGCTAAATAACTAATTAAATGTGATTTTCCATTGTCTATAACATCAGCTAAGCCAGAACAAGCCTTGAGTAGTTTACGTTTTTGTGCTACGACCAGAATGTTCTTCTCTTCCAGCCTTGAAGCAGAAGGTAGAAATGTAGCCAACAATGTAACTAAAGTTACAGAACATTTAGCTCGAGAACTGATAAGTAAAGGTTGTTTTTTTTAATTTTATTAACTGTTTAGGGTCCACCCAATGCTAAATATCCTGCCGGCAGCCTAGCCTTTTAAATCTTTTTAACTGACACTGTAAGAGACAACCCCTGTCTGGGACGAATAATTTGAATGTTTTTTTTTTTTTCTTTTGCACATTTTCAATTAATCTGTTTTTTTGTTGCTTTTGGTCTCTTTTGTATATATGGTAATAATTCCTTTATTTTTTATCCAATTTCTTAAAAGATAAGTAAAACACTCCATGTTCCCTACATGCTGGAGTTTCATTGTGCACTGTCAAATTTCAGCTGGCCATGCCAAAATATTTTTTTTACAAACAATAAACTTTTTACAAAAATAAAAAGATTTTTCTAAAAAGCGTCTTTTTTTTTTTTTTTTTTTTTCTTTAATCTGTATTGAACAGGATGAGTTTCAGACTATTTCATTTTTTTTTTTTTTATGAAAGCCTAGTGTGTGCGCATTCACTTCATGTATGACATGTACCTATAACCTTTATTGTTAAACAGTTCTAGCCACAAATCTAACACAAAATAATAATAATAATAATAATAATAATAATAATAATAATAATAATAATAATAATAATAAAAAAAAAACAGGTGAAAATAGCTCGGACCCTATTAAGTTGATGTACAAAGTAAATAAATACACAAAAAATATGTTTTGTATTGATTTTAATTAATTTGTTTTTTTTACCATAACATTTTACATTTCTTTTTAAAACTTCTGTCCCAAATTCACCCCTCGTTCCTGCAGTACATACACACACACAGCAATTGAATTACAATCCTACTTCAATTTTGTCTTAGTTGCTTTTACTTATCTGATTGGTTAATGTGTGTTCAATGTTGAACTACATTATTTAACTAAGTAACCTGAATCCTGATTACTAGGCATTAGTGTATGGTAATTTGACTTCCTTAGTAAAATACACAGGGCAAAAAAAGTGAAAACTGGTTTCCATGCAAGAAAGATTGCCTTGTATCTGCCATGTGAAACTGATTGTGTCAAAAAGCACTGGCAGTAAATGGAAAAGACTGGAAAAGTCTTTAACCTGTCACAAACTTGTGAAAAGTCTACCCTGTTCAGGTCTGCCTCAGTGCAAATATCCATCTAAAGTACAGTATTCTACCTTTCTAAAATGCTAAAGGTCTTAAGAAAACAATATTTTCATTCTGTAATGAAGCTTGACTTTTTTTTACTTTATATGCAATTCATCTCTGAATTATGAAACCCTCTTCCTTCTTGTATACAAATAACAATCTTCATATAGCACCTTTCATAGTGGACAACCATCACAAAGCACTTTACAAGATATGAGACTAGGGTGTGTGAATTATGCACTTACGACAATGTCTAACCCCAAAGACTGAGCACAGCTAGGTTAAGTGGCTTGCTTAGAGTCACACAGTGAGTTAATGGCTGAGCTGGGATTTGAGCCAGGGACCTTCCAGTTTCAGGCTGTTTCTTTAACCACTGGACCACACAGTCTCATGTAACGGATGCTTCTATGTTCGACAATTTGTCACACACCTAGTTAATACCTTTCTAGAACAAGAAAAAAGTATATTTTGGTCAGGTTTCACAGACCCCCGATTAGCACTAATCATTGAGTGCCTAAGATAGTTCAAGATTAGTGCTAAACAGGGTTTATAAAACCATGATGAATAGTGAATAACTGTAGTTATAATTGTAGTCATTTTTGTATGACTGTAAATACAGTATAATCATAAATCTTGAAAAACTACTCACTTCTAAATCTTTTGTAGTCATTTTTGTATTACTTTAGTATAAACACATGTTAATTTGGATTCATATGTTGCTTTTTTCTGATTTTATGTGAACGAAAAGACACACATTTGCCAGTTTTCCCATTGGAAATAGTGATATTTTGAAATATCACTGTCCTGGTCACAAAAGCAAAGTCTGTGGGGAATAATAGCCATTTTCTATGCTTTTGAGGCATAAGCAATTAAGAAATAACACTTACTACCCAGGAACAAAAAAAAAAAAAAAAAATTGTTACACGGTGTAATCAAACTCTTTTACATACAGACCGGAGATCACTGAAACACTCATACACTGAGTTTAGTTTAGCAGCAGTGTCA
Source organism: Polyodon spathula (assembly GCF_017654505.1). NCBI lineage: Eukaryota > Metazoa > Chordata > Actinopteri > Acipenseriformes > Polyodontidae > Polyodon > Polyodon spathula. Next base: position 12,246,542 of record NC_054536.1, on the reverse strand, counting down.
TTAGTAATTGGTGTTGTTTATGATTAGTTCTCATTTTCATTCTGACCCATATGCTTTCTAGAATACATAAGGGACAAGATGCATTTGCACAGATTTGTTGCTCAATAGCTGGTTTTGCCACCTGTTCTATTGTAGCATACATCACTGTCACTTATTTATTACAGTTATTAAGAAAAAGCCTTTTGTTTGGTGCTCAAAACTGAAAATGTTGCATTGATATATTTCACTTTTATTTCTCAAAGCATCCGGCATGTTGTTTTAAAGAGTTCGGTATTGTGGCTTCTGTCATCAAGGATCTTAAATTCCTACGTTCACATCAGAGCTAAATATGGTTCTGGGTTACTAGCACTATGGATAAAGCACTCTCAACAACAAAGGATGGCTTTAACAAGATTTTACCTGCATTACTATCTCCCTTGTATAATATGATCCCATATTCTACCTACCTACCTACATATATATGTATATATAAATTAAGGGCGCTGCTTTTTTCCATATGGCGACAGCTCAGTTCAGTTTTCGCACAAGGCTCCTAGTCAGTCTACTAGCTCTGCCGGTACTGTCACCTGTATATTATATATTATGAATCCATGAGCCACAAACAAACAAATAAAAACATTAAATTCCATATCATCAGGAAACTTATCTTGCATACTTTCCTGCAGTCTTTTACAGTGTTGCATTTGTAGTTGACAAGGTGGTCATTTGTATATACATGTACTAAAACCCCAAGATTGTATTGCGCAATATCACTGCACAATGGAAAGTCAATACAGCTAATCACCACCGTGGCAGGTATAGTAGCTCTTTCTAATTGCAGAATATTATATTCATCTGCAGTTATAAAACAATATTTAATTAACATCTTAAGTAAATAATTGATTAGTGTCAGGGAAGCAGAAGATACATTTTTCCATCCCAACAATTCACTGATTTATATATGATTTATAATTTTTTTTAAAATTAAAAATAAGTTTTGCCTAATTGGTGACACAGGAAAATGATTGAGTGTAATGGATAGAAGTTTAAAATTTTAAAAATACATCACTGTGATGCAATGTTCCCCGCTCTATTAAAATAAATTGAACAATGTAAACAAATGCCTAACATCTCAGCAGCTGCTAATAAAAGTACTGTTTGATCTCACAAATCAAAAACCTATACATCGATGGCTTTGTCTGTGTTTGAATATGCATTTTACATGTGTCAGTCCACTCTTTAAAATGAGACTACTTCATTGTAAATGAATCAGTACACCCAAATTCCACAAAGTTGATAACAATTTGATTTTACAAGAAAGGGGTATGGTTATGGTTGATGTCCTATTTCATTCAAAATTTGAGCTGACTATACAAGGGTTAAATGTGAATAAATGGTAACAAGAACGTTATGTACTTGTCTGTTACATATTTGCATTTCTAGAGTTTTGGATTTATTTATTTAAGATTTTGGTTTATTGAATTAAACTTTTCTTTTGTGACCATTTTACAGTAGTTCTCAATTTCTGCTTTATTTTTTTCATTCTTTTGTTGTGCATTTCAGCATCATAGTAATAGCTAAAACCTGGATCTACAGAAACATACAGAGTTTATATGTTTCTGGTGATCCTTTTTGTAATAACAGCCCGCTTAAGTATTTATTAGTCATCAGGGAAATACCCTTAAGATAAAAGCTCAGTATAATATAACAGTTTGTCAGTATTGTTAGTTTCTGTACAATGACCTTGAGCAGGTAAACTACATACCCCAATAGAATTTAATTTGAGATCTGCAAATTCATTTGTGCTTAAGTCTTATAACATTAGCACATGTTTTTTATTTATTTTTTCTGTTAACTTTCAATTTATAATTTGAGGACAATAGTGCATAACATGCTGCTGAGTTTGATGTTTGCTTTTCTCAATACCATGAACCTTTTTCATGCTGTGTGACAGGTAAGCCAAGGCTCACGTGTGAATAGTTGAGGGAGTTCTTTCACTGGGGTTATGACTATTTAGTGTGGTAATCACACAAAAAGAGATGGAAAGCTCTTTGTAGAATGTTCACTTGTTTTGCTGTGTGTCTCCCACCTCCTCAGTGTGCCAGACGCACCACTGAGCTCTTCAAGGAAACCCAGCTTCAGCACCCTTAATATGCTCAATGGAGAATGAAGCACAATGTGGACAGAGTTATATCACATTATTATTATTATTATTATTATTATTATTATTATTATTATTATTATTATTATTAGTGTTTGACTTGTGTTAACTTCCAGTTAATTGAAAGTTGATCTGTGCGTACAAGTTGAATGTATTATCATTAATCTGGTTGATTGATGATAAGATGAACAGTTCTGCCTTTGCCTGTCTATCTGTACGTCCAGCAGATAACCCACACCTACGCCTATAACAGTGATTTAGTGCAGTAGTGGTAGGAGGCTAAAGTCATGTTTTTCACGTTTAGCTGTGGTCTTCTTCTCCATCTAAACAGAATTGGTAGTAGGTTGGTGTCGTTTTTGTTGACTTCAGCCGAGGTGTATTTCTCTTCTTATGAGGATATTAGGTACCATAGAATTATTAACTCAAGTTTGCTGTGATAAGTGTGGTGTGACTCCAGTTGTTATATGCCCCCCTTCCAATTTGGAGAAGCTTTTCAATGCTTCTGCTTAATTACTGTGAATTCAGTACTGCTGCTTATTACCAGTTGCTGTCTTACATCACTGTGTCACTATTAATTAATTAATTGGACCAATTATTACCAACTATTGTCTAATTAAGTAATTTAGGGCATAGTTGGAACAAAAGCCAGGAGGGACACATGCCCTGCAGGACCAAAAGTTCCCATCCCTGGTCTATATCCTCTCTGACTAACTTAACTTTCTATTGGATAATATAAGGACATATTGCATATAAAGTACCTTGTATGCTGCTGAATGTCCTGTCACATCAGAAGCACCTAATCTGCACAACATCTTTTGAAGAGGAGTTTTCTATACTCTTAAGGACTGTCTCAAGTATTTACTATTAAAGTCTTTTGAAGAGGAATTCTATGTGTTATATTCAGTTCTATTGGAAGCACCTAATCTACAAAAAGTCTTTCGAACAGCAGTTCTGTCTTTTCCCTGTTAGTTCTCCACAAGAGTTTGGGGACAGAATCATTCAACCTTTTCTCCTACATACTGCTCCCTGCTGGACATCGTTGCTTCTGCTGGTATAGCAGATCCAGTATAATCTTAGGACTTTTTAAAATGATATTGTTTATTGTTGGACTGCTTACATTTACAACAAATGTTGTTACCCAGAATGGAATGTTCTTTTTCTACAATTTTGATTTCATGGGATGTCTGTTGGGTCCGTAAGGATAGAGCAGAGGAAGCAGAAATGAGCTGTTAATAAGAGTGATGCTCCGCCAAAGTGAGTGATGTGCGGCCAAGGATAGAGGCTCGATCTCGTAGCTCGACTTAGGTGGGCTAGAGGGGCCCGCTTAAATTAGGATAGAGAGAGATACCGCCCAATGAGCTCTCCTTTTGCCGAGGATGGAGCTTGGTCGAAGGTAGCGTTCCTGAGGATCTGAAAATATATAAAAGTTGCTCTACTTGGCCAGAGGTGCCTCTCAGGGTGATAGGAATAGCTCGACCATAGAGCTAAAAGGAGAATAGTAAAGGATTCCTTGACTGGTCTGGTGCTTTTCCGAGCTTCCTGGCTTGATGCTGTAGAAAAAAAGCGAGGAGACGTGAAATGAGGGTTCTAACCTGGAGAATGACGCAAATTGCGAAATTGAAATGGCTTGGTAAGGATAGCAAGTCCTTTTTTAAAAAATAATTAAGGATTCAAGGTTGCTGAGTGTAAGTTATTGTGAATGTGTGATGATAGATTATGAAAATGTCTTTAGTTCAGTAGCAGTGAAACTGGAAGTGTACAGGATGGGAAAATCCAATACGAATAGTAGTGTGTAGCCTGCTTCCAAAAATAAGCTTGACAAAATAGCATATCAGCCATTTATTTTAGTGCGTACAAGCAGTCTTACATTAGAACTGTACTTGAAAATGTTCTCTTTCAGAAAAATTAATTAAAATGAGCTGAAAAATAGCTTTGAGAATCTAGCCCTTAACCCTTTGCGGTCTTATGTCGGACCAGGTCGGACATTACAATTTTCCCTTTCCAGTCCGATGTCGGCCCCTGTCCGACATCATCAAAAAGACGTCAAACACAGGTCTCTAGTCGTTTTTTCCCCGGAAAAAGCAGAGAAAACCTTTCAATGGCCGAGTAAGACCAATAGGAGCCTGTGATGGAAATATAATAAGTTCTGGTTGGAAATCTTCCTCCTGACCTGTGAGGGCATGAAGTAGCGAAAGGGAAAGTTCATTTCCAGGGTCAGGAAGTTGGTCTGCCTGGAACAAGGTGAGGTGTTGCAGGAACATATTGACCTGGAGAGTAAACGAGATAACAGCTGCAAGCAATAAAAGCAGCTGCAGTAGATTACCAAGGGGTCATGCGTGCTAACATAAAGGGGCCAGAGAATTGTTAATCTTTTCCTTTGCTTGGGTTTGTTGTTATAAACTGGAAGGACCGTGTGAGACGCTGAGAAAAGCGTACTTGAAATATTTGTGAGTGTTTTGTTTGTTTGTTCATGTCTGTTTAAGTAAGAGTCATTGTTTGTATATCACTAGACAGCTTAGCACGTATTCGGAGCTGTCGCCTAGGGCCAGCACTAAACCGGATCAACACTGCACTTCACTCACTGTTTAAAATTGTTATCACCCACCATGAGCACTACATAACGTGCGTTATTGTTTCGGTTTGCAAAACCATTTACAATATTTAGCCATGCTTTACACATTGGTATGTATTGCAGGAGGCTTTCTTGTTTGGTCGCCAGACCGGGAATACAAAATAAGGCACCCTTTTCTAAACTGGATTATAATTGTCTGCCTGTGATGATTATTGCACTGCATCACCTCTGTACCTGTTCACAATCTGCAGCCACTTTGACACAGAGCCAAATGAAGCTGAAAAAAGGGGGCGTATCTGACCAATACACATAACCCCTGCACCACAGAGATAACACTGACACAAGCAAAGGAGGTAGCTGCTTCCGCATCCATCGCTCAAATAATACCACAGACATTTGCAGAGCTTTTTGAGATGTTATATTAATACAATAATGACTTGGATCACATATTGAGGATTTTGGTGATAAAACGAGTGATCAGGAGAGGATTTATCAGTATGCATGTCTACAGAGAGGTATGTGAAAAATACCTAAATGTGTTTTTCTCTGAAAAAAAATAAAATAAAACAGCGTGTGTGAAAATAAATTGGACCTGACATGCCTGATAAGCACTGAATAAATTGACCGCTGAGGGTTAATGGATGAATAAGGACTTCATGTCCTCAAAAATGTTGTTTATGAAGCTGAAGGGTGGGATTTGTTTTGGCTACTTCTCCTGGTTACTGCGCTGGGAGGAGACGAGTGACCATGACTGGAGAGAAGGGTGGTGCTGCCGCCTGTCCTGAAGCTCTGGGTGAGCGAGTCTGTGGCAGTGTGCTTGAGAAGCAGGCAGCATGGTGTAGCAGATATAAAAGGTACAATAAATGTTGAACAATATTGTTGTTGTGCAGGGCTTTTAAAAATTAGGCGAGTGGCCAATCCTTATAAAATAGTTGCTCCGGAGACTGAGCCTTCTGGCGGGGGTGTTTTGATCACTGTAGTGCCATGGCAGCGGGTCTGGTTGCTGGAAGAAGTCTGCATTATAAGTACACAGTACTGAGTTTCCATTGGAGAAATGAATGAGATATTGTTGTGCAGAGAACAGGTCACAGCATATGTAAGAAAGCAAAACACGACAGAGAAGGAGTTTGAGATTGGGGTTTAAATAAGAAGTTAATGATGATAGATGTTAATTAATTAAGCTGCCCAGCTACCACCCCTAAAATTTCGCCCTAAGGCTAACATGTCAAATAAAAGGAAAGGCCAGAGACACAGTTAATTGAAATTACAAATTGAGTGTACAAGGAAACTGGCTTCAGAGCTCCACCTAACACACCTTTAATACCAGACTGGTGAACATACAGATCAATCTATCATTTTTAGTCATCATTGCATCTTCCTCTGTTGGCTCAACAATAAACCTTTTCCACAACGCCTTCAATTTACATTTGTTAATCAGTTTCAGACATAAGTGTAACAATTAAAATGTACATAAAAAACAAATAAATAAATAAATATAAAATCCCAATGTAAGACAAGTTACAAGGGAAAGCATAGAATGAAGCACCAAGCAGAGTTTTTATTTGTTGTTTATTTTAAATCGTAGTCTGACTAGGTGTTTTGGTTCCTGGTCAAGACCCAGGCTTACCTTCATACACCAAAACCCCTTGATTCACTGCAACCATTTTCACACGCCTCTCACTGGTTATTTATTTTATGTTTAAAAATAAATGTTAAAAAACCTGAATCGCTGTGTAGCGGCTGTTTAGGTGGGGCTATGTATTGTTCTTCTTCTTACACTAAAATTGCCGTTTTAAATGCGTTATCAAAAAGCCAGTTTGCCTGGCAGGGTTGTGTGTTTCGTCTTTTTTTCTCTTATTGTCATTCAGGTGCTGACATCATAGATTTCTCCAATGCTATTCCTTCTGTAGTCCAGCCTTGCAATTTGCTTCCGTGTTGTGTGTTTGTGCTTGATTAACCTGCGTACCTGTTACCTGTCGACAACCGCTGATACTGCTCTGCTATTGGTTCAACTGCAGGAAGCCTACTGACGCTCTGCCTATCAGCTTTGAACCGGTCAAATTCAAAATGGAGAAAGAAAATAGCAAGAGGAAAGGTTTGATAAAAAATTAACTTGAGGAAAACAAATAAATACTATAATAGATAAATGTAAAGGAAATAAAGGATAAAGGATAAATATTCTAAGAAGTATTTCACAATCCAGTTTAGGAGCAAATAAAACTAGTATGTTAATGATATACAGAGGGTTAATTGCGAGTGTAATAGACTGTGGTAGTCAGATTTTAGTGGGATGTAAGATGGAAAAATTGGAAAATTTGCAAGCTAAAGCAATAAGGATATGTATAGGAGATATGAAATCTACTCCAATAAATGCTATGCAGGTTTTGATAAATGAGATGCCATTGGAATTAAGGAGAAAATGCCCAAGTATAAAATATTGGATAAAGGCTAACTCTCTCCATACAGAATTTTCTCTATGGAAAAGCATGGACGATAGGTGGATAAACCCTTATAAAAAGGAGAGGTGGGAAACAAATGGGGGCACGTTGGGGTATTTGATGCAAATGTGGATAAAGGAATTGGGAATTGAAAAGCTGAAGTTGGTAGAGAATGTTAATATAAATGTGTTACCGGGATAGATGGTGGAAAAAACAAATTGTTGTATATAATTGAGTGAGCAAGTGAAGAAAGGAGGGGGAACAAGTTAACTGAAAAGAGTCAAGCTTTTGTAGAGAAGAGTATGGAGACTATATATATATATATATATATATATATATATATATATATAGAGAGAGAGAGAGAGAGAGAGAGAGAGAGAGAGAGAGAGAGAGAGAGAGAGAGATGGATCCAAGGATCCAAAAACAGGAAGAGTGGCAATGGCGTATTATATCCCAGAATTGGATATCTGTAAAATAGCAAGGATATCAGACCATCTATCGGTGTATGCTGCAGAAATGGAAGCTATACTGTTTGCAATAGTTAAAATAGCTGAAACAAAGCCTAAAAAAATAGCCATATTTTCAGATTCTTTAAGTGTACTTATTGCATTAAAAGGGGATTTTACTAATAGAAACAACATCGTGTTTGAAATAATACAACAATATAAGGAATGTACAATAATGGGGATAGAAGTGATTTTAGTTTGGATTCCTGGTCACTCTGGCATTCTGGGTAATGACCTTGCAGCAAGAAATGGATTAAAAAGAGAGGAGTTTGATTTGGTGAGACCCCTGGGATCGCAGGAAATGGGAGTCTATGTGAAAAAAAAAATGATAGTAAAAGAATGGCATGAGATCTGGGAAGAAAACATAAAAGAAATGTTTTATCATAATATCCAGAAAGAGGTGAATAATAGTTGGATGAATAAAAGATTGGGAAGGGAAGAGGAAAGAGTGTTGGATAGGTTAAGGATTGGGCATAGTTATTTAAATTAACATCTATTAAGACTGGGGAAGCATGAAGATGGAAAGTGTGAAAAATGTAAAGTAGCAGATACAGTAGATCATTATTTATTAAAATGAGAGAAATATGAGGAGCAGAGAAGGAAAATGGAGAGGAGGCTGAGGGAAATGGAGGTATATGAGGTCAACAAAAACAACTTGCTGGCAAAAGGGAAAGAGGAAGGGAGACTGAAAAGAGAAAAGGTACAGATTAAATATATAAAGGTAACAAGAAAAGAATGGAAGTTATAAATAATAAAGATGACAGAAAAATAAAGTAAAACAAAGACAGACAGAGGACTACAGATAGAGGGTGCTAATCGTCTAAAATAATAGATGGAATGGCTCTATAGATTAAACAGAAGAAGAAGAAGAAGAAGAAGAAGAAGAAGAAGAAGAAGAAGAAGAAGCAAGAGGAAGGGGGAAAGTCCTGTCTTGCTAGACGAGTATTTAATGTTTGTTTGTTTATTCTTTTTATAGTACTGCTTGCTCTCAGCTCTGCGGAATGCTTACTAGCTTCTGCAAGTTTGCACTGCATTGTACTGTATTGTTTGGCTTTAAATTAGTCTGTATGGTAGACAGTTTACAAAATACCTTGAGCCTCACTCTGGCAGCTGAACCTGGGGCAAGCCCATTCCGTCTTTCCCTCGCCTGACAAGCTCTTCTTCTCGCACTTGATTTGCTTGTCTGTTGCTTCTAAGTAAACTCCTGACCGTCGTTTAGCCAGGCTATTTATAGTTTAATAACTGCTCATTAAAATAATCCACAAGTGGGAATGTTACGTTTTTTTTTTTTGTTTGTAAAAAAAATAGCGTTGATTACTCGGTGCTTCAGGCATGGTTAAGTCATAGAAAGTTACATTTATTGCTTCACTTTATGTACATTATAGAGAGGAAGTTATTTTGTTTTGGATTTTGATCAGATGTATGTTATGTGTTCCGCTGCGCCCTCCCAATGTATATGTGTGTGTGTGTGTGTGTGTGTGTGTGTGTGTGTGTGTGTGTGTGTGTGTGTATATATATATATATATATATATATATATATATATATATATATATATATATATTAGCTGTTGTGTAAAATATCAAATATTTTTTAATGATTTTTTTTGTAGAAGCTGAAGCCTGGACTCCACGGGATCAGTAATGTTGACATTTTGATGACGATTGCCTTGCTAGAGTGAACATGTCAGTGGGAGGTTGTGATTCCTGTCTAGTTGACTGAAGTCCTTAAAATGACTTTGCTCAACCTTCAGTGCACATGGTGAGTAACATTACCACGTGGGGTCCCTTGAGCATTCATCTGGAAAGAAGACTTGCATTCATTCTCGCTTCTAAGGCAGTTACCCTAACACTAACCATGAGGTGGATTAAATGTGTGTGCACCACAATGGGGGAGTTCTGATATTTTTCTTGGTACCAAATCTAATGATTTATATTGTTCTTAAATACATCTCTACCAAATCTAACCCTTTGATCTGCTTTTTGTTGAACACTTGCACATCTTCTATTGCAAGTTTTCTGGGGTGCAGGTTTGTATATCGAACAGTGCTGTTTGGAGTCTTTTTAGACCCATTTCTAACTTGCTACTCTTAGCGAAGATTCTTGAAAAGGTAGCAGTCAAACAACTCAACAGATTATGTCCCTGAAAATGTTCATTCAATGTTTAGATCTGATCCTAGCACAGAGACTGTCCTTGCGGTGAAAGACGTGGTGATGAGTTGGGACTCTATCTATTTTAGTTTTTAGGCCGTAGTTTTTCATTTGATACTGTGCCTTTTTTAATTAATCATCTTAAAAGCTGAGTTGGCCTGAAGCAAAATTAATAAATTGTATAGGGTGATGCAAAATGCTTGTTTGGCCATGGCTGCGTGTATCTATTGAGCATTTCACTGTAACATTCTCCGGAGCCAATTTCAATTCTAATATAGAAGTCAAGGTCACGCAGATTGTGGGCACACATCTCTGAATTTTGTTTGACGCCTACATTTGTCAAAAGTAGTTTTATTAATTGAAAATGTATTTAAGTCAACACTGAAAACCTATTTTTATGAGCTATCATTTCCATTTTAATCTGAATATCATTTTTATTTTACTGTTGTGCTGTTTTTACTGTTTATTATGTACTACAGTTTTATGGCTTTTGCAATTTTATTGATGTTTTGAACTACTTTCCATTAAGATGGCTCTGTCATAAAAGGCACTATATAAATAGTTTGATTTGATTTGTGTTCACCTACATTGAGTTGGTTTGATTTTTATTTTTGGTTCTATTCCACAACACATTTTGGTTCATTGGTGTAACTGTGTTTTTTTTTTTTATTTCATGAGTGATAAGCTGCTTATTTAAACAAAATCCTTGGCTTATAATTATAGCTTTTGTATTGAATGTGGTTGAATTCTACATTTGATAAAGTGTAATACATTTCATTGCATTTGTGTACTGTTTGGTCTCTGCACTTCTCACCCATGGATTTTAAAACCTGTGTAGGTGTAACCCCAAAGTTCTAGATTTAAAACCAAGAGCCCTTATCTCAGTAAACCGTCATTTGGAATAGTCAGAATATTAAAAGTAGATTAAATTTGGCCCTGCCAAGCATCTAAATTGACACTCTTTCTGGAAGCCATCTACACATATATTTATAGCTTTGTGGTTAAACATGTACAAAAACGTATATTAAATCAGTTTTAGATAATTATGACAACAGACTGGATCCATGCCCTGATATGTTTCAATGAAGGGTTGGGGTTTAATTATCTGCACCTTGGCCATCGGATGATAGAGAGATGACTTTCTTGTGTAATTAGATTTTCAGAAATGTGTGACAGCATTGGATACACATTTTTCAAATGGTAGACTGGGTATATTCCCAGGATCTTTGATAATAAAGTTATTTGTGTGTGTGTGTGTGTGTGTGTGTGTGTGTGTGTGTGTGTGTGTGTGTGTGTATATATATATATATATATATATATATATATATATATATATATATATATATATATATATCTTCCTTGGTGAAGAATTCTATAGTCCGTGTTTTCCTCAGTCTTGTGTAATGTACTAATTGTTCAAGTATCATGAGGCATCACAAGATGTCCTAGGTATATAGCTACAATGAGCACCCAAAAGAAAGTACAAAGCAGAAGTCACATAGTCCTGTCTTTAGGCATCTTCTTGACTTAGATTACGTAGCTGCTTAAATGCACATGACCTGCCACAAAAACCGAAGGAAACGTCCCAAAACTGCTGTTTCATGAAACTGAACATCATCGCCTGGGCTCTCCTTTAGATCACATTCACACCTTTCTTGCTAATATTGCCTTTGTTTACGTTTATTTTCTCTACTTTGTCTACGTTTATTTTCTCTCTACTCTAGGGTTTCCAGGATTATCAATAGCTGGGTTAATTTCAACATATACTTTTATTTTAGGCACAGATTTCTATATTTACTTAATTTTTCAATTTCAAAACATGTGACAATTTTTTTACTTCTGAATATGCAAGGCCGAACAGCCTCAGATTCTGATTTACTAGGCCTAGTTCAAGCAACTAATTCCAGGCTATTTCTTATTTCAATTTCAATACAGAAGTAACTTAACTAATATTTAATTTGAAGTGCTTTAATTTTTATTAAATTAATTGGATAGTTTGTCATCAGATGTCATGGAATATTTGAATATCATATGCTCATCATAGGTCAGTAGACTCAACCCAGATTATTGGAAAACATCTACAACGTAATTGATTTGTTTGTTTACTGTAATTAGCATTTTGCAGAATATTTTTATGTATTCTACATGTGTATTAGCTGTATGACATGACTCATCATACCACACATGCCTGTCGTCACTGGTGTGAAAGGTGGTGTTACAGAGAAAGTATAGTTTTATCACAGGACAAATCACATCATGTTCAGTATGAATAGATCTTAAGTGTGTTAGTTTGAAATATGTACAGATAATGTGTTTGTAGACAGTGGCATCAGGAAATAGTAAGCATTTTTTAGGGCTTTTTTTAACTCTAAATATTCATATTTTGGAATAGACATTCCTATTTTGCTAATTTTCTTTAAACAGGAAAAGCATTATATTCACAGTCCAGTGATGTTCATGTGTATGTTATTTGTTTTACAGACAGGTAACAAAACCTAAAAGTAAAATCATTCCATTTAAATACAAATTTTGGACATATAATATTCACCCACCTACTTCCAGCAGTAATTTGCCAGGTTGCCCTTTTCTGTACAATGTTGCATATATATATATATATATATATATATATATATATATATATATATATATATATATATATATATATATATATATGTCAACCCTATGTTATCAGTAAAATAAGCACAACAAATTACCTTTCCAGTTGCATAACAGTAAGCAATTTGTCTTGTCAAAATATTAATAAATGGATAGGGAGCCAAACAGACATTTGGTTAAGCCTTGGAACATGACACAATTAATCATCACAGTAAGGATGTGCATCTAATTATGTCTACACTTCATATTTTTTTTATAAACGTGAGCTTCCATAAACCACATTAGTCAAGTGGAAGATTGTGAACTTCAACAAATGTCACAGATGTTTTTCACTTGGCAGTTACTGAAAGTTTTTTAACGTTATATAGTTGACCCTTATATATGCTGTACCTCCAACTTTGGCCAGACTGGAAGTTATCGGGGTAATGCAGAAGTGCTGTAGAGGTAGAGCTGATACTAATTTGACAATCAGTTAGCTGAGGTAAAATTGCGACTGATTGATGGTCACTTTTCTATTTGACTACTCGACTGTTTGGTGCTACCGCTAAGCAGAAGTGCGTTTGGTCACATAACGTTTCAAATAAAAATTAGCATACAGTATATATGTCTCTCAATGCTTTATTTATAGTAATTTTTTTTATTTATTTTTTGCTCGACATCCTGCATCCCAGGAATATAATCTGACAAAGGTAATAATCCGAAACATTATATGTTATTTATTGTTGCTCCTTTTCTATCCGACTCAGATCCTTTATTTAAATATCATGGAACCTCTTAATTGTGCAATGGGTTGCAAGAGCTTTGCCACTTTATGCAATAATATTCAATGTATTCTTTGCTCCTGACCAGCAACTAACCAAAGGCGTCCAAGGGCTAGAAATCCAAGTTAAGGAGAATCAGAGAAAATAAAACTAATGTCAGTCATACCTGACACTTTCCCATTGTTGACTTTTGATACTAGCACAGTATCACTGCCCCATGGTATTATATGTTGTCAGTTCAACTGAAAAAGTAGAAACCTGTTGTATTTTAAACAAATTTCAGGGTATTCCAATGAAAACCCCCAGCTAAACCTAAAAGGATCATGCCTAATTATTGGAAACAACTATTGAAACATGTATTTTTTCATTTCTTTTTTAGGTAAAATGAAGAACAAATATCCTACCCATTGGCAAAAATCCATGGAATTATTATTTTTTTCTATTTTTGGAGCAAGGAGAACACACTGTTTAGGAATACCAATCAAGTAAGTGAGTCATAGTTATATAGACAGTGACAGACAGAACATGACATCTCTGTTGTTATGTTACTTTGGTTTCAGATCCAAATGAGGCGGTCATCCAGCTCCGGTTTGATATAGGGAGGGAGGGAGGGAGGGAGGGAGGTGCACCAATTTGAAATATAAACCTGCAGGAGACCAGGCAGAATTCCAGAATTGGCATTGGCATTGTTCCTAAAATGTAGTTTTTTTAGTGTTCCAGTCAAACCTGAAATCTGAAATCACCTCGGTATCCATGTTTTTTTAGTTTGTCAGCTCACTGATTGACAGAACTTACATGTCCACAAACTGCAAGGTCTTCAATGATATGCCCATCAGTGTTAAAATGTATATCTACAGGAGATAATCTTGATTCTCCTCAAATGTTCAACAAAGCAGCCAGCTAAGAGCAATTTTGTTTCTTAAATTCATTGCTAATTACAGTGGCTTGCAAAAGTATTGACCCCCCTTGACATTTTTCCTATTTTGTTGCCTTACAACCTGGAAATAAAATGGATTTTTTTGGGGGGTTTGTATCATTTGATTTACACAACATGCCTACCACTTTGAAGATGCAAAATATTTTTTATTGTGAAATAAACAAGAAAACAAAAAAAACAGAAAACTTGAGCGTGCATAAGTATTCACCCCCCCAAAGTCAATACTTTGTAGAGCCACCTTTTGCAGCAATTACAGCTGCAAGTCTCCTGGGGTATGTATCTATAAGCTTGGCACATCTAGCCACTGGGATTTTTGTCCATTCTTCAAGGCAAAACTGCTCCAGCTCCTTCAAGTTGGATGGGTTCCGCTGGTATACAGCAATCTTTAAGTCATACCACAGATTCTCAATTGGATTGAGGTCTGGGCTTTGACTAGGCCATTCCAAGACATTTAAATGTTTCCCCTTAAACCACTCGAGTGTTGCTTTAGCAGTATGCTTAGGGTCATTGTCCTGCTGGAAGGTGAACCTCCGTCCCAGTCTCAAATCTCTGGAAGACTGAAACAGGTTTCCCTCAAGAATTTCCCTGTATTTAGTGCCATCCATCATTCCTTCAATTCTGACCAGTTTCCCAGTCCCTGCCACCACCATGCTTCACTGTGGGGATGGTGTTCTCGGGGTGATGAGAGATGTTGGGTTTGCGACAGACATAGCGTTTTCCTTGATGGCCAAAAAGCTCAATTTTAGTCTTATCTGACCAGAATACTTTCTTCCATATGTTTGGGGAGTCTCCCACATGCCTTTTGGCAAACACCAAACATATTTGCTTATTTTTTTCTGTAAGCAATGGCTTTTTTCTGGCCACTCTTCCGTAAAGCCCAGCTCTGTGGAGTGTACGGCCTAAAGTGGTCCTATGGACAGATACTCCAATCTCCGCTGTGGAGCTTTGCAGCTCCTTCAGGGTTATCTTTGGTCTCTTTGTTGCCTCTCTGATCAATGCCCTCCTTGCCTGGTCCGTGAGTTTTGGTGGGTGGCCCTCTCTTGCCAGGTTTGTTGTGGTGCCATATTCTTTCCATTTTTTAATAATGGCTTTAATGGTGCTCCGTGGGATGTTCAAAGTTTCAGATATTTTTTTATAACCCAACCCTGATCTGTACTTCTCCACAACTTTGTTCCTGACCTGTTTGGAGAGCTCCTTGGTCTTCATGGTGCCGCTTGCTTGGCGATGCCCCTTGCTTAGTGGTGTTGCAGACTCTGGGGCCTTTCAGAACAGGTGTATATATACTGAGATCATGTGACAGATCATGTGACACTTAGATTGCACACAGGTGGACTTTATTTAACTAATTATGTGACTTCTGAAGGTAACTGGTTGCACCAGATCTTATTTAGAGGCTTAATAGCAAAGGGAGTGAATACATATGCACGCACCACCTTTCCGTTATTTATTTTTTAGAATTTTTTTAAACAAGTTATTTTTTTCATTTCACTTCACCAATTTGGACTATTTTGTGTATGTCCATTACATGAAATCCAAATAAAAATCCATTTTAATTCCAGGTTGTAAGGCAACAAAATAGGAAAAATGCCAAGGGGGTTCAATACTTTCGCAAGCCACTGTATACTCTGCACTCCACAAAACCTTGTCAACAGTACAGTCTCAGTATTTGTTATAGGGTAGTTTATGATTAAAGATAAAGGTTGAAGTTAAAATCCATGCATACTATTTCTCTTTATTCACTCAGTGACAGGTGCAAGCATGTGGGAAATGTTATTAGAGAGCCATGATTGCAGTCATTTTTAATCTGCCAAAGCAAGGTCAAAATATTACAGTTGACAATGCAGTATTCGCAGTCGTGAATAAGACATACTCATCAATTATAGTCATGTAGATAACAAAATAGCTCCAAAATAATGCCTCCATCGTGGACATGAATGTATTTTATATAGCTCAAATGTGCGGGTCTAAAAAACACACTGCTGAATAAATCACTATTTGTAAGTCCTGCTTCTTGTCTCGTCTTTACGCTGCGAAGTGATTTTGATACAGTCTAACCAGCTTAAGTGTTGAAGCATATATACAGTTTCTTTAAGGCTTCACTTAATTCAGGCCAACAATTATTTTACTTGAATAAGAAAACATAGAACTATTCATTTTATAGCCTGTTTTATTTAAATGTACAGTAAATGGTAAACAATGCATAATGTCGCACATTCACAAAAATACCCCTTTTTCAAGAATTAAATGGAAATAATTGTTACTTAAATGTTGGATGCACATCGCAGACAGTTCAGCGCATTCATTTTGAATAGCCTCTCCACACATCTAGATCTAATTTAGCCTACCGGAAAATTGAACAGAAATCATTATAGAAGTACCTTTAACAAATTCTGTTTTTATTTTAGCACTTCACAGTCTTTACAGTCTCTTCATGAAAAGTCTTTCAGTTTTCTTTTTTGCAGCTATTGTAGTGTGGAGATGTATTGAAAGTAATCTTGTTTCTGACCTGTTTTCGTCAGTTCACAATGCACATGCTCAGTTAAGTATATAAAAAGTATGACTGCTATACATTAAAATGGGAATGTACACTTACAATATTACACTTAAATGGGGTAAATTTAATAGTGTAGCACAGATAATGGTTTTTGATTTTGATGCACTTAAGTGTGGTAGACTGTACCATGTATTGCCATGAGTTTTTCACCAAAAGGATTTTGAACACAGGGCAAAGGTTTGAATTTGTGACCCAAACAATTTGGGCACCTAGAATGGAATGTTTTTTTTTTTTGTTTGTTTGTTTGTTTTGTTGTTGTTTTCCTACAATTTTGAAGTTATACCGAAACGATACTGTACTTTTATAGATTTTAGAAATGTGCATTAATAAAAAGAAAAAAAAAACATTCATTGCAAGAAACACAATTATCAAGAACAATTTATTTTTTTGCTTTGTTTACTAAAAAAATAATAAATGTTGAGTGCTGAAAAATATGTAAATGATATATTAATGGTTCAAAGTATTTCTACTATTCAAAATATATGGTGTTTGTTTATTATATTCACAAGGACGTTCTGTGGAATACTGTCCTTTTGAAAAGTAACATATTGGGGAGAGCTGAGCTGAGAGTTCAGAGCAGCAAAGTCTAGAAATTATGGAATGGAAAGGAGATGGAAAACACAAATTTAAGCTATATAAAACATTGGAAGATAAGTATTTTGCTGAAACATTCTGAATGAGGGATAAAGGACAAAGTGGTACCAGCATTATAAGAAAACTTGCAAAATAGAAAAAAAGGGACACTGCTCTGCAGACAGCTTGCACTGTGAGTAAATAAATCTGTTGTTTAACATATCAAATAATAAAGCAGCAGCTTGAAGAAAATAATTAGTGGATGCCAATATTGTCATTTTCTAAGGGTGCAATATGAAGAAGAAAATTACTTTATTGGAATGTGAAGAAAATTAAAACCCAGTTAGTGTTTTGTAGCTTTTGGTACGCTACTTTGTTGAATAGTATGAAACATAGCACAGCTAGTGCATTGAAATAGTGCCCATGTATACTTAATTGGTTTAATTTCCTGTTTATCAAATTAGAACATGTAGCCGTTTGATTTAGAACACATTCTAAATATATTTCACTGGGTAAGCTTAAAGTCTGGTGCTTTCAATTTAGTCTTCTTCCAGGCTTGCTGTGGCTGCTTACTGTGTATGAGGTTTCCGTGTCAACAGCAGAGAGACTGGAAGCCTTGAATAGTTCACACATTCAGAAATGGCTGGGAGTTCCAAGATGTATTAGCAGGGTAGTAAAGGGAAATTGCATGTGCTTTTCTCAGCTCTAACTCTAAATTGAAGTGCGCTAAGGTTCGACTGGAAATGACACTGATGCAATCGTGTGTGAGGGAGGTAGCACCTGTAGTGAGAACTGGGAGAAAGGGGACAGCAAAGGATCCAGTGGAAGATGCAAAGGCTGCCCTATGTATCAGTGATATCATGGGGAAAGCACAACAGGGAAGAGGATTCCATGGATGAGGCATATGAGAGTAAGAAACTCCAGTTAGCCACTGAGCGGGGGGTGGAGACTCCGGATTTATCCAGTAGGTGGATTGTCGGGAATTTGTCGCACACTACATGACCCAGCTTCTCAGAAATACTGTATTCAGTGTACAGGAGCTGCAGAGTATAGTGAAGGCTCTCAGGAGCCAGAGAAGTAGCAACTGTCTCTGGTTGACGAGGAAAGAGGCCATTTGGGAACCTCAAAGAGGTCATGAAGTTTCAATGGTAAGGAATGGATGGCTAAAGTAAGTAATGGAGGTCGTTCCATCAATGAAAAGGAATGGATCGCTAAGGTATGTAACCTGGGCTGGGTTGGGTGGGGATTGGATTGGTGCTGGGATGCCAGCAACACCTTAGAGCAGTAGTTCCCAACCTTTTTCAAGGTAGGGATCACCTTGGTGTTTGGATTGTTCCAACGGACCACTAGGCACACATTTTTTCAAATTTTTAACTAATTTGTATGTGTATATGTATAAGTACACATAGAAAGTAAAGTAATTACTGTATATAATGTACCAAACTTAGTGAGATTCCTGGGCTTGAATCTTCGCTACCAGGTCAGCAAGGAATGTTGCCATTTTGCATATGGAAACTTGCTGATGGCAAAGTTCCTGTTTCTTTTGTTTATTTTTGTATTTTTATTTTTTCAATTCTCAATGCTTTGTAGATAAATTGCATCTCAATTTAGCAGGTTTAAGAGTTATGTTTGACAACATCTCCTGACAAATAATCCACTATGTCTTGGGTCGTCCTCTGATCCAGTAATTGTAAATACCAGTTCTGGCCCCGCAACTGTTACCTCATGTAGCAAATTAATCTATCCATTACTAACGCAATTTATTGCACTTACTGGAAAAAACCACTGGAATACAAAGACGAGGTGGGTGGGAAGAAATGTGAAATATAAAAAATGATTGGAGAGTGTACAGGATGTTACTTATCACTTCTGGTGGGCTATGATGTGTAAATGAAATGGGATTGGGGGCACACAGTCGATAGGATTTATAGCATTTTGGTTAAATACAACAGTGTCAAGAACAGACCACATTATTTCCAGAAGTAGTGTTAATGGAATTTACTTCTGGCATACAATCTTGAAATATTAAACCTGGCGGAATAAACCCATATCATTCACACTACGTACAGTTCACATGTGAAACTACAAATATAGCTTTGTTTTGATTTACACATTAAC
This sequence comes from Polyodon spathula, assembly GCF_017654505.1. Lineage (NCBI taxonomy): Eukaryota > Metazoa > Chordata > Actinopteri > Acipenseriformes > Polyodontidae > Polyodon > Polyodon spathula. The sequence goes on along the minus strand of NC_054536.1, from coordinate 12,227,179 downwards.
TTCTGTTACTACATGCAGATAACCTCTCCAAAAACCTCTCCAAATACGTATTGTAGTTGCACAACGTATGATTGTGTAGAAATGGGGAACCGAATTTTGGGAGTTGTTTCAAGACCATCTGGAGTTTACTCATGGACTACAGGTTGGGAACCACTGCGGCAGAGCCTTCCTGAGGTATTGGGTGCTACACGACAAAACATAGAGTTGCCCATCTGATGACCTCTGTGAAGTGCCCCACCCATCCCATTTCAGATGATTGCCATGCTGATGCTCTAGAGAGGCCACACTTTGGTTGATCCCTGGAGCCAGCATCACTGGCATTTTGTGTGGTGATGTGCAAGGGAGGCCACAGGCTGATCTGTGGAACCAGCATTACACTTCAACCATCAACACCAGGCAATAGGAAATCAATGTTACTTAGTGGAGAAAAGTCACTCAAGGCTTATATAAGACATCCAATCTTTGGTTGGTACCCACAACTGCTATCTCATTTTATCTTGACAAAAGCTAAGCCCATCAGAATTTGATAAATAACAACTACTCTCATGAAATAAAAATCGAACCAGACTAGTTTTTGTTGCCCCTATAGCCTACTATATAAATTGTCTTATAATTCTTGCAATTTCAGTTTCTAGCCACATAACCCTCTAGCAAGAAAAACAAGTAAAGGCTGAAAAATCCAACACCTTTTGTTTACAGGTTTAAATTACAGCAGTGGTGGCCTGATTAATTAGAACTTAATAAAAGTAATGAGGCTTTTTGTACACAGTAGCAGTCTTTATCAAAGAGTTACAGACCGTTTATCCTGCATCCTGATTGGTTAAGACCCTGTCAAACATTCCATCAGGTTTACAATATTGCTTGTTTTGAATGACATCAGTGTACTTCCCCCAGAGCTGTGGGAATATGATATATTCCAAGCAACAGTTTAATGTGTCTGGTGGTGGGGGTTGCACAAACAAAAGTTACTTTTTAAAGGGGCACATAAAATGTTAATAATTTATATAAACACCTTACAATCCCCACTTTGAACCTTTAACACACAAACAAACCAACAAATGAAGGTTCACACAATTTTAGAGTAGCAGCGTGACGGGCCTGCCTGTTGTTAGATGTTTAACCCGTCATGGGATCATCTGTTACTTATATTCTGCTCAATCTGCCAAAAGTAATTTACTTCTTAGATCGCCAATATCCTTACTCTTCTGTTTAATCTGACACTTTCAGTAACAGAACATAAAAAGAGTGACCATCAGTGTGAGTAATGACTGACTACCGTGAATACATAATACTGACAGGTGTTGGCATTACCTATCTTCATGTCAGATCCACCCAGGTAGTTTTCTACTTTATAAGTAATTAAAAATTAATTACCTGGAAGACAGTCCTAATAACAACTTCTATCTTAATTTGTTTCTAAATATCCTCAATCTGAGGTAGATGTGCCAAATCATATTTAATGCATAATCACTGTCCAATTATTTCTGTTTTAAGTGGGATCCAAATTATTTCCTCATCATCCGAAACATAGTGTGTTTTTCCCATGTACAAAAAATAAAATAATTAAACCTTATCTTATACCATGTTAATTACATTATCAGTTAAATTATGCAGATCAGAATCTTTTAAAAACTGGAAATACAACTACAAAAATTATCCCTTTATGTTGAAAAGGTACTAAAATAGTACACACTTATTCAATTATTACCATTAATTTACTTACATTCATTTTAGACATATTCAACACTACAGTAAATCATTCAAATTTCACACTCTTTAGAAAAAATGTCCACAGTAGGTGACAATTGGTTCTTCAGCAGAACATCAGTTCTCAATGGTCCTGTTGTCTGAGAATGAAAAGTTCAGTATGGTCAGCTCTTCAGTTCCATGGTTGTCTCTGCCCAAGTCTTGGTTCTTGGATTGCCGTCAGAATCAGTCTGCAAGCCATCAAGTGCAGCATTCATTCTTTTGCTAACATCTGATTCCACTCACACCACAAAAGGGTCCTTCTCCTTCACTTTTCCTTTTTCACCTGGGAATGCATCCCTTTGATGCAGTTTGTAACAGAGAACAAAATGCTCCCTGCTTTGACCCAATTATCTGTTTTACAATAAAGGCTATCCATTCTCAAGATCTCACAGCATAAAAGTGTGATGTATTCTTTTGTTCTTATCACAAACAATTATCTCTGAGCACATCACCAAGACTATTATTTAAAAAAAATAAATAAATAAATTACAAAAAATAAATATGTGATCCGCTGTATAGACTGTATGGGATGGGTGGGGTACTTCACAGAGGTCATCAGTGGACACCTCTTCTGTGTTTTGTCATCTAGCACCCAACACCCCCGGAGTGCTCTACAGCAGTGGTTCCCAACCTGTGGTCAATGTGTAAACTCCAGGTTGTCCGGAAACTACTCCCAAAATTTGGTTTCCCATTTCTACAGAGTCACACATTGTGCTACTACAATATTTATTACTAAGCAACACAACAAACAGCTTTAACTGCATTATATATAAATATAAGATATGTATGTAATCTGCATTTTCCCTCTTTATCTGTTTTCTTTTATTACAGGTGCATGTATAAATTAATATACAGCTATCAATTACACCATGTAACAAAAGATTTAGAAGTGAGTAGTTTTTCGAGATTTACGATTATACTGTATTTACAGTATAATCGTAAATCTCAAAAAACTACTCACTTCTAAATCTTTTGTAGTCATTTTTGTATTACTTTAGTATAAATACATGTTAATTTGGATTCATATGTTGTTTTTCCCATTGGAAATAGTGATATTTTGAAATATCACTGTCCTGGTCACAAAAGCAAAGTTTGTGGGGAATAATCGCCATTTGCTATACTTTTGACGCATAAGCAATTAGGAAATAACACTTACTACCCAGGAACAAAAATTGTGTTACATAGTGTTATATATTATAGCTCCCTTTGATGTAATACCAAGCATATCCTTCATAACCGCCATTAACTGAAACAAAGGTTGTCTTTGTTAAGGCTGCCCCTAACACTGACAAATCTTTATCCTGCCTTTCAATTTTCTTTCTCAATTCATCACATCTATCAGTCCAAACTTTAATTTCTGTGCATTGCTTGCGCCACCTTTCCTAATTTTTCTCAGCACAAAAATGTGCTCCATAGGCAACAACTTTCTCTCTCACATTAATTTTCTTTTCTTCAATTCTCTTTTCAACATACTTTTGACAATCAAATGTCTCAGCCTTAACAAAAATTGTTTCCTTCCTTACTACATAGTATAGAAAGGGTTTACTTTTGAGTAGTTAGCTCAAGAAATTTGCACATGATTTTGCTAGTTTGTTTTTAATGTTACGTTGTAAGGTTTGTTTTTTGTTTTTGTTTTTTTGTAATTTTCAATCAAAATAGTTTTATTCAGGAACAAAATAAATGCAAAGACACTACAGGATGCAATTACAATAATACTGTAAGCAAAGTAACAGGTCTCAGCAGGTCAAATCATGAGCAACAAAGTTGCAGTTAAACCTACAGGTCTCAACAGGTGGTCTTTAAACAATAGTTACCAGTTTCTAATCACAACTCTCAGACAGAGAGGCACCTCAAGCTGCGACAGAGCCAGAAAGACAGGACAACGCTAAGCAGTATATTTGAAAAGCCTTATATTAAACACAGGGAAAATCACAATGTTCAAAGACTTCTTTACCATTTAAAGGGGCACCTACAATTATTACAATTGATTTAACACCTTGTGGCAAAGTGCCCGCCCTGGAGTGTATTTTGTGTTATATGTGTGTTAACGTTGGTGTATAGTCATTGGTACACAGGATATAAACAGGTCTGTGTAACACAAGTGTTTAAAATGTATATTTGTATTTAGGCACGAGGATTGCACAGCACTTCACATGCAAGCAAAATGTAATAATATGTGAGCATGGGGAATTGGACTTTATTAATTCACGTGCAGTTGTACCGCGACTCCAATTGAATGATTGATTAGCAATCGAGTCTCGGTACAGCTGCATAAAAGCTACATGTTTTCACCCACTCGGGGTTGTGTGTTCGTTGAGTGGAGAACGGGATTGGAGACGGAGGTAATTGTAATAATAATAGTTAAGAATAGAAACTCACCGTGTTTTGTCTGTATAGTCCATTTTGTTTGTCTCTTTTGTTTTGGCGAATGTGCCGTGTCCTGTGTTTTTGTTTGTCTTACAACCGTTTATTTTATGTCTGTCTGTGCACTATTAAATGTTAAGTGAGACCATTCATTCAGCTCCACCAAACTCCACCGTTTGTTTCCTGGTTCCTGTTTCTGGTCTGACGTCCCCCCATCCAGCCGTCTTTGTGACACACCTTTACATAGAATATTGCAAATCGGGGAAAACAAGATGATGCCAAATCATCTCATTAACCTTTTTGTACACTAATGAACTTCAATAGTGCAAAAAAACAAACTATCTACTACAATACATCTTTTAAATGTTTTTCGAGATATTAAAAAGGTACAGGTGAAGCTGTTCAAAGCTCATGGTATGATGGATCTTACAGGATATGTATGTTTTTATGGCTTTTTATTTATTTATTTATTGCATCTGAGACATATTTAATACTGTAACTTAATGGATGAACTGATATGATCTCTGAAGGACATCCAGAATAGTTGCATGCAGAATCCAATTTCTGAAATAACAATAAAACTGCTACAAGTATGCCTAGAGTACGTTCAGAAAATGGTTTGCAAGATGTATTACTGTTTGATATCTGAGCATATGGGAAGTTGTAAAACTTCTATCACATTAAGCCTGATGTAATTTACAATGGCTCACTGAATTTGTGCTTTCCAAATCTATGTAATGAATGAACCTTTATCTTAATATGTCTGTGATAACTAATGCTGAAGCTTAGTACCTTGTAAAAACATGTAATTATATCGCACTCCCCCAAGTCTTCGTCAGAAGCCTAACAAAGTGCATGGCATAGGCATCTGTGCCTTTGTTTATTGTTTCATGGCACACTACTTTGCTTGGCTTTTATTTTTTACAATTTTAAAATTAGAAATAAGATTATTATTTATATTATTATTTTATAAATATGGGTCACTGATTGGTGCAGTGGCAATAATAATAATAATAATAATAATAATAATAATAATAATAATAATAATAATAATAATAATAATAATAATAAATAATAATTTGTATTTTATATTTTCACATTTTTGTAAATGTTCGCAAATCCAAAACTGAGACTATATTCCACTCTTCCAAACTTCTACAGTAATTAAACACCCCCCTTCACACACAGATCCTCCAGTCATGGTTGACTTTTACATTCTAAAACCCAATGTAAAAGCAGTCCAGAAAAAAATGTGAGAAGGTTCAAAGTGAACTGAGTTGCTTTCTCACTATGGTGCATTAATTCAAAAGCAGCCAAGTTCCAATCTTTACCAAACCAACTGAAGTGGTTAACTAACCATAAAAGGCTTTCACTCTTTAATAGTTTATGAATTGCAGACCATATTTCTTCTATAAGTGTTACTACTGGTATGTGAGTGACTCTGGCAGAAAGTTTGGCTAAAATCAGTACTGTACTCATATGCTGTGTCAGGAATGCTCATCTTATCTGAATACAGCTTGGCAACGAACTAATTTCAAAATGATGTATTTTTAACAATATAATTCTCAACAATAGGACCTGTCTTAATTTAGAATTTTGATTCTGAGTTTTAATAGAAGGGGAGAAAACTGTCAGTGGCTTACTGAAGATGGATAGTGTCTGGCTCGTAATTATCAGTAAGTGCCATTTGTCCCTTGATGACCTGCTTGCACAAAATAAATAGCAAATTAAGTAGTATTAATTGTGACATAGTATTTAACACAATGCTTTGCTAACTTGCATAGTCATAGAATGAATGAGTCATATATCCATAGAATCTCATCTGTACACAACACTGTCACTGCTAACCATTGATGTTGGTACTATATTTGAACATGGATGAGCACATGATACATTATTTAGTTGTTTTAGTTTTGTTAAATTAATAGGTGTTTTTATCCTTCCTTTCAAAAATTAGGAGCAAACCTTGATTATATACATTATGATTATCCAAAAGCCTCTATTATCTGAACAGCCCTTTGTTAATTTGTCTTGCTGTGTGCAGTGCTCTGCCCTGTTATCGTAGATGAGGCACCATTTAGCCCTCAGTCTCTAGTATTTGGTACGGCAAACAGTACATTGAGTATGTTATGCTATGTATTTAAAGGTACGTGTGTTATATTAGAAAACGATTGAGTGCAAAGAGCCAATCAGCTTTCAGATCTAGCGGGCTTCTATTTTGCAATGATGCCCGCTGGAACGTTGAAGTGTTTAACTGTGAATTCAATTTGAAATCAATCCGCGCACAAATACCGGCTTTTCCCCTTAACATTGTAATCTACAACTAATCTGATAACATAAAAAGCTACTTAATCATACTTTCTGACTATGGTCTAGAGACAAGCAAAATGATAGGACACTGTAATGAAAGCTCAATTCGCAGCTACTGGACAGCAAATCAACAGGGAAGACACAATTGGTCCACACTTCTGTCATCGGCTGGATCCAAACACCTTCCCTCAAACCCAGCCAGTCAAACTGCCAACCCTGTTTCAGGTCTTTCCGCAACAGCCAATCCACTCCCAGCCTGCTTGAATGACGCCCCGCCTCCAAGTTTCAAGTCCGACTCAATACTACACGGACTATTCAACAATTGTACATGTTCAGATAAATTACAATAAGAAAGAGTAAGACCCCACTAAGTAAATATGTTAGCAACAATAATAATTTTAATAATAATAATAATAATAATAATAATATTTTCTGTACGTGTATGCCGTTTTTCTATTCTAATTACTATTTTCCTATTTTCCGAAATATCAGAAGTTCAAGGTAAATATAGGTTTTAAAGGTTTTTTTTTTTTTTTTTTTTTTTTTTTTTAAAGAGAAAATAAAGAAATAAATCGTTTTCTAATTGCGATAGAGCCCTCTCGATGTGGGCTCTACCGTGTGGTAGATGACGTTGACTTTCGTTAGCGCCCTTGCCTACAGCTCGGGACTCATAACTCCAGTCGCGGTCATCTACCACACGGTAGAGCCCGCATTGACGGACTCTATCGCTTAATTATATCCTTTTAAGAGGTTTCGTGATTGGAAAGTCATTCAAACGATGTCACAGTTATAATTCAAATATCTGAACAATTGTAATGAATGAACCTTTATCTTAATATGGCTGTGATACCTAATGCTGAAGCTTAGTACCTTGTAAAAACATGTAATAATATCGCACTCCCCCAAGCCTTCGTCAGAGCCATTATAGTCTCAATTGGTTTGGGTAATAATGTTTTTACAGTAAATTCTTTAAATTTATGTCCATTTGTTTCTTGAAACATGTTTCTGGTTTTCTTGTGTATGCTGAGCTTCATTTATAAAAGAACAGTGATTCAAGTCGTGAGTTATACAAAATTGAAAAAATAAGTGTCGTTAATGTATGCAAATTACATTATTAATTTTAGTAGATTTATGTTACTAGCACACTGACATATCAGGATTTATGGCACATGAGTAATGAGTCATGCCAACACCACATGGACCAGTAGACTGTGGCTGTATAAGGTGATTTGCATAATAAGTTAATGAATATGTCACATGGAACAAATCTGTCAATATTGAATGTTGCATGTGTAATGTGGAGCAGTGAACACAGCGTTGTACGGAGACTGCAAGGTCAGAAATTATGAGGTTAATTTACATATTGGTAAGGCTAGGCCTGTGCTTCAGATATTCTCATGGTTTAGTGGTGGCAGCATGTGCTGAATCTCTGTCATGAAGTAAAATAAATGATTTAATCTACAGGAACATCCATTAGTGTAAACGTAAGACCTAAATTCTTCACATTCTTTTCACTGCTCTAAGAAGGTTGGCCCTAGTCATTCATATTTAGTATCTTGATTTCTTCTATTTAAATATATTGTCTTTCATTACATTACACAAGCTGGGCTTTTTAAATAAGACAAAGCCTCATAATGCTAGAAAATATCTACTAGCTGTGTATGTAGTGTTGCTACATTGGGAACAGCTGTGATCAGTTGAAGGCATTCATACAATTCAAGCCAGAGGCAGAGACATCCTTCCAAGATAGTCAGGCATTAAGGGTTCTATTTTTCAACAAGCGGAAATCTGGTGTAACTTACATAATTTACACTTTCCAGTTCAGATGCAGTGTACAGTAAATATCCATATATTTTCAAAATTCTCCTTAGCAGTAAAGTTGCACATTACAGTAATCACAACATGTTGAACTTTTTAGGACATATATTATATATATATATATATATATATATATATATATACCTATATATATATATATATATATATATATATATATATATATATATATATATATTTTCTAGTAAGCTGTCCCCACTGTGTGACCACCTAGATTTGGTAACAGCTGTAGATATGGCCTAATATAATAGGAGGGAGTAAGGCAGGAGTAATGTTCACTACAGGGACAATATTTATCTCAGAGATACACAGAGATCAACTTACACGTTTATTTGCAATATATTAACTACTGGAGGTTTTAAGTGTATGGCTTTTAAAAAGGATCAATGCTGTGAGCGCAGGTTGAAGGAGGCTGCACCAGCAGAGGACATGCAACTGAGATGTGCTGACCCATGGCACGTTAGCAATAAAACTGCATGGCTGAGGGCATGTTTACATGGTTTGTGTTGGATTTGTGCTGTTTCAGTAAACAATGAATGGATATCTGTGTTCTCAATAGCTAAAAAAACTGAGGATTGTATAACATGGAAAATAAAATAACAGCACCTAGTTACCAAGCGAATATTTACACGTGGCCAAGTTATATTCCATAATTGGCCAGGACTTCTAAAACCGCCTGTATATCACACATGGGCAAGGTTATACCTTAAAAAAAAACAAACAAAAAAAAAAACAAAGTTTCAGTTATATGGCAGGTGTCCCCTGTTAATACAGTAAAGCAAGCTTGTCACTGGTAGCATTGTCATTTTTTTATTGGTATATAATTGGCTCAGTATTAGTACATCAACCCATGGGATTTGAACCTGCAGTCTCTGGTATGGGTAAGCATACTTCATCTGAAACCGCTCGAAATCTAGATGAACAGTCTCATCACCGGGGATCCTAGGAATCAGTTTGCTGTTGAATAACGCGGAAAAAACACAGATTTTCTGTATTGGCTTAGAAATTTTTGTTGTACACTTGAGGCTTTTTTGGTTTATTTGATAACCAAATCAATATACTTATCACTGAACAAGATGCACTGTGACATTCATGTGGAAACTTAGCTGCAGTACAGTTCAGCATGCAGTGAGTTGTTTTTACTTGTTCTTGTTTTTCTTATAGAGCTCCGAAATTATGGGATGCTTTGCCTTTGTTTGTCAGGGAAGCTGGGACCATTACAGTTTTGAAGTCAAGTTCTGGGCCAATCTAGATTCACCAGCTTGGACGCAGGCAAGTGCTGAAAAAAAGTGATAACTTCAGGATTTGCCCAGAAGCCCTTGGGGAAACTAGATTGGCTCGTGTAAAACTTGACTTGCCATATATACATAGGTATAAACTATTTCGGGCCATGTGGTTCCCATTAAAAATACACCTGCTTGGGAGCTGATTAGTTGGTGATGTATATGAATTGTAATAATTAGATATAATTATAGTTATTGTACCTAAATAGTACATAAATATTTAAAGCATGTTTAACGTAAATCAAACAATTCACTGAACTGTTATGTGCTCTAAAAGATAATGTGGATGTTTTGCATAGATCCTGTGGCTGTAATTAATCATTATATAGATGCTATTATTTCACTCAATTGTTATTAAACAAGCTTTATAATTTTGACAGCTAGTGTGTGTGTGTTTTGTGCTTACAGCAAAAGAAAAAAAAAATCCTTATTATTTCTAGAATTACTTTAATTCTATAAGAACAATTTACTTGCTAACAATGCAATATTGCATTAAGGATTAGTATAATTTAATGTTTTGTAGCCAGCAGAAATGGAAAATATTTATAAACAGTAATGTTTATACTTTAATGTACATTTTTGAACCAGGAAATTCCTTTGAGATGAAAGGTTATGAACTATAATGAGCAACAGCAGCACAACCGTTCTGCTCGCTGGTATTAGAAATGGCATATAATGCTTATGGTAGGTTAGGATACTGTCAGATTTCTTTATGGACACAGACCTTTGCTGTTCTATTTATTGTTTTATAAATCATCTCATACATCAAGTGACTGTTGAAATGTAAGAGCCGTGTTTGCATAAGATTTGGTGCATGCTACACTAAATAAGAAATATCTTGCCTATGTTTTAAAGTCATTTCTCAGTATTTCTTCATGTCCCTCGTATCTATAAGTAGCAGTGATACAGATATGAACCAAGTCACCAATGAGTTTAACATGGTACATTAGGTATTCCTGGTTTTGTTTTGGGGTCTTCCCTGGTATATCTTCATAGCTGTCTGTTTTTATTTTTCAAATAAAGATTAATATTCATAAGCTGTTCGAAACTGTTGTTGGCTTCTTTAACAGCAGTCTAGAAAAGCTTAATAATAAAATAAGATTTAAAGTAATGGTTACTGCTTTTAGTCAATGATTATTACATACAGCTTTAAGTTTTGAATGGCCATAGTGTTATGTAGGCCACCTTGTATTTGTTTTTTGTAGAATTCTGTTACCTTTAGTGTACAATTTTGTTTTAAAAGTCAGATGGAATGTCATTCCACATTTGAGAAATTCATGTATTCTGTATTCATTTTCTATTCCATGTACTATCAGAGATGTTCAATTAGATTTAAGTTAGGGCTTTGGGCAGGTCTTATTGAAGGACATTGATTTTCTTTCTTAACTAATTCTATTTCCTGCAAGTGTCTGTGTTCTTTCCAAAGAGATGAATCATTACTTGTTTGATTCTGAGTAGACAATACATTGTACCATTCTAGCTTTGCTTAATTAAATAAAATAGCATGCATCTCACTGTTTGGCAATCTTTGTGTTTTAAAATAGCCTTATTTGAATCAAGCTGTTGTTCTATATCCAGACACATTTTAATAATATTTGTATTCTAAAATATGTTATCATTTACTCTGTTTAACTATGAAAAGTATTTCAAAGGTTAATTGCTGTAGCTTTGGCTTACTGCATGAAGACAGAGACAGCATACCCTCAAGTGCAAGTAAAGGAAAAGTGTTTCGTTTGAATTTTATACAGCTACTCCATTGTTTTTAATAATATGCAAATTACTTGAATAGCTAAAAGTGGTTGTGGCTTTTAACAATTTAACACAATCATTCCAATTTGCCGTATACAGAAAGTCTCAACCCTGTAGTTTTGAAGGAAACACATTATTTTAAAAATGGTACTCTACTTCTTTCCTGTCAATTTACCAAACGACTGCTTCCCCTATTGACTGACAGGTGTCACAGCTTTAGCAAAAAATAAGTAGCAGCACAAGGCAGGCATATTTGGGGGATTAGAAAGGCAGCTATATTTTGCACAATATATTATTTGCAAACATTTATAGATAATCAAATATCCCTGACAAAATAAAATGACTACATGGAAAATAGAGAGGAAAAATAATTGTATTCACAATTATAATTGTAAGTGAGCCCAAAACAGACAATAGCTTGTGTGAGTAAATTTCATTAAAAGCTTTTATTATTAGTTATTTTACAGGCACAGAGACTTACCGTCATACACGTGATCTCAATGTTTAATAAAACACAAACATGAAATTAAAACATAAACATGTTACTTTTGCAACAACATGCATTGAAAGTAGTCACAACAAAATACTGTAATTGCTCTTTATCTTTACCCTTGTCTAAATAAAGGCAAACTAGTTAGAGTACACAATATCCCACACAGATCCCACAAAGCACAAAAAACAACGTGTGCGTGTGGACCGAAAGAATAACATGAACCCTCTGGAGTGGCCCACTATATCCAGAACTGTGATTGACAGTCATCGCTGCCATATTGGAACCAGGAGCTGATAAATGCTTTTTTTTTACATAGGAAAAAAAAAAGCTCTGAGTACAAATGACTTGCGTAATACTTTGTCATACTCGTTACGAAAATTCATGGCATGAACCTATTAATCATTATCTAATCTAGTCGCGTTGCGATTTTTCATCCCTCCCAATGCTTGTCACTTTCTCACCTATTTATCAATGAAGCATTTTAATTAACCCAGTCTGACCTAGATCAGCCCTAGGAAATTTCATTTTGTTCACACTGCTTTAAACCGCACCTGGCCTTATGCAATTGGTCAGTCACCAAGGGGAGCATTAGCACCTAAAAATGGAGCTCATTTTCATATAACGTGAATCTACAGAGGAAACTCTGGAAATTAAAATGTTGTACTTTACAGTTCAAATTTTACAAACTGTAAAAAATGACTTGTGCCACTAGGACAGCCTAGATTAGTTATATTTTTGTCAAGGGGTCCTATATAACAAGTTTTATATATTTTTCATACTGTGACTTCATGGAAACAAAACAACTATTAGTGTTGCATTAAAAATAAAATGCAAAATAACTTATCATCTAAAATAACCCTTCAGAGTCCAAGTAATTGCAATAAACTGTGATGGATCCAATACTGCCAGTTATTTATATAAATACAATAGTGCCCGACTCGCACCAACTATATCAAAACAAAACACTAAACTATGCTTGTGAGTCTCTTTGGTGTATTTCTCTTCTCAAAAATATATTAACCACATGAGCAGGCCTGTCTGAATTATTTAACTTTGACAGTATTTGTTATCAGTATTCAAAGAAGACATTATGAATAACATGTCAACCTTTGTAGAAAAAGGAGATTAATTGGATATAACATTGTTCCAAACGTTGACATTTCAAAGGAATTTGCTAGGACACAAAGAAGCAGAAAAAAACCAAGCATTGCACAACTAAAGTGCAATTAACTTGTGACTTGGAGAATCAGTGAAACCGTGTTAAGTTGGCTATGGATAAGGAAATACTGTACTTCAATTTTTTGTAAAATGGTAAAATGAATAAATGGTGTGACAAGAGTAATAAAACACCAATAATGCAAATAAGTATTTTATTTCCCAGTCCATAAAATGTATCTTGTACAAGCATATTTACACTGTATAACTACACTAAGGGACCGACAGCAAAGGACACACAATATTTATGTATGTTGTTACAAACAGCATAACTTTAATCAAAATCCAACTCTGCATTATTGGAAGTTGTCTGTGGTGTTCCACAGGGCTCCATTCTAGGTCTCTTGTTGTTTTTATTATATTTGCTACCGTTAGGTGACATTATCCACAGACAAGGAGTGAACTTCCATTGCTATGCTGATGATGCCCAGCTATATTTGTCTCCGAAGCCAGGAATTAACTTACAAGGCCCTGAATGGTTAGCACCTAGTTATTTGCAAGAGTTACTGACCCTGTATCTTCCAAACCGCACTCTGAGATCACAAAATGTGGGGCTGCTGGTTATTCCTAGGGTCAACAAAAGCAAGATGGAACCATTACAGTTTTCAAGTCAAGACTAAAAATGCACTTTTATAAAATGGCTTTCTTATCTTAATGGGTTTTAATGTAACTTTAAAATGACTGCTTTTGTATTATTATGTGTATACTGTTATTTAAATCTCTTATTTAAATGATCCTACTGTGGCAGTTGTATGTGTGACATGCTATCTTTTTTTCTGCTATGTACTGTACAGTGCTTTGAGATGCTTTTGTATAAAAAGTGCTATATAAATGCAAAAAAAAAAGAAATAAAAGAAATAAACAAATTCAATTCGATGATGTAGAAAAACGTCCAGGGTATAAACTGGATTATGCAGCAGCCATCATGCCACACGAAGAGCTGTATGCCAAAAAAACAAAAAAACAATTTGATAACTATGTGGTAGAAAGTTCAAAAAGATTTTCTGTTATTTATTTTTGATATTTATTTATTTACTTGTGCTCTATCAGCTAAATTTAAACAAAATATATAAAGTCATATTTACTATCCAACCTTGCCTCACTTATTTTCTTGACTGATTAATATATTAAATATGTACTACAGAATCAGCTCATAGTGGAAAATTAAATGCCCCTCGGGAAGGCTATTGTTACCTCCGGGGTGCCTGCTGCTTCAGGCATTATGCCCCCCCACCCCCACTCCCGTCAGTAACAATAGTCACATTTAATTTTCCACTATGAGCTGAGTATTTTATATCACCAGTTGGAAATAGAAATTGTAAGTTGCATGGTTTTATACTACAGTACTGTACTACCATATTTGCAAAGACAGTCAATTGGTTTACTTTCTTATTGCTGTTGTATTTAAATAATACAATATACACAAAATATATACAAATGTACATGTGCAGGGCCCTCAGCTCTGCCACAACTGTTTTTCAGCCAATCACAGTGCATGTTTCGCCAGCTGTATTCTATGACACATCACAAAAAAAAAATCCTACCCAAGGCACCTCTAGGAATTCAACCTCAAAGTCAATTCAAAACAATGAGATCACAATCAGCCATCTACCTCAGCCACTTAACTATATTCTCAGAATCAACTTACACAGAGTCCACCATTCTATAAGCCTATAATATAGTAGGTAATAGTCTGGAACTAGCTATCATGTACTTATAACATATTATAGATTTGTGGTTATTTATAATGAGTTCCTAAACTAAAGTGTTACCAAGATAACTCCCCTTGCCCATATAAATGTTTCCCATAGTAAAAGCAGAGCAAAGTGTGATAGAGCATAGTTAATGCACAGTAAATTACAGAGAAGCATTGTAAAGCCCTGGGTGCTATGGACATAGGACACAGAGTACAGCTTAACTATAATGTTCATGGGAATTGACATTACAAATTGATCCAAAGGATTTAAATACGAAAGAATAAAAAATGAAGTAACCTAAAAATACAAAAGTCATCAGGATGTTTTATTTCCATTTGCCTATGGCAATAGCTAATTGTATTCTAATTTTGGAGGGGGAAGTAAACCTGAAACTTCTGGGCACAGGAAAGCTAATTAAAGAGCTACTGTGTGTTGTGGAGCCTAGGGGATTTTTTCTATTAAAGGTACAAATATGAATTGTAATCTATGCAGCGGTGTCATGGATATGGTATAAACTTTCCTTTTCAGCCAATCATTGCAATTTTCTATCTTCAAACTGTGGTTGAACCTTTTGATTAGATTTCCTCTCTATTGGTTATTAAGTGCATTTGGATATTTTTAAAAACATAGGGAGAAGTACATATTTGTTACAATTAAATACTGTTGTTTTAGAAGTTTAATATGTCACTGATTGCCTGAGCAGGTCTTAGTGCCTCTTCCCTTGCTCTTCATCCATGATTGGGATGGAGGCAAGATGGGCTGATATGTTCTCCGGCGTGTTCCTTGGCGTGTACCTTGGTGTGTTCTTCTCTTACAAGGTTGGTGTGTTCTTCTCATATATTTTCATATATATATGAAAATATATGAGAAAAAAAAAGTAATGAAAACTAATAAAATGAATTATGTGGTATTGCCCATTGTATTGTGCTATTCAGTATTTCAAGTGAATGTTATAAAACACATTTGGTGTATTTGCTAACAGAGGCATCACACCTTCACACTCTAAGAAGTACATATACAGTGAAACATGCTTAATAGAATCACTGGTTAATCAAATCAACAGCTTATTGTAACAAAACATTGCATTCTCTTTGTTGTTCAACCCATACAAAACCTATTGCTTTATTTATGTGTTAAAAGTGAGGGCATACAAACATGGCAGGTTTCCACTGTACCCCCAGCATATCCTTTATTGATTAAAAACTTTGCAGGCAGCTAGCTAATAATATTATATGAATTGACACACATGGCCGGCATACAGAGGTACAACTGATTTGATTTTGTTTTGAAAAATTAAACACTTTTTTTTTTCTAGACTTGTGAAATGTTCAACAGTAGGCAGGTGATGTATATTAAGTGTAAATTTGGGTATCAATATCGAAACACAACAAACGAGAGGGGTTAAAACGCTTTATGAATTTTATTGAACATGGTAAAAGTTAGACCTTTAAAAGAGGAAGACTTTTTTTTTTTTTTTTTTAATTCTTACCATTATATCTGGTCTGTGAACAGTAGTCCTAATTATTGCTCAGGCATTTTACAATACACGTGACAGTTTTACACATTCATACGAGACGCATTGTGTCAAATCTCCTTACGTAAACTGCTCCATCGGTTTGAACACTCAACAATCCTGGATTACGAACCCATCTTTTTCTTCATCAACTGGAAGAATCATCCTTTCTTTCTATGACAGCTTCTATACCACATTCATTGTATTATTTTATACAAAATGAATTATACAAAGCATGTCCAGGAGAGAACCATTAACTTTAAATGTCACTTTTCCTATGAGTATCTTAACCCCCAAAGCTACTCTAAACCTCCAACCACAGATTCAATAAAATGTTTAAAGCCATTTTTGTGAACAATGGCCTCTTTTTGACTCAGTGGATTTTATTTCCATTTGCTTCATTTTCAGCTGCTACATTTCTAAACAGCTTTACCCTCTTTAGTCTCTGGTCCTTGTAAATTACAAATGTATGGAGAACCACCACTATGGTGAGGGATGTGCAACATTCAAATGTCCACTCTGCAGATCTCAAAAATATTTCCCATTAACAAAAGCAACAACAACAAATCCACCATCTCCTATTTACATACACAATTTAGTAATATGTCACACAAACATATTATGTGTTGACTGCTTTCTGTTGTTTTTCCCGGAGTGGAATCTAACAAACAAAAAACAAATGGAAATGTGATGTAATGTGTTGCTATTTTATATGAAAGTCAAATATGATGTCTAAATGTACCATTGCCAAATTTCAACTTTTCCAGTGTCCAGAACAACCTCCTTAATGTTTCCATTTGAAAACAGTCTGGTTAATGGGATCTAATCATTGTCCTCTCCTCTTCACACACTAATTTTGCAGCTACTATAAACAGCCTCAACTCTCCTGAACCATTTCTCTACACTGTTGACTATTCCATTTAGATGATCAAAAGCATGAACCTAGAACTCTCTTTTTAAAGCATATATCACAGAGGGCACCCATTACAGGTGTTAAATCAATTTTCTACTTTACCTTTTCTTACTGTTGGTTGTCTGATTCAACCCTTTAATATATTTGATGATTTTCTATAAGGCTAAATTAATAAACAAAAACTGCTATAGACTGCAAAATCCATTTAGGTAAACATTCTCTTCTAAACACTACGTTTTAGTTGAATTTATCTGTAATAATAATAGGGTCAATTTAACAGACTTAAAACACACACACACAACACTGTAATATTTAAATGTACATTTAGTTTTCCTTCCACACTGTGGCACCACCAAGTGGTAGTATATCCACATCATACTAAACCACTATTACAAACACTGCTACATCATTAGATGCAGAGCTTTCACTGTGTAATAATAATAATAATAATAATAATAATAATAATAAATAATAATAATAATAATAATAATAAAGCACAATAAAGCCAGTGGAAAATCTTTAGAAAGATAAACGAAAGTGGTGAGCTGACCTATGTAACAGTGAGCCTGTTATTTTTGACACACAGTTTAGATCACTATCGGACCAGCAATTATTGACTGTTATGGAAACTAATGGCTTATATAAAACTAGCCAAAAGCTTGCTGCATACAACATACAGTACATTCAAATTATGTATACTGTATGCAGAAGACACCATCACTGGAATGAAAACCAATAATATCTCACACAGAAGGGAATATCAATGATTATGAAACAGTTTGTTATGAAACAGGCCTGGTGCAAAAAAAAAACATTTACAGAATCTTGTATTCCTTGTGTCAATATTTTAAAAAGAAAACAATTTATTGTGTTATGGCCTTAATTAACTTTTTTTGCAATGAACAAGTACAGTTAATTAATAAAAGACATGGGCTATGTTTATAACTGTGCTTGGCAGCCTGAGTGGAATGTTATTTTTTCCAGATTAATGATGTCATGATACTGTCATCATCTTGTATTTTTCAAGATTTTAGTGATGTGCATTCCAAGCGTGGAACATCTACAGGCGGTAGGCCAGTGCCAGTTTGGTCATGGGTCAAAATGTGTCAAATTCCAGGGACAAATGGAAAAATCATCTCACTGAGAAAGAAATATACATCCTGATCTTCTATAATCACATCGCAAATTTTGGGTTAGGAAATGGTTATCACAGTTTCTACCTAATTGTCTCCTCCATGCATCCACATTTTCCTTGCACAATGAAGGAACGTGCGTAAAGAGTAAGATTGACTTACTGCTAACTTTCAATTCCTTGTTTCTAAAAAAAAAAAAAATAATAATAATAAAAAAAAGGAGAATACATATTCAGAAACCATACAAAATAAAAAAAAAAAAAAAAAAAAAAAAAAATAGTAAAATATTGTAATGTTAAAGAACTCCTTTTAGGACAAAGTGAGCCAACAGATATGCTGAGGAAGCACTATTCATGCCAACATATTGGCTTATGGTAATGTTCTCCTGCTGACTTGAATCTTTACAATGCAGCATGACAAATCGCTCCAGGTTTTATTATCAAAGCAGGTTCATCATTCATATTATGATTTCTTCCTTTACAGCAAAACCTACATATTGGTCCTTCATGTTATTGCTTCAAAAGGGCAACCACCTAATTACCGAACTTTTGTAAATAAAACCGGTCTTATTCCCAATCCAGCTGGTATATTGATTCATTGTTAGCACAAAGGTGTCTGCACTCTTAAAAACAGAATGGGCTTGATCATTCTTCAGTATAATTAAACTGCAATGCTGGATTAAGAGCCAATGAGCCTGTGCCTTTAGGGTAAGAATTTCAAACTTCACAATGTCAGAATATTTTGTAGCATGCATGTAGGTACCTTTTAGTGCGTTTCCATCATGTGATACACGTCAGTGCACCGGCAATATGTCGTCATGTAATGACTGGCTGGGCTCCCTAGCTCTTTACCATTGTCATATTACAAATACATATTTCACAGTATAGTTCTGCAAAAAGGGTTTACTTTAAACTGCATTTCATAGTTTAATGAATTAAGTGTTTTTAAGTTTACATGGACTAGGAAAGCCCCAATGACTTTGACCACGAACTGCTTTAAATATAAACCAGTCACCATCTGTCAAGGTGCACTTCCGGTTAATTTTATTTATAAACTGCTTTCATAGTAAATAGTAGGTGGCAATTGCATTACTCAGAGGAACTGTTTCAGTAAACATTTAAGGACTGAATGAGTCTATGACAAAATAATATTGCTTTACAAAAATAACCTAAATTTCTGAATTTCTGTTATCATTTTCAAGTCATTTAATAATGTACGGAATTACATTTCAAGTGTAAGTTTTGCATTTTTAAAAGGTGAGATCGGGTGAAACTGGAACATCAGTATAACCTTGGAATTATCAAGACCGAATGTAAAAAAATAATAAACATGGGTCTCAATAAACTTTTCACAATAATCTTAAGATGAAACACTGCTGTCACTGGTGCCGTGAGTGAAACCGTAAGTAGATTGTGGGCAGATACTAGCATGCCTGAAGGTTAAGTACTCCATATGCTGCTACAGCAACATATTATATTGATGGTGTTCCTTAACGGCAGTACCCTTATGACTGTGCTGTTAATCACAGTGTCCCAGCGGAGGAGAGTGCAGCAGTTGTGAAGACTGTCTCAAAGTGTTTAAACGAGTGCAACTCAACCACTGTGACCTTCACAATCCATCTGACACTGTGTAGCAGGGCTTGATGCAGTTTTTTTTTACCTAGTCATTTTTCATAGGGAGATATAAAGAATTAGATCCCTAGAGGCAATGCTGAATAATAGGGTTCCTAGATCATTACGCTTTAACATCCTAGTCATCTCATCACATTAGCAATAAACCAGTAAAGGTCAGTTAGACAACAGTTTTTCAGCAATAGGAACCAATAGCTGTATGATTCTTAATAGACAAGAAAAAAAAAAAAAAAAATACTTTTGAACTTATTTTATTTTTAAGCATCATTTTTATGTTACCTGCTCTGTACCTTTAAAAAAAAATGATACCATCAAGTAAGATGAAATGCAAAACTGCTGTCAAATATTTTTATAGGAGGAGTACAGGACAGCTAGACAATAGTTTTTAAAGTCACAAACTAAACTGTAACTTATTAACCCATTTCAAATATATATATAATTGTTGCACAATGTAAATCAACAACTTCTCAACTTTAATAAAAAATGTATTTTCAACATAAAAAATACTTGTTTTCAAAATCTGCAGTATGTATGCTTCACAGTTAAACACAATGAAGACTTAATCTTATTACTGTTATAAATGTACATCCACAGTCTATCACTTTCATTTCTTGAAAATTGTTCATTGAAAGTCCTCTACTTGTATTCTAATACTCTTTAGTTTCATGAATATCTTCATCCTCAAAACAAAACAAAAATAAAAAGAAGACTCAGTATTCAGTATTTTGTTCTAAAGTGCTTATTCACCTTTTCTGTGGTAATATACAGCACAAGACTGGTAAGAAAGAACTGCTCATGCTCCTCTAACCACACAAGTTCCATGAAAACACAGCCTTCTGAATCATTATATTTGATATGGTAATTCTCCCCCATGTAGTCATAAGATGTGGATGCTTCTGTAGACAACTGCATGCTTACAGGTGTGCTGACACACCAGAATGGATTCTGGACCTCATCCAAAACTGTCAAACTCATCATACAACAGCTCTATGGAAGAAAAAAAAAAACCACACACACACACACACACACACACACACACACACACACACACACACACACACACACACACACACACAATATAGGTGGTTATAATCATGATCATGTATTATGGCATTTGAAACTATTACTACACACAGAGAACATCATCATCGAATCTGCACTGTGCAGTGTAAAAGATGGCAGACGTTTTTCAGTTCAACACAATTGTCTGTATCAGTGTGTAATTGTACAGAATTGTGCCCAAAGTGACTGGTTCAGATTCACAGTAAATACTGCATGAACGTAAGAGATGAATACATGTATGGCTGGTTTTATACAGTCTCATTAGCACTTATCTCAGGCTACCTAATTTTACCACAGGGTTCTGTAAAACCACTTGCTTATAAATTTGATTCAGTCTACAAATCGAATCCTCTGAAGTAATAAGAAATGAAACTATTTATAGGGTAAAGATTTGTTTGGCATTATTAGTATGATTCTTTTGGATCAAATTTATTTAAAGACTTTTATATTAATTTAACTCAACAAAAATAAGAAGAGGTCCCTAGATCATTACATTTACAATACACAGTATTTTAATATTTGTATATAATTAAATAAGTGTATAATTATTATCCAAATGGCACTTCAGTTAATTTAACATATAAAGTACTTATTGGTTATGTACAAATGTTAAAAGTGTTAAAATGGTTCTCTAAAATGATATTAAAAGGACAATAATACATTAAAGCTTTGTTAAAAATATAAAAAATACACACTTGTATTATACAACTTTTTATACTACAGTACTGTAGCTACCTCTACAACTCCTCTTAAAATGTCAGCATTCCAGGCTGTGCCAATTTTTCCAGAGATAGGTATATGCTGCGACATGTCATGCCTGCTGATTACCATCAGTCGTACCGACTCATTGCGGATATACTCTGCAAACGAAAGGATAAAAGTAAAACAGGATCCTGATTTCTATAGTGTAATACGTATAGTGTGATATTTTCACTTTTTATAAAACACTTTCGTAAAATGACTAATTGAACTGTTATCAAGCCATTGTAGCTTGTAATCAAATATATCAGTTAACATTTAAGTCGAACACTTTTCCACTGTTGTTTTCATCTTATTACTAGACATACAAGTCAGTAATTACTTTGGATGAAACTTTATTACTTATGAAAATAGTAAACTGAAAATGTATATTACAGTAACATGTTGATTATTCTAACTTTGGTTTTACAGTACACTCTGTTAGCCAAACAACCGCCTTGTAATCTGTCCTGTTATTTACAATACCGTTGTCAGTACAATGTTCTATATTTCAAGGTAAAGGGTTTTTAGGAGGTTTCATGATTGGGCAGGTCTTAGGAACAATTTTACAGTAATATAATTATCCAAAGAACGATAAATTTATGAGCACATGGTTCCAATTTAAGGTTTTACTGTTTCCGTTTTTCACATTCTTTGTGAATGAAAACTGCGTTTCTTTCAGCTCACTACAGAACTACAATAGCACCCTCTACTGACAGTTTGTAACCCTTAATACTACACTAAAGGAAACACATGTCTTTACATCCCCTTTTCATAAACTGAGAAAATAAATAATAATATTAAAACACATGAGGGGGTATACAGAGTAATCTGTAATATAACCTGTGAAGGTAAATCATAGTGGTTCTTATTATTCATGTTATTGATAGCTCTAAATGTGTACTTACAGTCATAGCAGTGCAATACATTGCTTCTTTAAAAATAAATGTGCTCATACCTTTCTTGCAAAACAACTGAGCAAATTGTCCAGACATGAAGATATTCCCTGCATTATGAAGGGAAATGTGAAGTTTGTATCCATGGAGACCATACTCAGGGTCAATGTCATCCATCAGAGGTTTGTCAGTTGGTACAGCATAGGGGCTTTAAAAACAAAATAAAAACTGCATTACTTGTATACACTTATTCAGACAAATGCATCTCAGCTTTGGTTCAACAAGTTATTTTGAAAACAAAATAGAAATAATTTTATTGCCAAAATAAATAAGTTTAAACTACAATGTTTAATAAAATATGGCAACTCATGCAACAATATCAAGTTCAGACCTGTTGTCTACAATGTTACTTGGGTTTAATTATAGCCTAAAATATATATATATATATATATATATATATATATATATATCTATATATATATATATATATATATACTATATATGAATAACTTATTTGATTGGAAGTTTGTCAGTGGTTATTATTTTATCTTGGACACAACAGATAAATCATACCAGACTGATGATCCAAGGATACTTCTTTCAACCAGCTTGTGAAAATGAAGGCTTGCTATAATGAAAGCTACTGACCATTGTCCCTGAAAGGGAAAGTTTCCTTTAATAGTTACCATTTTAATGATAAAAAACAACTTTATATTAGATCAAATACCAATTTGCAATCGCATAGTCTGAGGGAGCACTCTTATTGGCAAGTGATCTTCTAGAAGAGGAAAGCTCTTCTCTGAGGGACCACTGGTTATCCATTTACCTCCAATGCAGAATAACTGGGTGGGAAGTGTGTTCTTTTCACATTAAACAATCATTTCTGCAATGGTAATGACCAAGACAGGTTTCACATTCAATGCTAAAATTTATTTCTGCAGGGAAAAATTCTATGAACTTATTAAAAAATGAACTCAATTTCAAACAATGTTTCTACTGTAGCACTACTGATGTACTAAGTATGCATATAAGTTTTAACATTTTGGCACTGCATACCATCATGTCCTGGTTTTTATGTTTACAGATAAAATCATATTTAAATTAACATTCATCATCAGTCAGGCCACATTAAAGACAGAAGCGCTAGGGAGATTGACCCAGAACAGGAGTGCTTGCCACCTGGAAGAATGTGTTGTGTGGCTGCAAGTCAGAGCACAACCTAGACTACTGAATTATAATATAAACATTCCTATATCTTGATGGATCCTGTATATGAAAGATAACGGGACTTTGTTTAAAATGATCACTCGATTCTAACAGACCATATTGCTTTAAAATGCCAGCACTACAAACTGGTCTATAGCTGCTACAGTAATGGCTACAGCTAGTTACGCTAGATTTAGAAATCTCTCTGCTAACAGTTGTATTTATTGTTTTAGTAGAACAACACTTTAATTATAATTATGTGCCAATATTATTTTTAAATGAGCAATTATGAAAATTGCCTAGAATTGTTTCCTACAACTAGCTCCTTAAATTGCCTTTATTTCACCCACTAATTTTATTTTCCAGTTTTTAAACTTTATGTGATTGTGCTTTCTCAATTACATCACTGAAAGCACACTTATAATAAGCCACAATGTAAATAATTATTGATGCAGATATTGAAAACTGAAGAAAACATACTCGCCAAATCCCCACAACAAGTCCTGGATGTAAGTGCAGCAACTTTACAAGCTTGTCAGAGCCAAGGATTGTAGGGGGTTCACTGCCACTTAAATCATACTTTACAAGCAGTGATCGCCAACCAGGCCTTCCAAAAAAAGAGAACATCATCACAGGGTACATAACTATAGTGCAATATTCCACAAGATTCTGTTTTTACTGAACTGAAATGCTAGTGATTTACTTTTTATTTCTCATTATTTTGGTGCACTGCACTGCCCAAACCAGCACATAAGCCCCACTTTACAGAGGCATGTTATTAGAAAAAAACAAAACAAAAAAAAAACCTTAAAATAAAAGATACATATAATTAGAAAACTAGGGGAGCCCCCTTTTTTCCTTTCTTTATTATATATTTGTTTCCCCTGATCTACAGTGGAGCTTGTAGATTCCATTCAAATGTTGCATGTCATAGCAGAAGCATTTCTTAGTTTATTGTGTGACAAAGTTAAAAAAGGGCCTCGAGTGTAGCAAATTTAGTCTAATTTCTCGTAGGGTATAGTTCAGAATTTTTGAATGTGTGACAGTTTACAGTATGTGTGTGTGTGTGTGTATTCTTGATAAAAAGGCATGTTTGTTAGACTGTTTCTAATAAATGAGGACACATACCTGTTTGGTGTAGGACAATCAACTGGAGCTCGTACTACTCCATGTATCTGCAGCATTTTTATCTTTTTGAAACATGGCCAATTTGTACTGTTCCAATATACAGTTAGAGCTGTGTCAGAAAAACAGGCGTTAGACTGTTCAATTGTAGTGTCGATACCTTTTCGATCAGTTACAGTGATCTCCCATGCTACCTGGAGTCCCCTGGAAGTATGAAATGAATATTAACAAAGAAATCTCTTTTTATATGATGCATACACTTATTAAATATATAATATTTAATATTTTATTAAACTGGTAAAGTTATCAAAGTGTATTTGGATCAGATGGAAATTACATTACATTAACATGTGTTGTACTGTTTAATTATTCTTATTTAACTATACATTCTAAATAATATAATATAGGGTACTGTGTAAAACAAAAGCCGATTTCCATCTACTCACTTGAGTGGAGTGGATATCAGATCACATTGAATAGATAATTGTGCTGATACATTAGCACTTAAAATCAGATGTTTTTGTATTGTGCAGTACTCATTTGTACTAATATATATATATAAAAACCCTGTTACTTACCTTAACACTTTCTCAGTGTTGCTTGGTAAGCCTGTAAAAGGGCTGATGGTCTTCAGTTGGTCCTTCCATCTCTTCTTGCCTTTCCATACTATTTTCCTGAAGTACTCTCTTCTCCAGTACCCATCTGGCTTTTCTTGTATTGATGTAGCACGCATGCCTTTAGCAGTATCATCAACTACTTTGGCTTTCCATATTTTGCCCACAACGGTTTCAGTTAAGTACACATTGTACCACAGAGTACTGCAAAACATTAATATTCAGGGTCATTCTATAACAATTCATGATGCCCCCAGAGTCTAGGATGTAATTGTTATTTGTTACCTGTGGTGCATTGTTGTTGATAATTATATTTTTGCTTTCTGGGACCAGCTATTCAGAAGTTACAGAGGATCACATAACCCACTTTACATATTTTTTTTCAACCAAAACAGATTTGGAACAGCTGGCTATAAAATTAGCTTATAAGTTAGACGCATGGTGACATCTTTTAGAACAGTCCTCCAGCCTCAGCCCAAACAACAGTACTGGTGATTGTACACCTGGCATAGCAGTCAGTTCTAACACAACTACAATTTGGCCTTGTTGAGTATTCTTACACTTTATGTCCGATTATGTCTACTGAGAAAACATGACCAAGACTCGGACCAGCAAGCTCCTGGTTCTTACCCTGCACCCCAACATGTAATGCCTTTACTGGAAGAGCTGCAGGGACTTTATTTTACACATGGCTTTGTAGCTAGAAAAAGGTAGATATCGATAACAATATCCTTATTGCGATATCACGGAATACATTTTTAAAAAAAATTAAGTACGCTTAAGACATACTTTTTATTGTTAATACTGCTAAAAATACAAACGCAGTATAATCAAGTGTATTTTATATTACTATACAACAAACCCTATGATTACCAATCACGGTCAGTCTCGTAAGCAAACACCACACACTAAAGTATTAGTGTTCCATTGGATTTTATTCCATTGATTGGCGTTTAGGTACCAAACACTATTTGCATACTTCATAAGCACCATTAGCACCATTATTTTGAGATATGCACATGTGTCAGCAGTTCATTACAAATGCTACTATAAATGCATTTTTATGTGAACTTTCAGTATTATAAATGAGAAATTAAAACGTCAAAACTTCTGAAAACAATGCAAAATTAGCGTGACATTGTACTTAATATTTTTAGAGGTGTCGTGAGTCTGCATGTACACGCAGAGCTGCTGAAGATTAAATTACTTCCAGAGTGGCTGGAAAGTCTGTGTACAGTGAAGTATAGAAATATTTCAGTTTTGAGTTGGTTGATGATGGAATAGTAAAACAACATAACAAGACCTTGTTTTTCTGTATGGATATTGTGACTCAAAGCATCAATAAGCCAAAAGTTATTGTTTTTCAAATGTAAAAATCTACTAACGTCTATATATGCATATATATTTGATACTGCAATAAAGACTTATATATTATTGATATTAAAATACGTGCATATTGATATACAATGTTCATATTGTTGCCCACCCCTAATGTTGTATGTCTATACATATATATGTATGCACAGTATATATCTAAATCTTTCCTATATCGGCACAGTGTAGACATCAATCCTTACTTGCTATTAGCCAGTTCATGAAACTGGTTGTTAACACAGGCAACACACAGCAGGGATGAAGCATCTAAATAGGATAAAATCTTCAACAGGAGCTCAGTTGGCAGGCTGTTGAGAGAGACAAGAAAAAAAGCTCAAGGTTAGGAGCAATGCAGGCTTTACAATCAGTGTGCAAAGTCATTTCAAAGCTGCAGTGCCCCACAGTCCTGTTCAATTGTATTATTCCTGGGTGAATGTTACTACATTCTTATATAATTCCTCTCATAATAATAGTA
The DNA here is from genome assembly GCF_017654505.1 of Polyodon spathula. Taxonomy (NCBI): domain Eukaryota; kingdom Metazoa; phylum Chordata; class Actinopteri; order Acipenseriformes; family Polyodontidae; genus Polyodon; species Polyodon spathula. The sequence continues at coordinate 12,199,803 of NC_054536.1, read as the reverse complement.
TTTTTTTTTATGGAGCCAACAATGGAATATGGAACATTTCAACATGTAGGATTAAAACACTTTAGCATTAACCAGTGCAACCCAGGTAAAATCATGTGGTACATTAACAATGGGAAGGGCAAACAGGGTTTGGCTAATAGAGAAAGCTTGCATGGTAAACCTACAAGCGGACGGATTTCCTGTGTGGCTCAACTCATTTTCAACTAGTTCGCACAGTACATATCCTGGATTATAGCTGGATGAAAAGGTTTTCCTTGCAAACATGCATACCGAATCAGTACTACAGACTGCATTGTTTTAATTCTGCCAAGAAAACACTGTTAAAAAAAGAGTACAGGCTTCTGAAGTAACATCATTACCTAGTCATCTTTTATTTTTTTGAGAAAAAATAAGCATTGCTAAGTCCTGTTATCTCCATATCACTGAAGCATTTTTTTTTTTTTTTTTTTTTTTTTTTAGTTTGCATTTTGTTAAGTTTAAATCATACCAATCCCAGCAAATACACGCTCTAATGTCCAACAACGATACAGCCTTTGTCAGTAAAGTAAGAATTGCTGTTTTTGTGGCAGAGGGGTTGAAGGTTTGTTTATTGTTTAGCACAGAAGAATTATTACTCTACCAGGTGAGATTTATTTTGTAACAATGCACAATTATTTCTTGTACCAATGCTTTTCCAGTAAAGAGAAAGTGTTTCTGTGGACATGAAATAATTAAATGCTACTTGGTATATTATCTGTGTTCTGTGTATTACTTTTAACAATATGAATTGTGTAGCTATTGGAAAGCAATGACAACATTCCAACAATATTTTTAGGAATCCTGTGGTTATTTAAGTAGGAATAGTGTTTATTTTTTGTAGTGTAAGTACATGTATGCTTAATAATATTAACCACTGGCATGTACTAGTTGATTATTCAGTGCTTGGTGTGCTTACTCTGGCTCTTTTTTTGTTGTTGTTAAGATTGCACCAAGGCGAAAAGGAAAAGTGGCTCCTGGTTTTGTTCCAAAGTGTACATTTTTTAATATATTTTTTATACGCACTTTGTTTTTTTATTTCAACTGCAAGCAGAAATATAGTTAGCTCACTGATTTTTTTGTAATGTTTGTCTACTTAACTTAGCTTATTGTAAGCTTTACCTTACATTAAAAAAAACATAGTGTAAAATAAATTAGCACTTAAAGCATATTAATTTTGTGGTATAAAAAAAAACACGTTTTAACACGTTTTAATTTTAAAGCTGTGTAGTGATTATTAAAAGCTGGTAGCCTTCACTGGATGGTTGGAATGTAACTTTTTCAGATGTTTTCCATGTTCTATGTATGGGGTTCTTGTCTGGAACCTTTTGATGACAACATGCACTGTCTATTCCTTTACAATGCATAGGTCATTCTAGCCTTGCAACAGGTAAACTATGCCAAGGTTGGTTCTACCACCCAAATATCTAATGCACAGAAACCAGGTTACAATCTTACATGCTCTTTACTTACAATACTTGAGAAACTGCTCATGATTAGTATCACTTGCCTCCCAATTAGATTTTCGGACTTCCTCAATGTTCGTTCAATAGATATCCTATATTGAATGGGTGTAGATTTTTGCCGTGAATTCGGCATTTTGGACATTAGATGCCTGAAAATAAAAATTAAAAAACACAAAACGTACATGTGATTTTTAATAAACAATATTCTTAGACACGTTAATGTTGACAGAGGATAGACTTAATAAGATCAGGTTATGTTTAGGTTCAGTATTATGCAGTCATCTGGAACTACAATGAACAATGAACCAACTACAGCATCAAATTTAAAAGATTATCTAATCTTGAAAGAAAATGTAGCCTTGTGCTGTGTTAATGCCTAATTATATATATATATATTTATATATATATATATATATATATATATATATATATATATATATATATATATATATATATATATATATATATATCAACGTTCTTATGGTAATCAGGCTACAGTGATTTACACACGCATGCCAGATATTCGTATGTGTAAGGCACCAGTGAATAGATGTGGTTAGGCAGACGTCTACACTTACCAACCCTAATAAAGGGTACCTTTTAGTTGTTTCTGATCCCTTAGTAGAGCTTTGTAAAGGCATGTCTTCCTTGTTGAGAGCCCGGCTGCACGTATCAACAGATTGCTTTCTACAACTCTGCGTCTTTTCCAAGCCAATCCTGTAATTCCGGAAGAGCTTTCCGCGACCTGCAGCCATGGTAACCAGGACACGCGCTGTCTTTGCTTCCACAACAGAAGTATTAATATAAACACCGACTTGCAACAATCAGTAATATGCTTGTGGGCCCAATTAAATAAAAGATAGTTTACGTAAAAGTATTTACGTAATTACAAATAACGAAATACAATTAATGATGTCTATATGAATGCACAGGCATGTTTTACTGTGTTTGTTTAGCTTAAAACTGTAAGGCAATACATTACCGCTACTACAAAGTTTTAAAAGGCTGAACAGAATACATACCAAATCAGCGCAGCGAAATTCCTAGTGTTTTGTACGCAGTTAATCTAAACTACAGGCTGTAGTGCTGAACGCTGCCTGCTGTACTGCAGTTTACCTTCCGAGTAACACAAACTCCCTCAACAGTTGAACCTGCCATGGACATGCGCATTGTGAACAAAGTTGAACTAAACATTTGTGTTTTTTATAGCGCTCTCAAAGGTGTTTTATTTAATTTTGTCAGATTCAGTTTGGTTATGAATTTATGACAGAGTGAGTAAGGTAGAGTATTGACAATAGAGTCAAAGAAAATAATGAAAAGCTATGAAAGGGTTAACCTTTAGATGAACCATATTTACTTTTGTTACATTGGAAAGTTGACTGTAATGTACGTGGAATACGGTTTTATTTCAGCTGATAATTACAAAAACATATATGCATTTATATAATGTATATTATTTGAGTAACACATGCATTTTTCTCTCTTGGTCAATAACGTGTATAAAACATAATTGGAATGATAGTGGTACCTGGATTATCCAATCATTACACAGTGAATACTTCTGCCGCCACCTGTGGTGTAGTACTGTACTACCATACATTTTGGTGTGCTGAAAAGCACGGCATACTTATTGTTCATGTGATGGTATTGTCTTGGAGACTACAGGTTTTTAGTACTTTTTATTTAAACATTCGTGAATAAAAAAAATAAAATAATACTAATAAAAAAAAATAAATACCAGGACATTCAGACACCAAAGACAACATGTACGATTCAAATAATACATACTTGGTTTTTCTTTTTCTTTCTGTATTTGTATCCCAGCACAGCTGTTCTTGTTTGGGCTTTTAGTTTCAAGAACTGCAATCTCATTTTATTGGATTGTATGCCAGGATTTTTAAATATTATTATTATTATTATTATTATTATTATTATTATTATTATTATTATTATTATTATTATTATTATATATTATAATAATAATAATAATAATAATAATAATAATAATAATAATAATAATAATAAAGGCCTTATTCCCTTGTTGTAAGTCAGTTTTAGTTTCAGACACAGTGGGAAAGACAGCTGCCGCTGTTGATTCCGAGAGGCAACTCCCAATTTACCTGAAGTAATCTGAGGAACGGTCACAAATCCCTCCAGAACAATTCAAAGCAGCTAACAAAGTTAATCACATAAATCTCACATTCTGTGACCTTGCAGTCTCTACAGATTACAGATGTAGATTCCCTACAGATGTTTTTCTAAATGTATTTGTACTTTTTAAATATGATATGTAGTACTACACCTTGTGGGGGGAATTAAATGTACATTTTATGCGCTGCCTGTTGGTATTAGAAGAAAAAAAAATTGTAATAAAATCACTATGCTGCCCAATTGATTGGTATTGTCATTTTATTGTGGTATAGAAACACGTTCACTCAAGCATTCTAGAACCCGCATTGGATACTACAGGTATTTTTTTTAAAGACAGCTTTCAAGTTGTTGTTATACAGCATGCTTGCAGATTCATATTTAAAAAAAAAAAACAACAACACAATGTTATGAATGAAATATAAAATAGGCATTATATCATATCAAAGTACAACAAACACTAGTGAAGTGTAAACTATTCAGGTGTAAACAATGCTACACTTAAGAAAACACACAGATTTGTCTATTTTTTATTGTATATTTTTTATTTAAAAATCATGCACCTCGGCATACCGGCATAAAGTATAGGCAACATTGTGGGGTCCTGACAAAAATCGGTATTGAAAATAATCCGGCATGATTTTTAAGTCTTGTCTTAAACCAATGTAAATGTCTGTATTCAGGCATCAGGTCAACGATTTAGCTTTTCTAAGGTCCAAAAAATAAAAAATATTTAAAAAAATATATATCGCTATTTGTTAATTGCCATCTCTTTTAGGTTCTTGAGGATACCATTATTATTCTAAAATGTAAAATCAATCTAGCCTGTAGACTGCTCTCAACAACTGAAAGGGCATGTATACTTCTATATGCATCTACATAAAATACGTATTTGGGCAAGGTGCTTCAAATAATACATAATAAAATACTGTACATGTTCTCTTAAATTCGTGGAATTTGATTTGATGCTGTTAGAAAGCAATACAGTTTTTGCAGCTTCTCGAGAATGCATATGTGCTTTAGTTTTAAGTATAATCTACTGCTAGGTTAAATAAATCTCTGTTTGCAAGCCTTTCTTTCAAGGACTTGTAAGGCATTTTCATAAAGACATTTGTCGAGTACATTATCTAATTTAATAATACATTATTTATACCTCTGTCACGTCTCCAGCTGCTTTCGGCAGGATGAATAATAATAATAATAAAAAAAAACACATATCTATGACAGGATTTTTAGAAAGGTGTCTGCTTCACATTATGTTTTCAGCATACCAGTATGTAATGTGGGGCTATACTTTAGGGATTCAGTCACCATATTTTAAAGGAGATGACTAACCTAATGATAAGCCAGTGCTTCTTGCCTAGAGCCAGTGGTAAATGTCAAAGTATTTTATGAAAATGTCAGAAAGTCTGGCAGATGGAAATGTCAGAAAGGCTGTTGTGTTGCACAGGTATCAGACTTAAAAAAAAAGAAAAAAAAAAGCTGAACTGTGAATGGCAACAAAGCTTATTGGCTAGATAACAAAAAAAATATATATATATATATATATATATATATATATATATATATATATATATATATATATATATATATATATATATGAAACCACCATTGGGATAATTGGTTTTCACCAGGGATACTCTAATATAAATATCATTGATGGCGTACAAATGTCTATGAAGCTGCTGATTAACTGATGGTATAAAAAAAAAAAAAAAAAAACATTTAAGTAAACTTACTTGGAAGCCACATAATATTCCTATACAGTTTAAAAGTGTTACTGACTAAACATAGTGTAGTGTGCACAGGGGTAGGGGACAGGGTTGCTAGGTGACACAATCTAAAACATGAAAAGATAAGCCAGATATATGCCCCTGCAAAGGAGCCCTGCTCTTTTGTACAGCGGTATCGGCGCTATGCTTCAAAGTGGGAGGTTCCGGGTTCGCATCCCACCGCCTTCTGTGAGAAGCCCCTGCCTGTGGGAATGGGGGTTCATCCCCTTGTTGTCAGAAGTGGATGCAGGTATCCCAGCATGCATTTGGAAGCCTGTAGCCTGGTCAGTTGAGGCTGGCAGAGAAGTGTGTAGTGTGCACCGGGGTTGTGGTCAGGGCTGGTAGGTGACACAGTCTAACATGAAGACATAAGCCTGATATATGCTCCTGTACAGCGGTATTGGTGCTATGCTTCAGAGCGGGAGGTCCCAGGTTCACATCCCACCTCCACCTGTGAGAAGCCAGTGCTTGCAGGAACCGAGGTTCTCTACAATATATTCTGATACAGTATATAACTAAAGAATGTTCTTAGCAAGCTTTGTTACAATTGGACAACAATGCTCTAGATATGTAAAATTGTAAATTGTGACATCAGTATGCACATGCACTCGCCTCCACTATATCCCCCTGCAAGAAATGTATGGGGTGGCTCATATCCCCCTCCTAGCTGTGGCACTGGGATGCATGTAACTGTTTATGCTTTTCCAGCCGGACTTATGTAGGTAGTCTTTGCACACCCATGGATCAGGCCTCCAGCCAAATTTGTTATTCACTCGGGCTCTGAGCGCCTATCACAGTAATCGGGCCTTAAGCGCACATCACAGCTCATCAAGCCATCTACAATTGCAATCAATAAATCTCAAACATGGTGGATTCTTCATGCTGAATTTCGTTGCCTGTGCAACTGCATGAATAAATAATAAAGCAGTGCAGGGAATGTGTGATAAATGATATCAGCTTGTAAATCATTTTCATAAAAGGCAGAAGACCCAAGGCTCCGAAACTGCTTACTATGAATGTCATCTGCAGGCTTAGCTGAGACAGGGGAGCAAAAACAGAAATGTTAACATTTGGAAAAATCTGGTTGTCTTTTATTATTGTTGTTGTTATTATAGCGCCACACACATTCAACTGTTTGAAAGAATATTAAGCCAATCACATGGAAGAACGTCAATGTTATTTTGTTCTGATTGGTTGATTTGGAAATAGGCTTTTCAGAACGCTAGGCTGCAATTCACTGAACACCAGCCCTGTTGGTTGGGCTATGGGTGACATAGCATTTCCTGGCTTTTGTGGTTCAAGCCGCACCATTGAAGTCAATTAAATTGTTTTTTTTTTTGCAAGGAATGTCCTGAATTTTTTGTGGCTTAAAGTTTAAACCATAACTATTTTTTAATAACGTTTTTTTGTACTGAATATCGATAACATTTTATAAGAAACGTGTCTTATAAGCCAGTGTAGCTGACAATTTTTAGTGTTATGGGGAAAATCTAACAGCTCCCTTCACTTTGACTTGTACCTGAAGATGGCTGTGATATTGGGGTCTTGTGACTTTTTGTGTTTTCCAGATGATAAAGACTTAGAGGTGGTGTCCTGTTATATTCTATAATCTTTTGATTATGAGGTGGGTGTCCGGTAGAAATGAACCTTTTCGAGTCTGTGATATATATTATCAGACACACACTATATTATATATATATATATATATATATATATATATATATATATACACACACACATACACACTGAATATGAAAGAAAAGGTTTTTAAAAAATGTACACAAAAAGTTAAAATGATTAAAAAATATTTTATTTTCAGGATGTTTCGGGCAAAAGCCCTTCTTCAGTTGTTTAAAAGAAAAGTAAACACAGTGCAGCAAACTTGTTGTTGTTCAAGAATTGTAAATATACAAACATTCTGTGAATGATGTCATGATTATTAAAATAGAATGTTCATTCCCAGAGGCTCCAAAGTTCCCAGTTTGAAGATAAACTCTCATTCCTTTTGTTTCCGAGCAGTGTGATCATCACTGTTGAAGTGATTGGCTACTGGAAATGCAGTTGTGTTAATGCAAATGCTTCTTAAGTGTTCTACAAACCGGTCTGCTACACGCCTTTTAGTTTCCCCACTATACAACCTGTTGCATTTCTTGCAGATAATGCAGTAGACTATTCCTTTAGAGGTACAGGTAAAATGTTCATGAATGTTGAATGAAGATTTAATGCCTCTAATCTCTGTTTCAGAATTAATGTATTTACAGGTATTAAAGCATGGTCTATTATATGGATATGTACCTTTCAAAGGTTCCCCAGAAGGACGAATAGCACTGTGTACCACATACTGTCTTATATTCCTGCCTCTTCGATATGACATCAAGGGGGGAGTCTTGAAAATAGGCGCTGTAGATGGGTCTTGTTGTAAAATTGTAAAGTTTCTTTGTACAAGTGTCTGTACCTTTCTGTTGGTAGGATGGTAAGTGAAGACCAGGGGGATTCTATCATCTGTGTGTTGTATATTGTTATTATATAAAACATTTTTTAAATTTATATTTTAAATGCAGGATTTAGCTTTAGTGATGATGATCTTGTCCGGAAAGCCACAATTTCCAAAAAACACACACATTTCCTCGCCTTTGGTGAAAACATCTTGACTGATGCTGCAAATATGTCTGAGTCTTAACAGTTGTGAATAGGGCTTCGAGTCACGGCAAGCCTTAGGGTGTGAGGAGTCATACTGCAGATATGAAAGTGAATCAGTTGGTTTGTAGTACACAGTGGTGTTAATGGTGGAATTCAAAACAGCGATGGAAATGTCTAAGAAAGATATACTATTGCCCGTTTCTGATGTATTCCATGTGAAATCCAGTTCTGGGTGGAAATTTATTACTGACTGAATGAACTGATATCGTCAATGTACCTAAGATATAGTTTAGGTGTTTTTCCATTGTATTGCTGTAAAAATTTGTTTTCAACCGATCCCACAAAAAGGTAAGCATATGATGGTCCCATTTTAGTTCCCATGCTAACACCCCTTACTTGAGTGTAAAAATTACTGTCAAAGGAAAAACAATTCAATGTGAGCACGAGTTCAGCCAGTCTTAGAATGATATCTGTTGGAGGTTCTTTCACTATCCGTTCCTCAAGAAAGTGTTTTATTGCAATTAACCTTTCATTATTTGGTATAACCGTGTACAGGCTTTTAATGTCTATTATAAAAAGAATAATATTATCACAAGGGTGCTGTTCTTTGAAATTATCCAATTGTTTTAGAAAAAGTGTAGAGTTTTTAACATAGGAAGGAAGTGATTCAACAAGGGGTTTGAAGATTTCATCAAGAATTTTGGAGATCAGTTATGTTGGGCAGGAACAGGCTGATACAATTGGGAGGCCTGGATTGTTTGGTTTGTGGATTTTTGGAAGTAAGTAAAAACAACTGCAAATGAGGTTTTCCACTATTAGATTGCTTGAAGATGTGGGTAACAAATTGTTTGAGATAGCATCATTAATAGTGGAAATTACAGTAAACAGTGAGTGAGACCTTTGCAGTTCTTAGTGTAGAAATTAGTGTAGGAAAGTTGTTGTTGGGCTTCATTTGTATAGAGGTATTTACTCCAGACAGCAGGTTTTATTACTCGGTTTTGTATGTTTCGCAGTGCAATGTGTTCCTCTTTAAATAAGTTATGCTGTTTCATAGGTTGGTTAAAATGTATTTGTTGAATTTCTCTTTCACATTTGTTGATGAAAAAATCTAGTGCTTGAAATTCACCTGAAGGGGGTGTCCAAGTTAATTTAGTTTGCTTGTATTGATGAAAAATATCGGAATGCATGGAACTGGTAAGGGGAGTAGATGAGGTGGGAGGATCAGTTTCTGTGAAGTGGGCATGTAGACGCAGACGTCAGAAAAAATGTTGCATATCATTGATGGTTGTGAATTCACCAGCTACTTTTTTGTTGGTACAAATCTTAGTCCCTTGGACAAAACTGATTGTTCAGCACTGGTGAGTGGCAAACTTTCAGGAATCGTAACTACTTTCTTTAGTTGTGTTCTAGCTGTGATATTCTGATCAGAGTTAGAAAGTGTAAGCTGCTTTATATTTTTCAGTGCAGACCATTTCTTACTTTTGGTAATCGTCATAAAATCATAAATATAAGCATTAAGTTCATGAATAAGGCAACGTGCATTGTAATACATGTTGATATTGTTGCTAAGAGAATTTTTTTAAGATGTTCTAAACTCAGTCAATTCTTGATATAGTTTTAGTACTTTTTCTTGGTAGCATTTTATTGTTTTCTTCACAATTTGCTTACTATATTTGTAGATTGCACTGACCTGTAATATCTTATGTTGTCACGGTTGGGGTTGAAATTGATTCTGAAACCTCTTGGAATAATATTTTCCTTCAAACACCTTCTGATGAAATTAATATTGTTGGTTTATCTCGTTTTGGTCCAGGTAGATTTTGCAAGCCTGATGGCAAAATGATTGTTCCAGGATCTAGATTATTACAAATTGTGTTATTAGCAAAAAGAGTAAATTCAGCCGAGATATAAATGACACATTTATATCTCGGCTGAATTAAAATGGATTTGATTTTCAGTTTCATGAAGACATATCCATAAGGGCTATACTGTCACTACCTGTTATGACCACCATGGTAAGCTGCCATGGTCAGATCTGCATCAACAATATAAAACATATATATATATATATATATATATATATATATATATATATATATATATATATATATATATATATAGTAAAGTAGCAGGGAGAGGGACAGATTCTTCCCATCTAAAACAGGTGGAAATGTACGTTTTGTTTAAAGTTACTTCTGTTGAGTTGGTAATTGTTTAATTGTTAACTATCCCCTGCACCTGGCTGTCATTGTAAATTAGAGCCAGGTGCAGGGAATTTAAAGAAAGCAGCCAGTCTGTTCAGGGCTGCTGGTGTGTGAGGAGCCAGGTTGATGGTGATTTCAACTGAAACAAAAAAGTAGTGTGAAAAAGCCTTTTTTGTGTGTTCTGTTTGGTCAGTGTGTGTTACAGGTAAACGGCTTAGCTGTCCTGTGTTAGTGAGGTTCCTGCGTGTAGTAGTTAGAGCTCAAGAAAGAGCTAGGTGTTTGTTTTGTTTATTTCTGCTTGTGTTTATTAAAAGTAGCACGTTAGCACTAAAATATATATATATATATATATATATATATATATATATATATATATATATATATATATATATATCTGCAGTGTACAAAATTGAAGGCATATGAAATAAAAGGTTTTTAAAAAATGTACACAAAGTCTATATAAAAAATCTTTTACTTGAAGGATGTTTCGGGCAAAACCCCTTCTTCAGCTTCTTAAATATGCTGTGCCTAAAGCATGATGACACTGATTTGTGGATGGCATTCCCAGCAGCTACTTTGTTTTGCTTAGTGTCAAAGTAAATAGCCATGACATCCTCAATATTGACAGTGTTAACGTTTGATTGATGAACAGACACTTCTTAGGGTAGAAAGGGCCTCAGGTCTAGTAATCTTGGCCCTACTGCACTCACAACTTGATATTTGATGTGCATGTTGTTACATGGCCTTCTATAAGATGTGGGTCAGTCTCTGCTTTGGGGAATCTCAGGTCTTCTGCATCACTGGTCAATCACCAGCAACTGTGCAGTCTTTGTCAATTGGTGGGAAGTGTAATTTAGGTTGTTGTGATTAAGATATTTTAAATATGTTTTTTGAAATGGTCAATATTGGTGATTCAGTTTTCTTTTTTCTCTTTTATAGACGTGACAACTTTATTCGTATAAAAATGACGCACTTTTTCGGTTTACCCCTTTAAAGGATGAACGGGTTGTTAGTCTTTTTCATTTATGCTTTATTTTGGAAACAATACCTCATGACATTAGAAGAAAAAAAAAGAATGTTATGGAGAAAAAATGTACATGTTTTATAATTGCTAGTTTGTTCATAAAAATAATGACACATTTATATCTCGGCTGAATTAAAATGGATTTGATTTTCAGTTTAATGAAGACATATCCATAAGGGCTATACTGTCACTACCTGTTATGACCACCATGGTAAGCTGCCATGGTCAGATCTGCATCAACAATATAAAACTGATAACCCAACAAAATACAACCTAAAAAGTGCATATACAACCAGTAAGGTAAATGTTTGAAGTACAAATGATTTTTCCTTGAATTAATATGGAGTAAAAATGATATTAGTAATATATAATTATTTATAGTATTCTATAGTGCATGGATATTTCTGAACATGAATATGTGCCTCAAAAGATTCTATACATTAAATGTTGCTATTAAAGTCATTTTAATTCTGAGACAGTCATCTCAAAAAGGATTAATTACATTGTGCTATAATTCTAATTCTAACATCCTTCTCACCTTGACAGTAAAACATATACTGATGTGCAGTACTGTATACTGGATTTCTGACCTATTTGTATTAGGGTTGTGTTAAACATTGTAATAACATTTATTTTGCTTAAATAGTTTAAAGATATACAGCATGTGAGACCAGACCATAAACCCATATATGTGTTTTAAATACAATTATTATCTGGCTATTAAGAACTCTACTGTTGAATGACCAGTTTCATCTCTGGTTCTTGGTTCTCATATTTTGAAATAGTAGATTATATTGCAATATGTAGGCAAAACTTGCATTTCCTCAGTATTCCCAGTTGTTATAACTAAACAGCCTTTGGAATAGTGAATTTACTGTACATTGTAACATCATTAAATAATACGTCTCTACTGTATCTATACATTACATTCAGATATACAATAGTTACTATTCCATGTGATGTGATTGGACTTGCAAAGGACATTTTTCAGCACAAGCTATTGAGGGTATATGGACACACACTGTTGGTCTGTTTCTGATATGTCACATTATGTTTTTACACATGGCTAAAGAAGTGCTTAATCAATAATGATGAAACTTGGTCCAGACATACTGTAGACAAGCTAATTAAAGTTTCAGAATCTGGGAGTATGTGAAGGCATCTGTCAAACTTAGAGCAGCAATTAAAAAAATGTAAGCGCAAGATGCTTTCAGGTGAAATACACATGAACCAGTCACAAATGACTCTTTCCTGTAAAATTAAAAAAAAAATATGAACATGCATGATAACATCTGGTTCATTTTTATTTTTGGAACATAAAACTGAATTTCAGGTAACTACTGTACCAAATACTACAGTTCCAATACTGCTTTGACAAATACAAAACAACAACAACAACAAAAAAACACTTCTCTAGAGTAAATCATTCAGTATTTTTGTATATTAACACATTTGCTGCAAACCTTTATTATTCAGTTTAAAAAAATAAACATGTACTCACTAGATGATGCTGTTGTGCTGAAAACCTATTCTGGTAACTCGGAAATATTGAGGCTGCAGGGGACAGTTCAGGGATTACAAATATAATTTCAATGATATCTCGCCAGTAAAACACAGGCCATTGTAATTGTTCTGTACCCCCAAACAGTATCATCCTAGATGTATTTTCATGTAGTATTGATTGGATTTTAGTCAGCTCCAATTGCAAACATGCATTTCATCAATGCATACTGTACTGTATCTGGTCTTGTAATGTGCTATACAAGGTTTGTTTGTAAGCTTCTAAAAGACATAGAGCAATGAGAGACAGTTAAATATTGTGTTGAAAAACAAGAAATTGAAAAAAGTCTCAGGGAAAGACACAGATACTTACTTCACATTACGCAGTTTAAAACACTTGCTTTTTAGAAGCACTTTTTTTTGACAGCAGTCAGGAAACAAGAAGAAATTCCGTCAAGGAAACCATTTTATACAGCTAACATCACCTTAGCAAGTCGCTTTCTCTTCGCAATTAACAGCTTAGCTTTCTCAGCTCAGAATTTAGTGTGACACGGAACAGCTGCTTCCCATCTCCTACAATTACTAATTAAAATATCAGGTAGTGTACTAGTGATCTTGAACTTATGTGATTTTATAACGTCTTTGTCCACAATACATGGAAATTGTGCTGAATACAAGATGTCTCAGAAAACTTGCTCTGAGGACCCTCATTGTAATCTTTATTTACTAGCGCGCCTGTAACAGTTTTTACAGCACTGTTTCCAGGTGGAAATAGATGTATGTCTAAAAAGTGTTGTGAAATTAAGTCAGAGTAGTAAGCATGCTAATAAACACCTTCTGTTCCAATGGGATGGTAATCCTTGATCGTGTTTCCTTGAATCTGATTGCTGGCGTTGCCTCATCTTCTCTCTGATTTCCTCTTTAATACAGCCCCAATCTACATATTAGATTACATTATTAAATTGCCATTCCCTTACAAAATTGACCATAGCATAGATTACCATATTAAAAAATCCCCAAATCCTATGGTAAATTGGAAAGTAAATTGGATTTATGGTACCAATAACAAACAGAGAATCTTAATAAAGATAAAAGCTACGTTTTAAATGTTGGTAGGAAGCTTGCAGCTTTAATATTATCAGGCAAAGTATTCCTTAAATTGGAGCAAGATATATAAGACACACAAAATCTATTTTAAAACGATAAGCACCATAGAGCCATCCTCCAACCTAATATCCAGAGGAAGCCAAGGTAAATACAGATCATAATAATGTATGAAGCAATCACAGGGGCGCTTACATCTACATAGTCTACCGTAATAATGCCAAGTATTTCAAAATAGAAGTGCGGCTGATTGGTAAACAATATCACAGTAATATGATGACGCTGTTTATCATTTTTATAGTTACATGAATTTATTTTGTATTCATTTCTCTTTATTCAATCTGAAAATCGAAGCCTTTAAAACCATTGTATATTATCACAGAATGGGGTCCGGCACCGCTATGTAGTGTGCAAAAAAGAATAACAAAAAGGAGGAGGCAAAGAACGGTGCTTTTTGGATAACCCACCATAGTGTGCCTCCCCCCGACCACAGGCCCTCAAGACTGTTTAAAACACGAAGAGCACAGGCCTGATTTCCTGCTCTCTAGGAGCATGCTGCATAATGCAGGAAAGTCAGTGATGATACACTTCAGCACATTCTACATTCATTACCACCCTCTGAGCTCCCCATCTGGTTCCAGAATCTTTCCTCTACAGAGTTCATCCCCTTTTGATGGATATCACAGCCCAATCACCAATGGAGTTTGGTACCAACCCTCCCGTATTCTACTATGAAATTCAAAGCAGCCCAATAACACAAAAACAAACCACATGAACTCATTTAGCAAGGGCCTTTTCATAAATACTGATCCAACAAACACCCTCATCTGCCTGAGGATACCTCTGCTATCAAACTGGAAATGAGTGAACTGCAGGGCTCTGTGTGGGCTAGCCCCGCCCTCAGGATTGCTAGAAAATACAAAGAAAAATACATTCACACTTGCATATTTTGGTACATCAGTGATCTTATTTGTTTGTACACTCACAGTCTAGAAATTGCATTCCTTTTTGAGAAAATATTTATGGTACAGGTCTCTCTGATGCAAAACAAATTCAGAGAGCTAGGAAGGAAATTAAAAGAGAAAACCAAAACTGTGGTATTTTCTGGTATACTACCGGCACCTTGCAAAGGACCATATGGACAGCTGGAAATAATTAATCTAAACGCATGGCTGAAGACGTGATGCACACAGGAAGGCTTCACCTATCTTGATCATTGGACCACATTCTACAATAAGGACTATCTGTATAGACGGGATGGACTGCACTTAAATAATAAGGGAACCAGTCTACTTGGAGAAAAAATCCTCGAGCAGGTTCAGAAGCATTTAAACTAGAAAGGAAGGGGGGAGAAATCAACAAAAAAACAGAAGGGAGACCGCATCAAAACAAGAACAACAACTCAGGTAAGACAACCATTAAATGTATTTATCTAAATGCTAGAAGTATCAGAAACAAAATTCTAGAACTTGAAGCTACTGCACTAACAGGTAACTATGATGTGATAGGTGTTACTGAAATGTGGTTGTCTGAGAGTGATGGGGACGAATATAATATTTGTGGGTATACACTGAATAGGAAAGACAGGCAGGACAGAAGAGGAGGAGGGGTAGAGCTATACATAAGAAACAGTCTTGAAGCCCAGGTGTTAAACCTGGACAAAGAAAATAAAGCCGAATCAATATGGGTCAGAATAACGGACAAAAATTCAAAGGGCATAATAATAGGAGCATGCTATAGACCGCCAGATTCAGATGGTGAGCAAAAAGTTATACAATGACATTAGAAATGCATGTAGCAAAGGAGAAGCCATACTAATGGTGGATTTCAACTTCCCCCATATAAAATGGGAAAACCCGGTGGGTAGCACGAAGGATGAAATTGAAATGGTGGAAATGACAAATGACTGCTTCCTAACACAATTTCTCAAGGCACCGACTAGAGGGGAGGCATGCCTTGATTTAGTCTTTTCAAATAACGAAGACAGAATAACTAAAACAGAGGTCAGAGAACCACTGGCAAACTCAGACCACAACATGGTCTCATTTGAAGTGTTTTTTAAAACCCCAAAAGTAACGACTAAAGCTAAGGTTTACAATTTTAGAAAAGCAAACTATGAAGGTATGAAACAGAGACTAACAGAAGTAGATTGGAGTAAAATAGAGAAAACACCCACAGAAGAAGGATGGTTGTTCTTCAAAAATGTAGTACTAGAGGCGCAAAACAATTACATCCCTAAAGTAGACAAATCTAAATGTAAAACTAAATTGCCAAAATGGTTTAATAGATCAATAAAAAAAAATATTCAGCGAAAAAAGGCACTTTACAGAGCATTAAAAAAGGACCAAAAAGAAAGTACGCAGAAAGAGTACACAGAACTGCAAACGCAAGTCAAAAAGGAAGTTAGAAAGGCCAAGAGAGAAATAGAAATGAACATTGCTAAGGGAGCTAAAACCAATTCCAAAATGTTTTTCCAATATTACAACAGCAAGAGAACATTCAAAGAGGAGATTAAATGTTTAAGAGATACAAATGGCAAAATCGTAGATGAAGAAAAAAAAAATAGCAAATATATTAAATGATTACTTTTCACAAGTTTTTACAAAGGAAGATACTGACAACATGCCCCACATGTCATCCAGTTCCTATCCAGTTTTAAATAACTTTAGCATAACTGAGGCAGAAGTGTTAAAGGGACTAGGAGCTCTTAAAATAAACAAATCCCCTGGGCCGGATGAGATCCTCCCAGTAGTACTCAAAGAAATGAAAGAAGTAATTTACAAACCGCTAACCAAGATCATGCAGCAGTCTCTTGACACAGGGGTGGTACCAACAGACTGGAAAATTGCAAACGTAATACCGATCCACAAAAAGGGAAACAAAACTGAACCAGGTAACTACAGACCAGTAAGCCTGACTTCTATTATATGCAAACTTATGGAAACTATAATAAGATCCAAAATGGAAAATTACCTATATGGTAACAGGGTCCTGGGAGACAGTCAACATGGTTTTAGGAAAGGGAGATCGTGTCTAACTAACTTGCTTGATTTTTTTGAGGATGCAACATCAATAATGGATAATTGCAAAGCATATGACATGGTTTATTTAGATTTCCAGAAAGCTTTTGACAAAGTCCCGCACAAAAGATTAATTCTCAAACTGAACACAGTTGGGATTCAAGGAAACACATGTACATGGATTAGGGAGTGGTTAACATGTAGAAAACAGAAAGTACTGATTAGAGGAGAAACCTCAGAATGGAGTGTGGTAACCAGTGGTGTACCACAGGGATCAGTATTAGGTCCTCTGCTATTCCTAATCTACATTAATGATTTAGATTCTGGTATAGTAAGCAAACTTGTTAAATTTGCAGACGACACAAAAGTAGGAGGAGTGGCAAACACTGTTGCAGCAGCAAAGGTCATTCAAAATGATCTAGACAAGATTCAGAACTGGGCAGACACATGGCAAATGACATTTAATAGAGAAAAGTGTAAGGTACTGCACGCAGGAAATAAAAATGTACATTATAAATATCATATGGGAGATACTGAAATCGGAGAAGGAATCTATGAAAAAGACTTAGGAGTTTTTGTTGACTCAGAAATGTCTTCATCTAGACAATGTGTGGAAGCTATAAAAAAGGCTAACAAGATGCTCGGTTACATTGTGAAAAGAGTTGAATTTAAATCAAGGGAAGTAATGTTAAAACTGTACAATGCACTAGTAAGACCTCATCTTGAATATTGTGTGCAGTTCTGGTCACCTCGCTATAAAAAAGATATTACTGCTCTAGAAAGAGTGCAAAGAAGAGCGACCAGAATTATTCCGGGCTTAAAAGGCATGTCATATGCAGACAGACTAAAAGAATTGAATCTGTTCAGTCTTGAACAAAGAAGACTACGTGGCGACCTAATTCAAGCATTCAAAACTCTAAAAGGTATTGACAGTGTCGACCCAAGGGACTTTTTCAGCCTGAAAAAAGAAACAAGGACCAGGGGTCACAAATGGAGATTAGACAAAGGGGCATTCAGAACAGAAAATAGGAGGACACTTTTTTACACAGAGAATTGTGAGGGTCTGGAATCAACTCCCCAGTAATGTTGTTGAAGCTGACACCCTGGGATCCTTCAAGAAGCTGCTTGATGAGATTCTGGGATCAATAAGCTACTAAAAACCAAACGAGCAAGATGGGCCGAATGGCCTCCTCTTGTTTGTAAACTTTCTTATGTTCTTATGTTCTTAATTGTTTCCGTAGGGAATGACAGGCAAAGAACCACAAACATGAGACTGATAAAATGTATATCCAAATTGAGATAAATATATTCAGATACTCCTTGCTTTATTTCATTTTTATTTTGCCAGACAAAGATAAAATCTTCTACAATAGTATATCTGTATTTAGATTATTTTATTATTAGGCTAATAGAGTTAAAATCCTACCTGCCAAAAACATGTATACATGTGTTTAATTTTTAATTATCACCTGCACCGGGAGGTCATTGTAAATTAAATCATATATATATATATATATATATATATTGTCGTGGAAATTCTAATAAAAGAAGAGAGACTGCGAGTTCCAAACACACAGGTCTTTATTTCTTAAGTTTGCAAACTGAAAACACTCTCAACACACAGGGTGCTAGATAATCAACGAGTAGTGTTTTAACGTACAGAGTTGGATCAGTTTCTTATATACCTTAAAACTGTCAGCAAGGCAGAGAGTTAGCCAGTGCTGATTCAGATATTAGCATATAAGGGAAACAATTTGTAACTATGCATACGTGTCATATAGCTAAGCAAGCAGATAACAGAATGGCTGTTTTGTGTGTATGTGCAAAGAGACACGTCTGGCTCATCCTATTATCCATTGTCTCACAGCTGCAGCTGCAGTGTAGGCAAAACTTTATCTTAAGCAAAGCATGCAAGGTTATAGGAGTGCAAGATGCCAGTACTTTTCCATGTCGAGCCAATCCTATTTTCTCTAACATTTCAATTCTCTCTCTCTCTCTCTCTCTCTCTCTCTCTCTCTCTCTCTCTCTCTCTATATATATATATATATATATATATATATATATATATATATATATATATATATATATATATATATATATATATAATGATTTATATAATGATGATTTAATATGGAATCAAAAAGTGGCTAGTTAAACTGTAATTGCTTTCAAACAATTAGGTCTAAACGACAATGTATGTTAATCCACATTTACTGTCTGTAAATCACTGTGACAGTCAGCCTCTTACACTAACAACTTTTTAAAATATTCTCTATCCATTAAGCTTTTTCATAATTAGATAGGTAATTCGAAGGCCTATTCTTCACAGAGGTAAGATCCGGATAAAGAAGTGTCTACCAGGAGGAGTAGACGACGTTGGAGGGAGGGGGAGGGGGGTGGGGGGGTTGGTTTTGTGCCAATCCATCAGTACCACTCATAATAAAAAGTCAAAAAACAAGAATGACCATACATCAAACACTGGCAATCGAATTTCATTAGTACAAACTGAAATATCTTAAAGAAAAGCATGACATGAAAATGAAAATACTATCAGTTGAACTTTCCATCAAGGAGGAGGAATGAAGGGAATGTGAAGGGAATGTACCCATCAAGGCTTCTTATATGAAAGATCCTGTGTAAGCATTGGGGACACATCTCAGCACAGTACGTGGACCTGTAAATAAATCTGAATAAATTAATGGCTAGGTGAAAAACATGTGTCTTGCACTTACACTGACAGATTTTTTAACCTAACTGGAAAAGTGTTGAAGCACAAACGCATCGCGATAAACCAATCCATCTAAGCTGCTCCTGTTTGTTACAATAGCTGGAACAACAGTTTCATCCATTTCCTAAATGGGGGGATCTGGGTCAACTTGTTGTTTAAAAAAACTATGCAGTACAGCTGTGGCAACAATAGCAATACAACACTTCCTAGGGTGAAAGTGAAAAGTCCTTTGCAGACACTGGAAGCGACTCTTTCATACTCCAAACATGCGTTCCACAAGGTTTTGCGTATGGACATGAGCTTGGTTGTACTGTTGCTGGGATGCTCCAGCAGCATTGAGGTAGAGCGTGAATAGAAATGTTATCTGACAATAGCCACTGTCACCAAGTAAAATGCCACCATGTTGTCTTCTCTGAAACTGAGCGTAAAGGGAAGAATTCTGGAAAATTCAAGAATCATGCCTTGCACCGTTCCACCGAGCAATAATGTTTGAAAACGATAACTTTGGGGTTCAAATACCTTGAACATTGATTGAAAACCATTTTTTTTCTGTTCCTGTATTCTTCTGGCAACGCTGGGTGCCTAATTAGAATACGACACCCCTCTATGCAGTCAACAACACCAGGGAAATTCCCATATTCATGAAACTGTGTTTTGTACAGTTCTTCCGGAAAATTAATGTATTGAGATTTCAGCAGACATATTGCATGGCAGACTTTATGCACAATTCTACATACACAGTTGGTTCCTTGGCACAAATCCCCATTTTCCCGCTGAAAATTTCTAGTCGCCATGCATCTTAAAGTGACCAAAATTTGTAAAACAGGAGGAAGAGGCTTCCCCTGCTGAGATGCATGTGACAAGTTTGGCTCATGTAACAGTACTAGCTATGCTATGCTATCAACAAAGAACAAGTCTTCCAGTCAAATCGTTTGTTTACGATTATTAAAAAAATTACACAAAACACAAAAAAACATTCTTACACATAAATAAAATCTGACATGTAGTTGAGGAGCATAGCAGTGAGAGAAAGACAATATGCACCCTGTAGCTTAATACATCTCCACCTAGCTGCAGATAAGTTAATAATACTGACATCAGCATAAGACACCTACTAGCCTCTAAACTACAGAGCTTGCTCTTTATTTGAATTGTAAGACTTCTTTGAACTGTGAGTTAATCAGTTCACATCCAGCCCTTGCCTTTCCATTCAAGTGAATGGGCTGACATCAAGCCATTACAAGCTATAGTTTTTATACAAGATATTCTGTATTCTTTTTTTTTTTTTTTAATGTCAGTTATGTGTGAACTGAATCTAATCATTTGGCTCTGCAAACAGCTTCTGCTTCTGTAAACCCTTTAGATGTGTTTATTTGCCATGGTTCAGGTGGCAGAGCAAGGCATCCAGCCAACTAAATTCGATTTTATCTGTTGCTACCTCCCCTCAGCCATGTTCACAATGCTGTCTCCATCTGAGGGCCACCAAAGCTGGCTAGTTCTTAAGGGACACTCCACACTGGACAGAAAGGGAACTTCCCCAGCCCAAACCCTACTACACTCCAGACCTCCGACACAGCCATTGCTCAAGCCTGGAGAACCAAACTGCTTTATTGCAGGATAACAGGATTCAAAATCCCAATGAAAATTATGAATTATTTATTG
Source organism: Polyodon spathula (assembly GCF_017654505.1). Lineage (NCBI taxonomy): Eukaryota > Metazoa > Chordata > Actinopteri > Acipenseriformes > Polyodontidae > Polyodon > Polyodon spathula. The sequence continues at coordinate 12,178,520 of NC_054536.1, read as the reverse complement.
CTAAAAACTAAATAAAATGTATTTTTTTTTTTTTAATAAACACGTCTGGCTTTAGTTCTGCCTCTTCAAATGCATACAAATTATAGTTTTAAGCTGTTCATAAGTACAAATTTTTAATGCATATGCCAGTCCAGCCAGATTTCACACTTTTTATAGAAACAATCTTGCAAAATTAAACTGAGCACAACAAGAAAACAGAATATTTGTGTTGGGATTTAAATGTTTTCTATACATAAAAATAACGAGAGAAACACTTGTGATTACATTTGCTAAAACAAATTATTCAGCACAGGTTATTGGTATTATCAGAATATGGAGACAATATTCTCTCTATCTACCTGACTGACTGTCTATCTGTATGTAACATCTTTTTTTACATGTATCCACTTCTGATGAAACTCGCTAAGGACTTTCTTTAGAACAGGTTATCGGGTGTATTCTGTGGATGTATGTCATGGTGATCTGCTTTTTATGTCTCTGCTAGGGGAGGGTGAATATTACTTATTTACTATTTGTTTTCCGTCTTGTAGCAAGCATTATAGTGGCAAATAGCTTGGCCATACTGCTGTATCACTGGTAGTGCTGTGTAAAGGGTCACCTTATAACAAGGTAGCAATGCATTTGTATTTTTATTATTATAACTATGCCTCATCTATTTCCAATTAGAAAACGATTCAGTGTCATCAGCCAATCAGCTTTCAGCTGCAGCATGAATTAATACACAGTAGATGCCTGCTGGAACATCACCACCTGTGAATCAAATTTAAAATCAATCCACGCAAGTACTGTCTTTCATTTTGACTTGCTGTATTTTTCAGTGTAGTTCACATCTATTGGACAATAAATAATAAACAAAGACACTTGGCCCACATTTATTTAGCCACCAAAACCAGCCAATCAGTACTTAGCCGCTACGAAAGCAATATTATAGTCACATATACTGCTCAAGTGTTGCCTGGGATCTAGATTTTCAGCAAAGAGGGATTTCATAGTGAATGGCTGATTGTATTTACTGTTTAACATGTGGAAAATGATGCATAACAGAAAGGTTACTAAATTTGATTCCAGTACAATAAAGCATACCTACAGTATATGTTGATGGCACGCCTGCAGAAAAATCTATTTTCATTTAATTTTTGTATAAGACAACAATGCCTCATGGCTTGTCCAGCTGTTTTAACAAAGTGGTTTCCACACTTTAAATTATGCAATAGAGAGACAGACAGATCTCAACTGAATAGTGGAAAGCAGAGTAAAAACACTATACAATCGTGGTGAATCAGAGGTAAGCCATGTAAATTTAGGTAAAATACTATGAACAAGCATTCGTAAAAACGTACTAGCTTGGGAAAAGCTTGGTAAGGTACAAAAATACTATGCAAATTTGTCGTGGGAACTTTTGTAAGGGGATTTAATTTGACACATTTTAGCCACTGGGTGGTGCACAAGTATTCCCTTTCTTGGATCAGTTAACTTCAATTATGTTTAGGTTACATTTGTTTTTTACATTTCCTTTAAATAAATTGTAAAAAAAAAAAAAATGTAGCATGCCTATTGCATTATTTGCAATTGTACCAGAGGTAGGCTACTGCAATAAATGGTGGAAAGGTTCTCACTTTGACATTTTCCAACACAGTGACAACAGACGAACGATCTAGTTAATTGATTCCTGGAATACTGTGGACTTGGTCGCCCCTGGTTCAGTAAACAATGCCGTTTGTACAGCGGGGAGCTAACTGTGTTCTTGGTGTTGTCTGGTGATTCCTGCTTGGCACCTAAATTAGAGCTGCACTTGGATATAAAGAATGGGCGGGAGAGGCAAAAGAGGCGATTCCTTTCTGTCAGCAGTCTCATCTCTGAATATTCCTTCTACTCAGAATCAAGCATGCAGCCGCCCCACATTTGAAGCTATGGATCAGCCAGGTAAACTAAGATTTGATCTTTTTTTTTTTTTTTTTTTTTTTTTTTTTTTTTTTTTAACTTACCAATTATTAAAAATGTCAATAACTTTATACTGTCAGTTTCACCAATGTTTGAAAGTGGGCGATATCATCAGGAGAGTGTACAGATACTGGCAGTGCTTCGATTAGATAGATGGAACCTTTAAGGCTGTATTTGAGACTAGGTATCGGTCTTTACCGTAAATTATTATTATTATTATTATTATTATTATTATTATTATTATTATTATTATTATTATTATTATTATTATTATTTGTGTACTTCTCTGGATAGAAACATAATAGTAGACTTGAATTGATAATATAAAGTTGATTTAAGACATTTTTAAAAGCATAGACTACATTACAGTCTGTGTTACAATTGTTATTGTTAATATAACTACGACTAAAACATACTTGCATTTATTCAATAACGTATTTTGTCAATAGCAGTAGCATTTCTCCCCAAATCTCAAGAAACTATCAACGCAACAATCACTTCTCCTTCATAGATGCGCTTTTGACTTGTGCTCTTCTGAATCTCAACAATTAAACCCTATTAACACACCTTAATGAACACAAGCAACACCTAATGCGCCTCTCTGTAGCACGGATTTTGAAGCATCCTGGTGTGTTGAGTGATATGTGGGACACGGACGTGAATAATAATATAATGTTTTGTCTAATTAGCAGGTTTTGTCACGCGAGTAATCTGCGAACCATCCTTTTTTACCCACTGAGCGATAGAGAGAGCGAGAGAGAGCGAGAGAGGGGGTTAGGCTGAAGCAGGTGATCGAGACAGAACAAACCTCCAAGGGGCTCCTTGAGATCAGTGTGCAGGATTCTCGTCCTGATCATGGTGCCAGTAAGTTCCCCTGGACAGTGCGCCATGCTGGCTGTTGCCCTTCTCCTGGGATATGGCGTTACTTTTACCCTGGGACAGAATGAAACGGAGCCGATTGTTTTGGAAGGAAAATGCTTAGTGGTGTGTGACTCGAACCCGTCCTCAGACGGCGGGGTCACCTCCTCGCTTGGGATTTCAGTGCGGTCTGGCAGCGCCAAAGTGGCTTTTTCTGCGGTTAGGAACACCAACCACGAACCGTCTGAAATGAGCAACAAAACCATGACCATCTACTTCGACCAGGTCAGATAACGCATTGTACTTAACAATCTTTTGATAGCTTTATAAAGAAAATAAACCGTATTAGACAGGCTGTGTAGAGCCTATTATAGCATAGAACACACTAATTTAGCAAAATAACACTGAGAAACGAAAATACAATTAACATATAGCTCACGTGCCACTTCATTTATTTTCATTTATTATTGTTTGTTTTTTTTAGCTAAGGCACATTTCCAATGAAGAGGTTTTTATTTGTATTTTTGTTTTATTTTACTGGAAGTTTCGTGCAATAGAAAAAGCAAACTAAATTTATTCTGAATGACTACCTCTGATCTGGACAGAAGTTAATGTAATAGTTTAATCTTTAGATTTAAAAGTACAATTGGAAAAGCTAGATATGTTATTTATGTTATTCTTAAAATGTACCCTTACCACGGACTAAAATGGTTTTATCAGTATGTTTTCATCCCGTGCTAATGTCTGTATACAGCTTGTTGGACAGTGAAAGTTGTTTCTTCAGTATTAGGTGTGAACTGAGTGTAATGTTACATCCTACGCATTTCTTAGGAGCCAGTAGCTGGAGAGTGTAATATTTTGTATTTATTTATTTAAAAAATTTTATATATATATATATATATATATATATATATATATATATATATATATATATATATATATATATATATATATATATAATATATCCATATGTGGTATCGCAAGTGGTAAAATATCGTTCCACATCTCTGGCAAGCCGCTTTCTTAATTTCTACTTACATGCATACATGCTTTGTAGTTTGCTTCTCAATCTGATGTAAAATACATTTTTTTTTTTTTTTTTTTTTAAGTGTTAATTATTGTCACTATTAACGTGTGTCCTGCTTTAATTAGGAACAATATATCTCATGTAATATTCTATTTTACAGTATATGACAGTTTGTTTCTCTTTTATTATTTCTCACAATTGTATAGTAATTATTCCTGGACATTACAACAGACTTTTTCAAGCTGAAATACCCCTTTGTAATTAGAATGTTTGCATCTGAAAGAATTTATGCAAAAAAAGTAATACATAAAATAATAAACCAACACTTATACACATTCAGTTTTCATCATATAATATAATATATATATGATATATATATATATATATATATATATATATATATATATATATATATATATTAAAAATGAAAGAAAAAATTTTTTAAAAAAAAAAAATGTTTAAAAAATAAAAATAAAAAAAAATTTTTAAAAAATAAAAATAAAAAATATTTTCAGCCCTTCTTCAGCTGTTTAAAAAAAATAAAAGTAAGCTGTTTAAAAAAACCTGTTTTTGCCTGAAACGTCTGGAAAATAAAATATTTTTTAATTTTTTAAACCTTTAAAACATTTTGTGTACATTTTTTTAAAAACGTTTTCTTTCATAAGCCTTCAATTCACACTATATACATATACTACTTTATAATTTCCTATTACCATGTACACATATGCGTCTTGTGTGAGAAATGCTTTCAATTCATTTTAAATATGATATTTCTATTTTTCAGGTATTAGTTAATGTTGGAAATCGTTTTGATCTTTCTTCGAGTGCATTTGTAGCTCCAAGAAGAGGAATATACAGCTTTAGCTTTCATGTGGTTAAGGTATACAACAGGCAGACAATACAGGTGAGCACTATTTAACATCATATCACTGTACTACGGTATTATTGAGAAAGTATGATATGAGAATACTGAGTCATAAGCTAATACTACACGTTTTGTTAGATGAAACATATGTAGGCCTATTATCATTATTTTATTGATCACATGTAATTGCTTGATCGTCACTGGGGAACCTTGAAAATACCTGGCAATGCCAACTTAATGGGGTTTTTTTGTTGTGTGTAATTGTTTTACAAAATTAAACACATACATCGTACATAACAATATTTAACACACTTATAATTACAAAAATCGACTTCTCTTTGTGCATCCAGGTCAGTCTGATCCAAAATGAACACGCAGTGATATCTGCGTTTGCCGGTGACCAGGATGTTACCAGAGAAGCAGCTAGCAATGGAGTTCTCCTCCACATGGAAGGAGGAGACAAGGTGTATCTCAAGCTGGAAAGGGGTAACCTAATGGGAGGATGGAAATATTCAACCTTTTCGGGATTCTTAGTTTTTCCTGTCTAAAAGTCTCTAATGGATTTGATTCCATATGACTGCCTTTTATGCTAGAACATAAGAATATAACCTCAACTAATAAAACTACCACTGAAGCAGAATGACTTCTTACTAACTATACATTTACAGTGAATATTGACATTTTCCTTGGAACCCGCGTTTCTAATTAGTCTCTGGTTACTGTAATCTCTAGGATAAAGGAATTTGTCGACATGTGCAATTCATACAAGTGAAGGTAAACTCATGCTTGGATTTTATTCTTGGGGAACCCATTGATCTTTTGTCCAGAGACAATTTGGTGGACTACTAAACTGATGTGAAGATGTTCCAGCTGAAGAATCAGTCCTGAATTGTGTGTCTCAATGCTTTTTTTGTGTTTGTATAGCCTTAAAAAAAGATGGCTTCAGTCCAGTAAAGTGTGTGCATATTTGGATGTTCCTGTGTCAAGAAGTGCTTTATAAACAAAAGCAAATTTTGCACTAATGGAAGATTATTTTGTTTAGTTGTTGTGTTGTTTAAAGTGGTGTTTTTGGATGCTGAGTTTGAAATAGGTGTCAATAACATGAAGTATATTATTTAAAATTAGTTTACAAATCAGCGTCATATTTCTGACTTGCTGGAAAATTAAAAAAAAATATTGGAGAACTATATTGCTAAGCTTTTAGCTTAATGTATAATTACATGTTCACAGTGTTGTCTATCCTCCGTTTTTGGGTGAGCATAGCTTTAATATATTTGTTCAATGACTTTGCTCACAAATGTTTGAGTGTTGTGACAGAACTACATAACAATGATCATATATGCGGGAAAATAATAATAAAAAGTCTGTATTGTTTGCTTATTTTATTTTTAATTATTCAGAAATTTAGTCCAACAAATAACCATAAATAGTTCCTTTTTTGTTTGCTTGTTTCTATTTTTTCAGCAGCTTATGTTTTTAGCTGATCCTCTGTCCTTGGTACTGAAGTGCACAGGACAAAACAAAGAACAAAACGTCCCTCTATTGATGTATATATCCAGAGCGAAAATACCCACTTACATATTTTTAGAAGAGAAATGTGAATACTTGAAACATATTATAATTAATAAAGTGGCAAGAGTAATGGCTCAAAACGTAAGATAAACTGGGTGTTTGGACCTAACTGTTCATTCACTGGTCAAGATTGAGGGCTGTGAAGAGGAAGGAGATCTCGGGAATTGATAATAGGAGACATGCACTTTAATAAGGATGAGCAAGGAGATTCCCCTTGTCTCGTGGAGAGCCGTCCTCACAGAGTTCCAAGGCTGGGAAGCAACCAATACTTCCCCAAGGGGGATCTAGAGGTGAGAAAATGGATGACAGTATTAGATAGATTTGGCCAGGGTTCCTCCTTTTAGCTGAGACCCTTCCCCTGCGGAGGATGAAGTCAGCGGTGACTGGGCTTCTAAGGTTGGGAAGGGAGCTTCACTTTACCCCCAGAGGGGGGCCGTTGCAGAGCTGGAGTGGCACTTGCAGAGGTGGAGTGGAAGAATAGAGGAGGAAAGCATAGTGGGGGAGGAGGAGAGGATGGTGGAAAACTAAAGACCATAAGACAGAGAACAAGCGCATGACTTAGGGTTTAAATAAGGGTTAGCAGATTATATTGGTAAGAAGGAAATAAGGGGGAATGAGCTCATGCATCTCAAATCACACACAAGTTTACAATTTGTTGTAATATCTGTAAAATGTTTTTCTTATGTAAGAAGACGATGTTTGGTTTATTACTGTTTAATTAAATATATAAATAAATAAATTGCTTTTTTTTTTTTAAAATTACATCATCTAAAATAACATTACAAACTTAATCTTAACATAAACAAAATACTGAGGTTTTATTTATTCAACTAGCAACAAAGCCATTAATGTCAGTCTTTAAAGTTGCTTTAAGAATTTTTAAATACCTTTCCAATTGAATTGAGTGTTTATGCTGGGCATAGAGGAGACAAGCCCCTAAGTTACAGACTAACTTGCATTGGAAAATCTTGATTTAAGTACATTACAGGAGTAAACTAATGCAGTTTTCTATGTGAGTACCCTATGCTAACAAAACAAAGTAGTTACAAGATGAGTGAAGTGCTATAAGTTATATTTCTCTATAATTGATGCTCTCAGCTACAAATCCACATCTTAAAGCAAATACAGCTCTTTTTGTATTTGACCATCTCTATTTCGATTATATACCTGCTTCCCTTTAAACATTAGTATGACAATATGTTTTTGTAAACATAGTCAAATATGAAATACTATTATTATTATTATTATTATTATTATTATTATTATTATTATTATTATTATTATTATTGTTAATCAACATGGTACTCAAGTGTTGTGGCTTTCTGTTTTGTGAAAGTGTGTGTGTGTGTGTGTGTGTGTGTGTGTGTGTGTGTGTGTATATATATATATATATATATATATATATATATATATATATATATATATATATATATATATTCTTATATATTATTATTATTAGACGTCAGCACATAATAGATAAATAGTGAAATATTTAACCAGGTACCTGCCGTGGTACCTGGATACCCTGAAAAATACCTGGATACCCGGGTCTTTTTGGGTAATGAAAAAAAAAAATCACATATATTAATGTTTTAAGTGCATGGTACATACTTAAATACTATATAGTACACATACCTTTAGTTCTTTCAGATCTGTTGACTTGTGTAACCTTTTTAAGTACTGGAAACACTGAAATAATAATAATAATAATAATAATAATAATAATAATAATAATAATAATAAATAATAATAATCTCAGTTTGAATACAGTTATTAATATTAAATGCACTGCATGCTGCATGATTCTTTGTGCCATCAAAGCAGGAGAAAAACAGAATTTGCAAACTTGCAAACTCTACCAAGGAAATAATTCATTGAAAGGAGGACGCACTAGCACACTTACTTAATGTGCTCCACAAATATTTTTTTTTATTTAACCCAAAACAAAATAGGTAAACATTTTCGTAAGTGTGTGAGTAATTTTTTTTCTCATACTGATTTCATTGTGTAATTTGCACCTTACACATTTTGGAGTGTGTATGCTTTTTATTTGTATTTTTCAATAAAGACTACTTATTTTATCATTTTGGTAAGAAACTACATCTGCCCAATAACTGCAGATAAAGCATTCCGTATTGGAAGCCACGCAGTTATTATTATTAGTGGACCATAGAGTTATCACTGACATAAACTCAACAGGATGTTGTTGTGTTGTTTTCTTTCCAATTTAGTTCCTGAGAAGAATAGTCACTGCAGTTATTATTGAGGTGTACTTGCCACTGTGTGTTATTATTTAAAACCTTGATATACTGTCAGTTACCAAAAGGCTTAATGCAAAAGTTTTTCTTCAAATAATGGAGGTGGAGTAGCTTCTTTCATCTATCAAACATTGCATCAACATGAAATTAACAGAATCAGTAAGACAAAAACAATAGGCAAGTGTATGTTAATAAACTATAATAATAAATTAACAGGCAATCTGCCGTTAATAAACTAACTGTGATAAAAAAATTAACACAGCACCCCTACACACGATAATAAATGCAGCAGCAGCAGCTCTAGATTAATTCTGAACAGCTGTACAGGAGCAGTGTTCAAGACACACAAAAATATTTAACAGAATAGTGAAGCAACTCACCGGAATGGAATACACCAAATTGCAGGGTGACTTATGTCTGATTCAAGTTTTATTCAGGAGCTCAATCAATTTCTAAATATTTGTAGCAAGAGAAAAAGCACGGTGTTTGTTTACATGCCATTTTGTAGCGATGAGGTGCACTTGTGGAAATCAGAATACAAAACGAAGTAATGATAATATTGACACCGGTTCTGGAAAGATTGAATAAATCAATCTGCGTCAAGACACTCTCTCGATGACAAGTCACATTTGAAAAGACTGAATAAACCATTTGAATTTAATTTTGATGATGATGAGTTATCAGGTCACAAAACAGTATTAGTTGTGAACGAATCGCTAGCGATGCCAAAAAGGTGTTCTTTTAACATAGTTCCTGTTCCTTTAGGTGGAGCATTGACAATAGGAAAAATCAGAAGGTGTTCTCTTAGGCAAAGTATTCTCTTAGGAGGCCTTCCTATATGCGGAGATGACTGAATTACAGTAATAATTTAAAATCTTTCATCAAGGAAAAAAAAAATCATATAAATTGTAGCTTCTAGGAACTGGGCCAGCACTGATAGGCCAAATGGCCTCTCATTCGGAGATTTTCTCTTTTTTTAAAATTGTAACTTAACTAATAATGGTTCACAATTTGCAAATACTAAAACCACTAATGAAGTAACTGAAATGTCTGTTGACAAGTCATGGTAAAAAAAAAAAAAAAAAAAAAAATCCAATCTGTTATTATAAGGTTATTCTTTCCAGTTGATTTATTTGAGAACTTTCATCATAAATCACAAACTTCATTTTTAATTAAGTTTAAACATATATCTACCATTGTGTTATTAATCTTCACTAGTTCTACTTCACCTAAGATTAAACCTTAAAGTTGCAAGGTAAGTACAATTACTGAGCAAAATAATTGTTTTATTTCGACTATATTGTAAGTGATACCCTTTAGCTGAAAGTCTGAGAATAGATCATCTTACATTTATACTTGTTTATGTGTATAAATGGAGATTAGGATTCTGTTGTATTTTGAGTTGGATATCTCAACACAGGCACCTTCTTGTGAATTGACACTCCGTTTAGCCCATACTGCGTGGTATATACGGTGTGTTACAAGGTGCATGCTAATTAGAAGCTTACTCCACTGTATTATTGCATCTATTAAGTTTAGTGAATAAGATGTTTATCACTGGATGAAACAGCGCAAAGTGATCTTCCTTTTTCACGCAGTATAATGTCCAAAACACAGCCGTTCAGTGAACGAGGCCCATAAGTTGTTAAAAAACATTGTGTATTGCATCAGTGCAATCTCAAGGTTAGATCCATATTCACAAAACATTTACCACCAAGGTTGGCAGCCACAGTAAGAAACAAAGCAGTGCAGATCTATCTAACACTGTCATCTTCCCATTTTCTTATTTTTGATTTCTTGAATAGTATGAGATTTCTCCCAAATTAATATGTCCAATCAATCAGACGTTACCCCTGAAAAACTGTAATACTTAGCAGCATTATAAAATTATCAGTAGTAAGCAACTGAGTGCCATTTCTATCTCAACAACAGAAAAAGTTATTTCCGTAAAATGTGGGACAATGATAATGTCAGTTATAACATTTCATACCCGCTGCAATTGATTTATCGTTACTGACACGACATCTGTGTAAGGAATACTTTGCATTTTCTGAGCATGGGGACAGCCATCTGAGCTTCATCCAGAACTACAAAACACTGTTACATGTTGGGGGTCCTCAAGCGGCTCACCTGGTAAAAGCACAGCAGGGTCTCATACAGTCAGGGGAGAGCAGGTTCATGTCCTGGCTTTGCGAAATTGCTAGTCTTCTCTGGGGATTCCAGAGGGAGTGTCATATTGGCTCTGGTGCTCCCATGGGTTAGGGCGGCAAAACCATCAGGGACTGTTTATCCTCATCACGCTAAAGCGCTGCTGGCAAGGTGCTCATGAGCTCAGGCGGACACCTGCAGGGCTGGCCTTTGTCCTCTAGAGAGCAGTAGCTTGCTGACATCCGCTCTGAATTTCCTAGGTGTAAAAGAGGAAGCTGGCTTGGTCATGGGATCGGAGGACACTGACTGAGCCCTCAGTTATCTTGAGCTGTGTGGGGGATCACTTCGGCAAGAGGAAAAAATGCTGGACATTTAAATTGGGGAGAAAATTGAAGGTAACATAATTAGGTGTTCTACATTTTAATAAAAGAACAAAAAGATACATTTGCTGCACTAGTAGTAAAATTATTTGACAAGTGTATCGAATAAAAGTCAATTGATACGGGTTTCTCCTATTTGTTTTTTTAGTATTGCTGCATATCTTCATACACTTAAAGAAGATTGACAAGTGGACCCACCTCCATTATGGCAATGAGATGTTAAAACCTCTACTGTTAAAATATCTATTTAGTCCAGCTGAGCACTATAAAACTAGAGACTGAATACCTGTCCCCAGTTGAACTTCTTGCACTGGTATAAAATCCATTTATGTTATTGAGATATTTTAAACTTATTTCAATAAAAAGAATGTCCATATTTTTTTTCTTTAAGTTCATTAACCAGCCCATGCTGTAGTTTTTTAGTGTTTTTTTTTCTATTATTCTATTTTTTTTTTTTAGATGAACTGCTGTTTTCACTCAGAAAGTTGGTGTTGTAACAGTTATGTGGAGTTTCATTCCCAAATATATCAAAGGAAATAGGTGAAATATCATTAATTTTTGGCAGTGGTTTTGTAACTAATAAAAATGAAAACAGTAGTTTGTCATGGAATTTAGAATGCAGTGTTGCTTAGTGATTTATTCAGTGTGAAGCGACTCATTAGTATGCAAGTTGTGGTATACATGATGCTGTTTAACCAATCCGAGGTTGTTATTTTTCCAAGCCATGTTATAAATAAGTACATACCCCTGTAAGTACAGTACTGTATTTAACTTACTGTATTCCTTCGAATTTAAGACACCCTCGAATTTAAGATGCAACCCAACTTTATCACCCTAAATTTGAGGAAAAAATAAAACTTCAAATAAATATGCATTTACAAAAATACAACCTCAATTATGCTTAAAAACAGTGTTGTTGTAGATTAACCACAGAGCTTGTTTATTGTGCTGCACACTGTATAAAAATGGCACCTCTGTTGTACACATTGTGGCAGTCCTAAGGGCTTTTAGAAATACAGGGTGTGGGTATAGTTGTCCATCATCTGTTGAATAACACAAGGGAGACTGCTGAATTTAAAAAAAGAACCAAGAACAAACTCAAAAAGTTACCTGTCTGGAGTCTGAACAACTAAAAGAAAGAGGAGCAGCACATTAGTGTAAACAAAACGACCTGCATGTAAATGATGCTGTCAATTGTTTTGTTTCATGTAGCAGCTGCTGCAAATTGATATTTTGTTTTGTTTAGTTAAGAACTCTGGAGCTAGCTTGTTGGTGTCTGGTGATTTTTGAGAATTATCTTGTTTTGATATTACTGATATTATTTGAATTTAAAGAAACAATTTAAAGAAACAAGGTGCTATGATGACCTATGTCTAACTATCAACAAAGGGGGTTATCATATAGAGGATCTCTATACCACCTGTTTTCGCTAAATTGGGATAGATACATTTTGCTTTTTTGTGTGTTTTTCTGTGTATGTATGCGCAGGGCTTGTGTGGTTATTGTTCAGTGTTGGGATTAGGACACTGTTCTGTAGGAACCACTGACCGTCACAACATACCCCCACTCACTGGCATCCCAGTAACCTAGCAACCACAACAGCATTGAAGTACTGTAACGACTGCTGATGAAGTGCCCTCCCGTTTGGAAATCTAATGTAATTGTGTGTGCAAATGATTTCGATTGATCCATGTGAAAAAGTGTGGATTAATTATCACCCCTATGTAGGGAGAGCAGAAAGACACCAGACAGGAAGTAATATGTAACAGAGCAAGCGAAGAACAGAAAGACTCTTTTCACAGACTGTACTGTTGGCAAAGATGGGTTGGTGACAGATTATTGACTGATTATTGACTCTTTCTTAGCTTGCTATTTTGTTATTAATTACTATTGTGGTAAAGTAACTTCAATATTAGCATATAAGTGATAACTTGTTTTATATAATGTAAATTAATACCTGAGATTAGAATACTGCTGAGCTATTTTTAATATAGTATACACTGTTACAATTACTAACTTATAAAGCTAGCCCTTGTTTTTATCAAGTTTATTTTTGTTGTAAAATGTCTGTGAGAGGAATATATTATACTGGAGATATCAATAGCAAGTGTGAAGACACCTGTCATAGAGAGAGAAAGGATCAATGCTGTAAATCTCCCTCCCGATTAGAAAGGGCGCTGTGTAAGGGGAAAGGTAAGCTGCATCCTAGAGCTGCCACCTCGGTGGTAGGTGGAAACCGGAAGGTGACCATATTAGGAGGTGCGCGTAGCTTCAAGTACTCAAGGTGCTTCCATTGCAGTCAGCTGCGGGGCTGCCCTCTATTAAGGAAACCATGGCTACGCGGTGACTGCGGGGAGGAGTTTGCTGGATACAAAGGGGAGCAGCTACGTAAAAACCTCCGCTTGCGCTGAGAATGAAAACAGACGGCCGGAGCCTGTATTGATTTGTTTGTTTTTTGGATTACGTGTGTTTTGTGTTACAGAGGAGGAGCGAGACGCGGACCGGCAAAACACAGAGCACGTCCCTCCCCAGCACAGCACCGCACCACTCATGGCACCACGCTTCTCAGGACCAAGAGCACTGCATGCACGGAGAACATGAGGACGGACAAAATCCTGTTTTTGTTTGCTCCTCCCACCCTTCTTTCACAAGATCAAGAATGCCCCGTGGTTGCCTCCCATACATCAGCTCAAAGGGAGAGAACCCAGTCGAGCTCTGAGGCACCTCTCTCACTGCAAACATCAGGTAGGGGAGGAGTTTAGCCAAATGTTTTTGCTCTTGGGTGACAAACCGCTTCAGCATCTGTTTTAAAGTCTGATTAAAACGTTCCACCAAACCGTCCGTCTTCTGGTGATAAACAGAGGTTCGAATGGACTTAATTTGCAACAATTTATACAATTCTTTCAAACACTGTGACATGAAATTCGTTCCGTGATCAGTGAGGATTTCTTTTGGAATCCCTACTCTCGTTATAATTTGTACTAACTCTCAAGCAACTGCTGTGGCACTAGTGGATCTCAATGGTACTGCCTCTGGATATCTGGTCGCGTAGTCCACCACTACCAAAATGTGCGTGTATCCAGAGTCAGACTGGCTCAATGGACCCACTATGTCCATAGCAATGCGTTCAAAGGGAACTGAGATCAGGGGCAGTGGGACCAGCAGGGCCGGGTGAACCCGCCCCGGCACTACTTGCTGACATTCCGGACACTCCGCTACATATCACGTCACCTCGCTATAGACTCCCATCCAATAAAATCGAGCCAATATTCGTTCCTGAGTCTTATCGCTACCTAAATGGCCCGAACATGGGACATCGTGAGCCAACCGCATGATCTCACGTTGAAAAGACTGAGGAACGAGTAATTGTGTTACAATCTGGCTTGTGTTTGTGGCTTGAGATACCCTATACAGCAAATGCCTGACAATAATGTGATGAGGATAGGTAAGCGGCTGGTTACCCTCTACATCCTTCCCCTCGATAGACCGAACCTGCCCCCAGATGTGTGCCAGTGAAGGATCATTTTTTTGTTCCAACGCTAGGTCCACATCTCGGTCCCAGAACTTCGGGATATCGAGCGGTGCTACAGTAGCTTCAGCACTGGGGGCCCCAGTAACCCTCCCCGCAGGTCACATTGAGTCCCAATCCCCTTTCCCTTACATTTAAAAGACTCCAACTTCATTTAACCCCAACCTTGTCTCATTGACATTCTTTCCCATTTTTCGACCCTTCGCTCTTTTTTTGTTTTTTTCGGGCGAAATCGGGAATGGAACAAATCAGCTTGCAGTGGGAATATTTTCCCAATGGTTTCCCCCGCTGCTCCCATGGTCTTACCGGAGACTGGCGTTACCGTTTTCTTAATCATTGTTTCAAAATATGGCCAGTCTCGACCTAAAATAACTGGATATGGCAACTTTGTAGCCACTGCCACGATTACGCGGCAGGTATGACATCCAATCGTCACATCTAATTTAGTGAGGGGGTAGTCCTTGTTATCCCCGTGAATACAGGAAATGACCACCACCCTGTGTGACCACTAAGGTACCCCTGCCAACAGAGCTTCTTCAATTAAAATCTGCCCACATCCTGTCCACTAACGCGTGGGTACTCACATCACCAACCCGTACATCAACAATGCAAGGCCCCTCCCAATCATTACCCCTGGACTTACCTGGTGCTGTTGGCAAGTAATGGGAGGCCGCACCACATTCCATCACCGCTGGACAATTCCGCATGAGGTGGCTGACCTCATGGCACTGGTAGCACGTGGGGTGAAAGGGCGCCCACGGAGCTTGTATGTCCCGCTGCCGATTTGGCAGTGGGGAGGGGTTTTCTGCTCTCACCCCGCTGGGGGTCGATCTCATCCTCCATTGGGGTGGAGGAAGGCCGCCCGTGGGGTGTCAATGAAAAGTAGCCCTGTTGGGGGAGGGGGTGAAGTACTGTGGGGGGTCCTGTCCTTGGACTCACCATCCGGGGTTGGTTGGAGGGAGGAGTGGGGGTAACTACCATGGGAGCTGATGACAACACATCCTCATACCCCTCAGCCAATCGGACTGCTGCCTCTAGCATGGTGGGTTGATGCTTGGTGACCCAGTTCTGGGTGTCCGGCCCCAGCACCTTCAAAAACTGCTCTATAGCAATCAGCTCTGTGATCTTCTCGGCATCGTTGGTGCCGGGGCAGAGCCACCGGATCACATGATCCACTAGTTGCTGTGCCACCACGCTGGGTCGCAGTCCTGGGAGTCACTGGTACTCCCGGAAACAGCGGTGGTGTGTCTCCTCTGCGATGTCAAACGGCTGGAGAATGGCCTGCTTCACCTGGTCGTACACCAGGGCTTGCTCATGTGTCAGGGCTTGGTAGACTGCTTGGGCCTCTTCGATCAAATTGGGGCCCAACTGGGTAGCCCACCACTCCCGAAGCCACTGAGCTGCTGTTGCCTGCCTTTCAAAGGCAACTAAGTAAGCCTCAGGGTCATCCTCCAGCGACATCTTCACTACCCTTACCCTTGGTAAGGGTACTGCTGGTTGAACCGTCGGTTCCCTCCCCCGATGGCCTCCAGGAACAAGCCATGCATCCTCTCCATCATGGGCGTCAATGATTCTTGATGCCTCCGCTTCTGCGCCTTCAACAGTGCTGCCAATGCGGTTGGGTCCATTGTAATCCCTCTTCTTGACACCAAGTGTGGTCAGGTGCAGTGAATGAATCAGGTCCACACAATCTTTCTCCCAAAAACAGTCTGCGTGTTTTTAATAATAACAAAAATAATAACAACACAAATAAGTCCACCCTTTTACCAGTGATGGTATTGGGGGGGTACACAGCAGCTCTCTTAATTGAAATAAAAAGTAAATAAAAACGGGACTTTGTCCGTCCCCGCGTTCTCCGTGCACGCCGTGCTCTTGGTCCTGAGAAGCGTGGTGCCATGAGTGGTGCTGTGCTGTGCTGTGCAGGGGCATGCTCTGTATTTTGCAGTCCACAGCTCACTCCTCCTCTGCAACACAAAGCACACGTAATCCACAAACAAACAAATCAATACAGGCTCCGGCCGTCTGTTTTCATTCTCAGCGCAAGCGGAGGTTTTGACGTAGCTGCTCCCCTTTGTACCCAGCAAACTCCTCCCCGCAGTCACCGCGTCGCCATGGTTTCCCTAATAGAGGGCTGCCCCACAGCTGACTGCAATGGAATCATCCTGAGTACTTGTAGCTACACACCCCTCTTAATATGGTCACCTTCCGGTTTCCACCTACCACCGAGGTGGCAGCTCTAGGAGGCAGCTTACCTTCCCCCTTACACAGCGCCCTTTCTAATCGGGAGGGAGATTTACAGCATCGATCCTTTCTCTCTCTATCACACACCTCTCAGATGTTTTAGTATTGTATGCGTACTGTTTTTATATTTTGTGTGTGATCTAATTTTAACATTATATAAAAAGTCTAAACTGATACCTGGCCTAATTCAATTATTTTGGTTTGTGGCAACATATTTGTTTTTTTTTGTTTCATCCCTCTATTAATAGGTTTTCTGATAGCTGTGCATTTTGTGTATTCTCTGCTTTATTACATTCTGCCTTAGGCTATTCTGTTGTGTGTTCTTCTCTCCCCCTTTCTATCACACATTATTTCCTGGGTTTCCGGGCGGTGGCAGCGGCACGTTACTGATAGCTAGCGGTACTCCGGGTGCTTCCCCTCCCCAGTAGTCTGGGGTTAGGGTGCATCACTGCTAGTTAGTGTGATCCAGTGCAGTCCCTCAGTAGTCTGGTGGGAGGTGAACTTTGTATCTAAAGTCAAATATTTACCAAGGAGGAATATGTTACACTGTTGGCAGAGGTGGGATCTTGTATTTATTTTTTCTTATCTTGTCTTTTTGGTCATGGAGATGGAGGGTGCAAGTTCGACTGTTCACTTGGGTCCAAAAAGACAGCCATTATTTCTTCCTGCACCTTTTATAGGTGAAGGATAGGATTGGTTAGATTGGTTGGAACAGATTGAAGAGGCTGCTGAGATAAACGGTTGGGATGAACCAGCAAGGTTAAAATTTTTGGTGGTTTTGCTTAAAAAGCGGACCCGTGAGATGTATAGGGGTTTTCTACCGGCTGCTCATGTTAATTACTAGCTATTAAGAGAAGCGCTAGGGGGGAGATATTTGTGTCCCCTGATTAGTTTAGAAGTAGACAAAGTAAGTTTTCATAGTCTGATACTGAAAACTGTAGCGAGTGCAAGAGATTTTTGTAATGCTGTTCGGAGGGCAGCTGATAAAGCTTACCCAACATTGGAATTCTCCACCAGAGATGTTCTGGCTCTGCACCATTTTATTATGAATGCGGGAAAAGGGGATTTGCAGATCCAACTTAGGAATGCAAAACCTGGTAGTTTGGAAGATGCCATTAATTTGGCTACAGAGTTGGAAATGATAACAGATTTTGAGAAAGAGGCATCTCTTCTTGAAACTAGAATAAGAGATGTACAGGTGGGGCAGGTGAGTGCCTCTGGTGGAGAAACTTCAATGAATAAGGTTCTATAGGCAACAGGACAGCTACAGGAGGAAGTACAGCAGCTGAATTATAGGGATTCAGTGAGAATGGGTGCCGCGGCATATCCTGGGGAATATTAAACTAATCACTCTGGCAAGGTTTTTAACCCAATGCCGACTAGAGGGGATCAGAGACGTCGAATCTGAGATGTCGGCAGGATGGTCATGAGAGGAAGGAAGTGAGTGTGACAGTTTAGGGACAGGTGTAGATACCAGGGCCCAGGTATCTTTAATTAACCAGGAATTCTGGAACCAGTTGGTGTTTTCTACCTCAGAGGTTACGTATAGCTGGGGTTTGGATGGGATCAGTCGATCTTCATAATTTAGTGTTTGAGCATGATTTTTTAATCACCAGTAACTCCAGGCAGCAAGCATTGCTAGGGTTGGATTTCTTAAGGAAGTTTTGGGCCAAGCTTGATGTTCAAGGGGAGAGTTGCTACCTTAAAGGTAGGACATTTCCATTAATTTGTGTAGAGAATGGGGTAGAGGTTAGAGCAGTAGGGGGCACTGAGGGCCAGTTATACCCCCCCCCCCCTCCCAGTCACAAATAATCATTCAATGCCAAGTGGCTGGGCTGTTGAGCGATGACATAGATGGAATGTTTGAACCAGCTAGAAGTTTGTTTGAAAGGTACAGTGTGTTAGTTCCTAGAGTTATGGCCCAAACTAGGTATGGTAATCTATGTAAGCATTATGACTGTCACAACTGAACCACGAACATTTTATAAAGGTTTAAAAATGGGTGGCTTTTCTTTGGGACAAAGGTTGGTACATGAGCTGAGTGAGTCACCTAGGGATCAGGGTTTAAAAGGGAGAACAGGGTCATGGGCTGTATCTGATTTGATGCAAGAGCTTCATCTAAATGAGCAACAGCTTAGTCCTCAAGTGTTTGAGGCTGTTCGGAATTGGTTGGCACATTATTTCACTGTTTTTAGTATGGGGGATAATGACTTGGAAATGACTCATTTGTCTTGTCACAAAATTAATACAGGCTCAGCCACTCCTGTTCGGCTTGGGCCTCGTCGTGTTCCAAGGGGAACTATCCTTTTTTCAGGAGCAACTAAGGCAGATGGAGACCATGGAATTGTCCAACGATCACAAAGCCCATGGGCTGCTCCAGTCATCTTGATAAAAAAATAAATAAATAGATGGACAAATGTGTTTTTGTGTGGATTACCGGCACCTGAATGAGGTGACCATTAAAGACGCTTACCATTTACCTAAGATTGATGACATATTGGATGCGCTGGCTTCCTCTAAATGATTCTCCACACTTGACCTAACCAGTGGTTACACGAAGGTCGAAGTTGACCCCTCTGATAGGGAGAAAAGACTACCTTTGTAACAAGACAGGGTTTGTTCGAATTTAATGTCTTACCCTTTGGACTTTGTAATGCACCAGGTACATTCCAGAGATTAATGAATTGATCCTGGCTGACCTTCAATGGAATACTTGCCTGGTCTATTTGGATGACATCATCTGTTTTGGTAGGTCACGTGAAGAACACCTGGGGCGCCTTGGAGAAGTACTGGGTAAGCTGGGACAGGGTAATTTAAAAGTTAAACCAAGTAAGTGCCATATTTTTGCTTCTCAATTTCGATATCTAGGGCATGTTATTTCTGAGAATGGAGTTTCAACTCATCCTCACAAAATTTAAGCTGTCCAGACTTGGCCTTAACCAAAGTGTGTGACTGAGGTTAGGAGTTTCTTGGGACTTTTGTCATACTAAAGGCGTTTTGTGTCAGGATTTTCATAGGTGGCTCGTCCTTTACATTGTTTGACATAGAAAGGAGTTGCGTTTGTATGGAGTGCATCATGCCAAGCTGCTTTTTGAGAACTGAAACAGAGGCTGGTAGAGGCCCCTATACTGGTGTATCCTGATCCAGGTAAAACCTTTATATTAGATACTGATGCCAGTAATGAGGGATTGGAAGCAGTGTTGTCCTAAGGAGAGGGGTTAAATGAATGCTTCATTGCATAAGCGAAAGAACTGTTGGCTGTGATAACCTTTGTTCAGCATTTCAGGCACTACCTCCTGGGGAGATGGTTTTTGCTCCGCAAGGATCACAGTTCTGTGAGATGGTTACATAATTTCAAGAAACCGGTGGGGCAGATTGCCAAGTGGCTGAAGCAATTAGTCCCATCTCAGTATTACATTATGCATAGGCCTGGTAAGTCACACCAGAATGCAGATGCTCTGTCATGACATCCACATCCCGCCCTTGTGGAGGTTGATGTGAAAGAGGTATGGATAACTACTGAAACAGTTCAAGAGGATGAGGCTTTGTGGGATTTAAGTCGCTGCCCAACGGCAAGATTCTATCTTGCAGCAGCTGAGACATTGAAAAGAGGAAGGCAGTAATCAAATGCCTATGATGACAATGCCTGAGTGGGTACAGAAGTTCTGTGGAGTTTGGAACCACCTGTATGTTGAGGATAGACTCTTAATAAGTTACCTGGGGGGGGGGGGGATTTTCCAGATATAAGGCAGATGGTTCTTCCCAAGTCATTTGTGCCATAGGTATTGGAGATCCTCCATAGCGCTGTTACTTCAGGACACCTGGGGGGTCAAACTTGAAGGGAAAGGTTAAGGCTCGGTTTTCTTGGCCGGGCTGGCAGAAAGGGGTTCAGGAGTGGTGATGAATGTATATAGCTTGTGCCTCACGTAAGACAACAGGGCCAGTTCCTCAGGCCCCCACATGCCCCTGTACTACTTCAGGGTTGCTATAGATCTAGTAGGCCCACTTCCTATAACCCCACTACAGAATAGGTATATATTAGTAATTGCTGATTACTTTTGAAAGTTAAGTCTTTTCCCCTGCCAAATCAAGAGGCTGCTACGGTGGTCAAGACAGTTGTTGAACAGTTTATTCTAAGATTTGGGACCCCCCCAATCAATACATACTGACCAAGGAGCAAATTTCGGTCCTGTATAGAGAATTTTGCAGTTTATTAGGAATTGTTAAAACATGTACCACACCTTACCATCGTCAGTCAGATGGGTTGGTAGAACGTATTAATCGGACACTAACCACTATCAATTGGGATGAGCTACTGCCATATGCTATGGTGGCATATCACAGCAGTGCACATGCTACCACAAGACATAGCGCATTTCAGGTTATTTTTGGGAGAGAGATTATCTGTGGATGTAGTCCTGGACATAAAACCTGTTGAATCCTATAACTGTTAGTGATTATGTTATTTCCTTAGCTGGTAAACTTAGGACGGTGAGAAAGGCAATGCAGCAATATCAGCAGCGGCCTCCATGAAACAAGTTTTACTATGATTTTAGGGTCAGTCACCAGTCATATGCTGAGGAGGAGAGGGTGTGGGTTAGACAGTGCAAGGAGATGGGGTCGTTGTTCTAAACTTCAAAGGTGATTAAAAGGACCCTATGTGGTGGTTCAGAAGATTCCTGACATCTTGTATAGATTAATCGATATAGTGGAGACATTAATGTGACTTTTGTAACCCACGTTAATCGCCTTAAACCTTATGTCAGTGACTCTTTTACAGAAAACACTGAACCAAGTTCTCCTGTTTTGAGAGACATGCATCACCCAGTGCTAGAGACTCCTGTACACCGTAACCCCCAACGTTCTAAGGGATCCAGTCAACAACAGATCCCTACGACCTGGTGGATGCGCAGGAGGCAACCTATACTTGTGGACCGGCCAGGATGTTTAGTTATGGAAATCAATTTTCCGCGGAGAGAGGCACCAGGAGGAGCTTCTGGGACTTCAGACCAGCTACCATACCAGTGATGCTCTCAAGCTACAGTTGTTCCACAGGGAGAGGCACCCGGAGGCGCCTCTGGGAATTCAGTCCAGCTACCAGACCAGCGAGGACTGCTATAAGTGTAACGCTCTCAAGTGACTAGAAGGGCTGTACGTGAATGTCACCAGCCTGCCTGGACTAGAGACTATGTAAGGTAGCCAACCCAGGATGTGTTGTTTTCAAAGGGGGAGGCAGTGTAACAATCGCTAATTGTGTATGCAAATGATCTTGATTGATCCACGTGAAAATGTGTGGATAAATTATCACCCCTATATAGGTGAGAGAGCACAGGGAGACAAGAGAGACAAGAGAGGAAGTAGTATGTAAAAGAGCAAGCGAAGAACAGAGAGACTGTTTTCACAGACTGTACTGTTGGCTAACTTGGGCAGACTTGAAGCACAGACCTTGTGTTGTGCTGGTAAAGATAACGTGACGACCGGTGTAGGCATCTGTGGCAGAGCAGGGCTCTGCCCTTGGAAATACTGGCAGGGATGGAGTTAAATTCTCCTCCCTGCCCAGGTTGATTGCCCCAGGTGGGAGCAATCAACTAATGTAATTATTCAATTATCATTTAGCCACATGGCATAAAAGGAGGCCTCAGCCTCCCAGTAGGGTGGAGGGAGCTGAGGAAGCAGGTTGGTGTTTGTGGTTTTTGTGATTTGTGAATCCAGTGAAGGTATTGCCCAGCCTGGAAACCTTAATTTTACTGTCTCTGGGCCTCTATCCACTCACCAGCCTGCCACAGCATCATTATTATCAGGAAGTTGGAATCCAAGTGTGAAGACGCCTCTCAGATGTTTTACTATTGTATGCGTACTGTCTTTATATTGTGTGTGTGATCTAATTTCAATATAATATTTTTTTCTTCCCTGTATTAATAGGTTTTCTGATAGCTGTGCATTTTGTGTATTCATCGCTTTATTACATTCTGCCTTAGGCTATTCTGTTGTGTGTTCTTCTCTCCCCCTTTCTATCACACATTAGTTCCCAGGTTTTCGGACGGTGGCAGCGGCACATTACTGATAGCTAGCAGTACCGGAGTGCTTCTCCTCCCCAGTAGTCTGGAGGTAGGGTGCATCACTGCTAGTTAATGTGATCCAATGCAGTCCCTCAGTAGTCTGGTGGGAGGTGAACTTTGTATCTAAGGTCAAGTAGTTACCAAGGAAGAGTTTGTTACAGTACTGTGGTATTACTTTGCATGTCGAAAAATATCAGTGTTTGATCAGCATTTCCAATCTGTCCAAGCTGGTATTGTTTGTTAGAAATTGTAAATTTTTCTCTTGGAATTCCTCAGGAAGCTTGGTTTGTCTTTTATCAGCAGTCAGTCACGTTGCTGCTTGTGTATTCAGGCAGACGCCTTTGTTTCTTTTGTCGGCAGTCAGTTGCGTTGCTGTTTGTGTACTCGGGGAGTCATATCTTTTGGTGATTTTGTACATGCAGCACTATACTGTACTTGAAGAGTACCTTTAAGACATAGGGTATGTTTGAGAAGCCAAAAGTGTCTTAAATTCAAAGGCATACAGTATTCAGCAATATTCCAATAATTGGTCTTTGTCACATTACATAAGCCTATGCTAACATGTAGACATACTGCATTCCACCACAGCCTCTGCCTGTATATATGCATGTATTATATTTACAATAGATTGGAATATTTGGTATAGAATGGTTACACGTGTCATGCAATCATATTGTCCAATTTAATTTCTGATCACATATCAGGCTTAATATATCAACTTATAAAATAATGTAATATTGTATGGTACTACTATGGTAGAGTTAATCTTATGAATTGGAAATGACAGCTGGTTATGTTAATGTAAGGGTCAGTGTTATTCTGTAATGCTATTTAGGAGGATATAATCATACAACAGTATGGTACAGGATAAACTAGTCAATGATTCAACAGTGATTGATACTAAGCATACATTTGTGAAATTCAGAGACTCATTTTCTTTGAATAGGATAATGGAATTAGCTTTCGTTAGTGCTAGATTTAGGCTAATACTGTGCTGTTAATGTCATAGGCTACATCTTATGATTAAACAAGGGTTAAGGTTTTACATCAATTTTAGCATCTGTTCAAAGTACAAAGAAGTGTCATTTCAGTTTATGACGAGAACAAAAATAATTAATTAATAATCAACATTGTTTGACCTTTATTTGTTTTATATATTTATATATATATATATATATATATATATATATATATATATATATATATAATATATATATATATATATATATGTTTTATGATTATATATATATCTATATATATTATATATAATATATATATATCTATACTATATATATAATATATATATATTAGTTGAAAAATGACACATTAAACGTGAATGTTAATTTATACTGTTGAGTACTGTAACTTATTCTGTACACATCACTGAGTAGGCATACTCCTAGAGGTGTTTCATATGTTGCCTGAACAAAATGTGAAGGTTCTGCTAATAAAAACAGCTTTGTTATTTAAAAAGTGTTTTACACATATATTTCCTGTGGGATATAATTAATTTAAGGTTCATATACTGCATTTCTATTCATTTTTATTTTTAAAATGCATGATTAATTTTGTGACAAAACTTGACCTTTTAATTATTGCCTTCAGCAGTAGAAAACAGCCAACAATCACTACCTTCAGAACTCCATAGCTAATGAAACTTAAATCTATACTTGGGATTTATCAACCTTTCAATGAAAGGTCTTAGGCTAGGAAGGGGGTTGAAGTGATATATCAGCCAAGTAGTGTCAAACCATATGTTTAATAAAGTACACAATTATTTGAGTGTATTAGCATGCAATACATCAGTTTGCATGTTCACACATATATATATATATATATATATATATATATACAATATATTATATATATATATATATATATATATATATATATATATATATATATATATGATAATATATATTTTAAATGTGTGTATGGTATAAACCTCGATGGGCCGTGCGGTTCCCATGAAATATATGTACGCTTTGGTAGTGATTAGGCCTGCGGTGAAGCTGAGGGCCTTTAACCACCCGGAAGGAAAATTATTCCCATCGGTTCACAGGAGTACCCATAGGGTCTAGTGTTCAGGATTTGCTGAGGAGCTCTGAGTGGGTGCAGGTAAAGAGCTGTTATAACTTCTTATACTGGCATAAAATTCCCTCAGAATGTTGTTGTGGTCTTCTGAGCTTATTTCCTTAAAATTAATGTACATATTTTTTGTCTTTAAGCCAGTCTTGAAATACATTAACATCCCATGTTGTAGTTTTTTTTAGCATTTTTTCATCTTTATTTTCTTCTACTTCATTTAATCTTATGTGCCTATTGTTTCTGTAGCACTTTTCTCTTTTTTTCAAGTGAATTACTGTCTTCACTAGGAAAGCTGGTGCTGTTCCAGTTCTCTGGAGTTTTATCCCTAATATATATCTAAGAAAATGGGTGGAATGTCACTCATTTTGTGCAGCGGTTTTATAGCTAATAAATAAAATGGCATTAGTGAAGCATTCTTAATAGTTCATCATGCATTGTTTGGTTGAGTCACGCATTACATGTACATGTGCCAGCTTCCATGTGGCTAAGTACACATGTACAATGTGAAGCATCTAGTTGAATAGACGTACATTACATATTGTGACAGTATCAAAAGCATGACTTCAGTTTAGTTACTTGTAAACACACAGTTTGATACTTTTTCTATTGGTGCGATGTTTAAAACAAAGTCTTCTTAACATGGTCGTCCTCTCTGTAGAAGTTAGCTGTGAAGGCTGTAGACAAAAGCTTTTGTCGTCTTCTCTGGAACAGCTTTGAAGATTACATCATTGCATCTTCGTTGAAGAACTTCAGAGTTTGATGACTTCAGAGCAATGAGATGTTTTGAAGAAAAAGTGAATCCAGAGAGAGCCCAGAGTCCAGATAGAAAGAAAATCCTTGTTTTGAATTTTTATAACACAATGTATAGGTGTTCCCTTGTACTATAAACAAATCCTCGTCCATCCATCCATTGGTTCACAGTATTTGATAAACAGGTGTGTGTCACACAAAAAGGGTGTGTTTAAAAAGCAATGTATCCACCCATTTTGTTATCAAAGGATTTTACATTTATCATTTAAACCTCCTATTCAATATAACTTTAGTTACATTCATTAGAGAAGCATAAATTTCAGTTTAATGCTCTATACAAAATTACGATTACAAGCATATAAAACACATCATAATACAATCAAAGGATAATATTTAAAAATAGTTATTAGTTTATAGTATTCATTTAAAACATCAAAAAACACTTCAGATGTATTGGGAAACTTACTTAAAATAACTGTTAAACTTTTGTCCACAAGTTATGTAATTAAAAATGATTCTTAAAATATTTTAACTAACATTTAACACAATAATGGTACAACTGCATCATCACTATAGCTTGCTATATTAACCCTTCCCTGCCGACCTAAAACAACAGTGCCCAAATATATATAGTACATTAAAAGTAGTAACAACACACAACCCAATATAAACAAAATACACACAGGGGCGTGGTGTACTCCGACACAGGATTATATTAAAACTTTCAGATGAACATGTATCGTGGATATTTGTGTTCATTTATTTTGTTTCTCACACTGAATGCAAATGTGACTTTGTGAAGTTTATACCACAAGGTTTTCCCTTGTTTGTTTTTTTTATTTTCTTGTTGACCAAGGAGTGTCATGACGTAATTTGAATTACATGACTGGACCGCTAAAGACAGAACAGTGCTTTCTAGAAGACTGCACTGACAATGTTACCAAGAGTAAGTTACTTTATTATACTGGTGGAATAGAGGGCTTTAAATTAGTTTGTTACAAACAGTTTAAACCTCTTTCTTCCTCAACTGATAATATCTTAGCACCTTCCAGTTTAAATTTATTGGTCGACTGGTACCAAGATCCTGGAAAGGGAATCTGGCTTTTGAGAGGAGCCCTGGTCATCTGAAGGTCATCTAAATTGTCTCCCGATTGGACTGCTATCATTCCATTGAATAAGATATGATCATGGTATATTATCCCATTTGTACTGGCCCATAGGGAGCCTCCTACTAGCAGGTTTATATTTAACTTTTTTTTTTTTAAATGAATGGGATTGCAGACAATGTCCCATTCGATGGGTTAAGAAGAATCAGATCGACCTGAAATAGTCAAAATATAAAACTGTGTTTTCCCAAGGTACGTGATATCAAAAATACTCTGTATGAAAGAGCTGATATTTATTTTAAACATACCAAACATCTAGTTGTGTGTTTTTTGAACAGCGCTAAATATGTTGTAGTATGTGGTTATAATGGCTGCTGCTTCTTCACTGATGTATTATTTCAGTGAATACTTAAGGGCTACAATGTGCCATTTGTACTGAATTTTAAAGTAATATAGAGCATACACTTTTATTTAAACATGCTTATGTAATGGGCAGTGTTATGTAATACACTGCCATTACAGAATATGGCTATTTGGTGAGATGAGATTAGGTTAAAAGCTCTAAAACTACAAATGGTTAATATGTGACTTGTGGTGTGTGGAGTCACCGGTTCATACCCAGTTTCTATCCTGTTACACACATATAGTAGGTAGTTCATCAATTCCCTCAGTACCTGCTTGACTTTATTTAAATCATTTACCCACTGACCCCTTGCAATTTCATGTCATATTACCCAAAACAGCCCAGGATTACTTTACTTAAATGCCCCAGGCTTCGTATTTTGCAGGTCTCAGTTAAAATCGATTCAACCACTCCTGAAAGCCAATTTCAACTGTTTGCATGTCTCTGTATACAGAATTACTCATGTGATCCACGAGGGGGATTGTTAGCTGAAAGGAGTCGACTGTGGAGGTAGAAGCAAGATTAACACTTCAATAGTAAAATGAATGTAATTGGTTATAAAATCATCAGGCCCTTGGTGATATAAATTAAAAATGCAAAAAGGCCCTACCTAAATATAGAGTAGTGATTTGTAGCTTCCCCTTTAAAACTATATTGGGCATTGCATCTAAGTACACCACACACTCGATATATTGCGGGTGTCGGGGTCCAATACAAATCCACTATATATTGAGGGCCACGATATACCTAGAGACCCACAGAAAAACAAACAGGCTAATAACAAATACTGTACAACCACTCCCTCGTTTTATCGGGGGCGTCAGGGCCCAATATAAATCCTCTACGCGTCCTGCTTTTTCTCATTTTTCGTATAAAAAGCAGCACACCATTTTAATTTGTACTATGGAGGGTAACTGCGTATCATCAACTTAAGTCTTCAATTGATTTCATGAATCTTCCTCTCAAATGTCCAAACCGTTGCATTGAAAGAATCCATCCCCAACATAGGAGGAGCGTAGCTAGGGAGCTGACGTCACTGTCCTGTGACTTTTGTTTGTGCATTGCTTAAAAAAAACACTTCAGTAAGTAAGTAGATGTTTAATTTGCTTTGTGATATTGTGCAATGTGTGTGTATATGATAACAGTACAATATTATTGCTTTGTTTTTAATTGTTCTGTATATTTTAGTTTGTGGTGTGCAGAAAAAAAATTGAACTAACAGTAATTCTAAGGGAAATTGTCACTGTATAATGCAGCCAAGGCATGCGATTAGACTGTAAAAATGAGCCAACTCCGGGACTGCGGTATATCCGAAGGGTGGGTGTATTGTTATATTATCTGTCAGATCACAAGCACTTTAATCAACAGTCATGTCTTTGTAATGCTACTGAAGACGTTTTAAGAGAAATTCAGTAAAATAATAATGTTGATCTTTATAAAAAAAAAAATTAAAAACCCCATTCATAACAGACAGTTAAAGTGTTTTATTTCTGTCAGCACTGGAGTCACTACAACATTTTAACCAAACAACAGTCCCTTATAAAGAAAGTGCTGCTCTCCTGTCAGTTATATTTATTACTTAAAATGCATTTTAATATAACACACAGATGTCCCCATTCTTTAAATCTGTAAGGTAGTTAAAACTAAGATGTTATTAGTTTTGCCTAGGTGAAACAAGGCTATAACTCTTAGTTCACACTTTGCTGACAGCTTTTGAACATCAGAGTCGCATATGAAGACATTGGTATGAAAAACTAAGTCTGAACCGGTACAATTAAATCAGATAACCCATAATCATGTTTTTTCAGCACCTTGTTCAGCTACATTCCTTGCTGACCTGGTTTAATATTATCCGTCACACGTACGCACTGTGAAATCTGCATTTTAGAAACGCTTCGAGTCTTAACCAAGCACCTGGGTTCCAATGCAGTATTCTTGTCACTCACATAGAATAGGTTCACATTTATGTAACCCAAAGACTACTTCAGTTCCTGTTGTATCTCTTTTCACTGGTCTGAAGTGTGGGCAACCCAGACCCTGGGTTATGGTTTTGTTGCTGGGTTTAAACTCTTAGCGCTTCAAGTGTGTTTAAAATGCAGATTCCACATCCCATAGATGCAGCAGATAATGTATGCGGACCAAAAACTTCAAAAATGGAACTTGCCTTTAGGGGGGAAGGATCTATAGAGGGGAAGGATCTGTAGGGGGGAAGGATCTATAGAGGGGAAGGATCTGTAGGGGGGAAGGATCTGTAGAGGGGAAGGATCTGTAGGGGGAAGGATCTGTAAAAGTGAAGGATCTTTAGGGGGAAGGATCTGTAAAAGGGAAGGATCTGTAGAGGGGAAGGATCTGTAGAGGGGAAGGGTCTGTAAAGGGGAAGGATCTGTAGAGGGGAAGGATCTATGTGGAATAGATTGGATACTGGAGGTCAAAAAGGTCCACTGCTGGCTTTTAAATTAAAATTGCACATTCATGATGGTTACAATCAGAGAAGGGAGGTTAGTAAAAGAGACAAACACATTTCATAAATGAAGCTATTTTCAGTTGAGCCCAATTTAATATGAGTAGCAATACAGCAACAACTATAAACATGTTGTCTCTCAAAGCAAAACAGCAAGACCTACAAATGTGTTGTCTTTCAAAGCAAAACTTCTGCCCTTAAGATTATGATTTCTAGACCAACAGGCCTCTATTCTGTTCAGTTTACAGCACTCAGCTTTGCCTCCTTCCCTCTCATCTCAGCACAGAGCTTATATAGCTCTCATGTTGTCCTCTGAGGCTTCTCGTTCCATAATTTTTCCCTCCTAAAAAGTCTCCTTCAAAAGATTTACTGCAACCATTTTCCAATCTGTTCCATAGAGCTATGCTTTTTGGCCTCTAAAATGTAGATTTGGGTAACTATAAGCATTCATTTTGTAGCATTCATTCCATTTTTAAATTGTCTAAATACTGTTTGATTCTAAACCTAGCAATGTAAAATCTCATAAGTGAACTGGGAATAGTGCTATAAATCTGGTGTCATTACATTAGAAATAACTATTGAAGTTAAAATACATACTCTTCCCAAAAATTGTATTATACAGCTTCATTCACACACACACACACACACACACACACACACACACACACACACACACACACACACACACACACACACGCACACATATATGTAGCTGTTGTGAACTATTCTGATTCAGGGAACACATTCAAAGGGCCGGAAATTGAGGATCATGCTGGTACAGCTCGTGCTGTTTAAAGTTTTTGTGTACAGGTATCTGTATGCTGCATCCTAGTTTTTTTTTTTTTTTTTTTCAATAGGTGTGTATAAATGAGTATCCGTAATGAGTATTGTGGATTTTCCAAGTAAGAGTAATACACAAATATACACTGTTTATTTCTCATATTCACTTTAGGACACTTTAAATTATTTCCCTGTCCACTTCTGGTGTTAAAATACACTTCAAATGAATCAAAATTGCTGTCAAATAATGTTAAAGTGCTGTATTATCTTTCTGATCTTTAAGTTTTAACTTTATGAAAATGACCAGAAGTGCTATAAAAGTGCTGTTTAGATCATTTGAATAATGTGTAAATTTCCCAACAGAAGTCTGTATGGCCAGCATTTGTACTGATGAGAACCAAACCATAACCAGTCCTCCAAAACCAACATATTGCTTAAACAGGGTGTTCAAATGAATATTTTGAGTCATTAATCTAGGAGTCGACAAACTCATATGGACACACATACTCGTATGAATCACTTAAAACAAACAAACATATTTCTCAAATATCAAAGTCAAAATATATGGGGCTAGAAAGGTCATAAATTAAATGTAAAATTAAAATCTGTAGTAGTTTTCCAATTAACTGGTTCAAGCAGGACTTCATCCCCTTATTGATATCTGGATACTCCCAAACATGCCTGCAGCATGCTTGTGTCCACGTTATTGTGCTGGAGGCTTTTAAGATTACACTGAGATTTCTTCAATACTTAATTTGCATTATTTATAAAGAAACAGAAATCTATATTTTGTGGGATAAAATAGGATTACTGTATTCATGAAATTCTACTTTTGCATGATAACAACATGCAAAATATAAACTATTGATGTTACAGAAGTCTCTTCAAGTACAACATACACTGTTAAAAGTTGATGGCTTTTCAAATGCTGAAATCAAATTCTGTATGTTAAATTGTTGGGAGTCTTTTTCTTCTGCATTGCTGTTGTAGTCTTGAATTCTGAACAGTATACCTGGTTCTATGAGAGGTTTAAGAAAACAATTATAATACAGATCGTTGATACTTGTGGCTATTTAAGCAGTTTTTAGTACTTTTAAAACCTGCTATAGGGATAGTGGAGACACATTAAAATAGGCCTCAGTGAAATGTTTGGAGGAGAAGAAGCACAGATAACTTCAAGCAAGTGAACTCTCCATACAGCAGTACAGGCCAGTTATAGAGTATGCTACTACGACCCAATACTAGAGCAGTCAAACTTGGAGTGATTGCAAACATTATCTTACAATAGCCTTTACACTTATTATTTCAGTGATGTGTATCTTCTGGTATTAATCTGATTTTTATACAGTTTGATCTTGTTATGATCCTTTTACAAAACTATTGTTCATGGCTAATTTTCTGTTCATATGACTTAATAAAATCCATTGTCAAAGTAGTCAGAATCAGATTTCTTTCCTTGAAGATCAATTAGATTTTTTCACCTAAATGTACTTGATAAATGCTGTGGAAACAGAACGCTATATTGAAAAGGTGTATTCCTGCAACACACAATGTCAACAACATGTCTGGACCTTTGTCTTTGTCTTTGCCCTTGCTTCAAAGATGTGACTTGAATGTGAATGGAATGTGAAAGTTATGTCAACATAATAACCATTATTAGATAATAGATAATAGATAGTAGATAATATTCCTTCATTTTAACAAGGCAAATAATATAGACACGAGTACCATCTGCTAGTTCACTCCTTGTTTTCCATGTTAATTTTTCCTATATACGTTCCTGTAAGGTTGGTAATGTTATATACTTTGTATTTGAATGTATCCTCTTTTGATACTGTTTTGAAAGTTTTGAAAACCTGACTTGTAAGTTCTCTGTATTGACAAACAGGAAGCACAGCCATTAAATGTGGTGTGAGAGAAAATGGTAGATCAATGGCACATTATATAAAACATTTTTAATGTAGCACATCATTTTTTTTCATGTGTCATATATGCAACTAATACCATAAAAGAACACCAAAAATAACACTTTGCTCACATATTGTATCAGTATCTCAGAACATCTCTTCTGATAAGCCTTCAGAAATGTAAATCAATACTTAAAAAAAGACTTTTCTGAGTTACAAAAAGTTCACATTTTGTAGGGCTTTGTGAAATTTGCCGGAAAATGTTTTTAAGTTCCAGAAACAGTTGTCAAAGTCTTTGCTGAGAAAATAAAAGTAAATCTAATCCTTTAAGTGTTTTGCTTTCTTTCACTGTGTTCAATAATTCCTTCTAAGAACAGGGCTCTGTTTGCTGTTTATTAGCTATGTAACTACTGTTCCATTTTGTTTTGTTGTACTTATTGACAATGTTTTCATTGAAAAACACACTGTAGACAGGGGAACAATTAATCAAATACATGAATCTGCATAGGTTTCCCCAAACAAAACAAATCCCATATTTATAATCCAAACAGACAGAAAAGGCATTGGTTCTTTAAAGATAACATGACCTGTAGACAAACAGAAGTACATTTACAATCTACTTAAACAATCTATGGAACAATAGGTGCAGATGCAACAGTAATTTCCGTAGGTTGACTTTGGTTTTCCGTCAATACAAACATATTGCCTTGGAATATTATCTAAGGAACAGTGCAAGTAAAATGCTCAACATATATCTTCATATTGATTTAAATGATAATTATGTAATAATTTAAAATTATTTTACCAGGATGACCTCTTGAGTTGTGATACCTTTACAAATAAGCAAGTGGTAAAAACCCTGAAACGTATTATGCAGTATGCTAAACTGTGAACAAATCACACACACACACACACACACTGACACACACACACACACACACACACACACACACACACACACACACACACACACACACACACACACACACACACACACACACACACACACACACACACACACACACACTGACACACACACACACACACACACACTGACACACACACACACACACACACACACACACACTGACACACACACACTGACACACACACACACACACACACACACACCACACACACACACACACACACACACACACACACACACACACTGACACACACACACACACACACACACACACACTGACACACACACACACACACACACACCACACACTGACACACACACACACACACACACACACACACACTGACACACACACACACACACACACACACACACACACACACACACACACACACACACACACACACACACACACACACACACACACACACACTGACACACACACACACACACACACACACACACACACACACACACACACACACACACACACACACACACACACACACACACACACACACACACACACACACACACACACACACACACACACACACACACACACACACACACACACACACACACACACACACACACACACACACACACACACACACTGACACACACACACACACACACACACACACTGACACACACACACACACACACACACACACACACACACACACACACACACACACACACACACACACACACACACACACACACACACACACACACACACACACACACACACACTGACACACACACACACACACACACACACACACACACACACACACACACACACCACACACATGCACACACACACACACACACACACACACACACACATATCCACTGTTATTTATATATACTCTGGTAAAGAGAACTCATATTCTCTAAACATTATGTACTGTTACATTAAATCTTTGGGTTTTTTTCAGTTTATCACACACTGAGGGCCATCTGTTCTCACATGATGTTGTCAAATATGATTATGTTTATTTATTAGTGTGAATAATACATTATTAGTGTGAATAATACATTAATAAACATGAATAAATAACTATACAAAGCCTAAAATATTTGTTGCAAGTAAACAAGATTATAGTAACTTGTGGCAAAGAGATCTGTTTAAAAGCAAAGTAGAGGTCTGACAGGCTTGGTTGCATTATCACAATTCATGCCCTAAGGCATCTCAGTAACAGCACGTTATCATACTGAATGGGATCGGCTCACATTACTGTCACACAACTTTAGCTTAACAGTGATTAATATAAGGGAAATGATAAAAAGTAAAATGCTTTGAAAAGTGTACCTTATTGCACATATTTACATTGTTTGCAGCAATAAGGCAACTTGGTCCAGTGATTTATACTGAATGTTAGTCGAATTAAATTTAGTAGCTTTCCATACGTCATGATAAATAATTCCAGATATTTATATGAACATTATAATAAAAAAAAGCTTCCAAAAAATGTCATTGAAAAAAACTAATTTGAGGTCTACAAAACATCAGGTTTATAAGGTGGCGGTATTAACAACCCCTACTGTTTAGATGATTAAAATCGACCCCAGGTTAGAATAACATTTATGCTGCATTAGATTTTTGGTTTAACCTGTATAACATGTTTTTTTTTTTTTTTTTTTTGTATGTTTTTAACGGTTTATTCTATTGCAGCAAAGTTGAGGATTTCCTTTTTTGTAAGTCAGGAGGCAATTTCAAAAGGTATTTTTTGCTGGATATAAAAAGAAAATTCATAAAATGAAATGAGACATAGTGGCAGGTTATTTGAATACAGTCACAATGCTGGTAGCCAAGAAACTCTTGACAAAGGGAAAATCTGTTTTAAACAATGTGCACGTTCCCTAATTGCACACATGGCTCTGATTTCAGATAACGTGTTGTATTTAAAACCCAGGCACACGCAAACATTCCCTGTAGGTCTGGACCAGATTTACATCAGTATTAACCCAGTCAATCCGCTCACCAGAAAAAGTGGTCTCAACACATGCAAAATGAGCTATTTCAATGGAAAAGCAGAAGTTCCCATATGCAGAATCATTGTTTCTGCCCAGAATTATATTTAAATTAGATTTCCTCACATTGAGGTGTAGCCCCCTCAGTTTAGTTTAATCTAAATTAAAATGGCTTTACCTGTACCACTGTGGCAGGATAGCGTCTAGAGACTCAGTGACAAGAAACACTGCCGTTTAAGTGCTGTTGCTCACTTTTATAAACACACACAAAAACACACACACATACACACACACACACACACACACACACAAACAGATAAACAGCCACAAGGACAAAATAAAAGGTCTGACAAAACAATTATGCTGGACATTCAACTTCACTGATCAAGTTCCCCAAAACCACAACAAAACTCAACCTCATCAACACACCAGCTAATCCCTTCCCCAGACAAATGATTTCTCCCTGCTTTTATGACCATTTAACCACTAATCATTCAATTAAGGCTTCAGCCACATTCTAACATGTATTCTGGAGGGAGGATTTTAACCCCCTCCCTGCCAACCCTATATATATATATATATATATATATATATATATATATATATATATATATATATATATATATATATATATACACAGTAAGTGCTTGTACCCTCCCACAGCCACCAACAGTTTTTAATGATACAAAAAAGTAAATTGACACTTGACAAAGCCAACATTTCATGAGCAAAGCTGTAAATGAACAACAGTGTAAGTGTTGAATGTAATATGTGCCATTGCAATTCCAAATACCACCACCTTATTTTTTTCAACACCTGTAATCTACAGCATCTGGACTTCCATGGCAATTAGAACAGATATTTTCTGTGAGAAAAAAAAGGCTAAATCACATAGCCAGCAGACCAGCATTGTCAGGTAATTGATGTGTAATTTTGCTGGTGGCAATATCCCGTGTGCGATGCATCTGTCGCATCAGTGTCCTGTTTTTAAAGCTCTCTCCTCCCCCATCCCCATATCACTATGAATGTGAGTGGCGGCCCAACACCCCCTCCCTCTCTGCAAAGGTCTGTGTTGTGCCATTGAACATCAGCAATTCCACACAGCGAATTGTTCTGCTAGGACATCACATAGTTTCGTATTACAGCACGGTTGGTGGTCTTCCTGTCATGCACAGTGTGTTGTTATTGCCACCCCTACCATTATGTATTTCTCTGTAAGAAAAACAATCAAGACACTTCTATTTGATGGTATATAAAAATGAAAGTAATCTACTGCTGACAAGTCTTCTTTTTCTAGCTCTTGCGTAAATGCATGGGTGAAAAAAAAATAAAATAAACATTAGGTTCAACAGACAATATTGATTGTGGAAAATATAACAGTTTTGAAGCTTTCCGTTTACCTTGCTAACTTAGATATTCTCATCAGCTTTTAACAGGAGTTCACTACCTTTCACATTTGTGACCTTTAGGTGCACACTTATTTTTTAGCATGCATATTGTAAAAGACTTCTGAGAAATCTGATAACTTTATGGTAGAGAAAAAACAAGTATGGATTTGTATGCGATGCCTATCAGGCAAGCAGTTGAATATTTCCTGGATACCACTGCAGTTCTAATTGGTGTTACATGAGATGTGAATCCTGCAGTTTCACACTATCAAAATATGAATCAGCTTTGTATCGGAGTACAACAGATTTCAACTTGGGATAGGATATGACTGAGTACTGAATTAACTTGACATTGGCACACTTTTCAGATTTTTCTGACAAGTGTAAATATATCTGTTAATAATCAAACAGTGGTTCAGAGGTGGTTTTCTATTAATTTGATTTACAATGAAATTTGACAGCCAAGATATGAAATGGACTGGCACGTTATACATATTTTTTAGAACATTGTATAAAAACATTACTTTGTCCAGTTATGCAGTCACTTACAAATTTGTTTTAAATAAACATGAGCAGTTCTTGAATGATGCACATTAGACAGGAAATAGCTAAATATTATTTTCATTCACAAGAAACTCAATATTATTTTAAATCTGAACTGGCAGCCAACCTAAAGTGGGCACAGGGATCCGTGGATGGTGGCATTGGTCGTGCTCAGGAGTGGGAGGAGAAGAGAAGAGTGGAGGGGGGTGAGGGGGAGAGCGGGGCGGGATTCCCACCATCTCTGGTCCCACTAGAGGGGAGGAGCCATTGCTCCCATCTCCAGCACAAGAGGGAGAAGCCCCACTATCTCCAGTGCCAGGGGGAGAGGAGCTATCGGTGCCATCACCAGTGCAAGAGGGAAAAGCCCTGCTATCTCCAGGGCTAGAGGGAGAGGAGCTATCACTGTCGTCTCCAGCACCAAAGGGAGAGGAGTCATCACTGCCATCTCCAGCACCAAAGGGAGAGGAGCCATCGCTGCCTTCTCCAGCACCAAAAGGAGAGGAGCCACCACTACTGTCTCCACCAGCAGAGGGAGAATGCCTGCTGATTCCACCTCCACCACTGTGAGAGGACTACCTGTAGCTCACACCACCACCAGCAGAGGGAGAATATCTGCTGGTTCCACCACCACCCTCACGAGGAGAGGAGCAGGAGCTGCCTCTGCCTCCATTCCTACCATGCGGGGAAGAGAACCAGGAGCTGCCACCACAGAGCCAGCACTACCCCCTGAGCACTATCTTCACCGCATAGCACAGCACGAACACAGGCTCCACTTTCCAAGGATTAAAGGGAGAGCTGCACCAGTCCCCTTTCAAGTGAGGGAGAGCTGCACCAGTCCCCTGCAAGTGAGGGAGAGCTGCACCAGTCCCCTGCAAGTGAGGGAGAGCCACACCGGTCCCCTGCAACAGGTGGAGACTACACGCTGCTCCCACCTTCATCGCCAGGAGACTACACCTGCTCCCATCTTCTTGCTAGGAGACTACACGCTGCTCCTACCTTCGTCGCCAGGAGACTACATGCTGCTCCCATCTCCACCGCTTCCACCACCAGGAACAGAGCAGCAGGAGCTGCCTCTGCCTCCACCGCCTCCACCAGCAGAGGGTGAATTCCTGATAGTTCCATCTCCACCGCCATGGAAGGACTTCTTGCAGCTCCCACCTCCACCAGCAGAGAGTGAATTCCTGCTGGTTCCTCATCCTCCGCCATGGGAGGACTGCTTGCAGCTCCCACCTCCACCAGCAGAGGATGAATTCCTGCTGGTTCCACATCCACCACCGTGGGAGGACTGCTTGCAGCTCCCACCTCCACCAGCAGAAGATGAATTCCTGCTGGTTCCTCCCAAGGATGCCTGCCTCGCACCGCCCAAGGATGCCCGCTGCTCTGCATCGCCTGGAGTGGCCTGCTGCTCTGCATCGCCTGGGGTGGCCTGCTGCTCCGCATTGCCTGAGGTTGCTGGCTGTTCCGCATCACCTGGGGAGCTACCAGATATAGGCTACGAGGGAGAAGTACAGCTCCCACTCCTGCCTCTGTGGCCAAGGGCTCCCCTCCCGAGTTCGCCTCTCGAGAGTCCGCTGCTGCTGCCGTCGCCTCCCAAGGGTCCTCTGCTGCTGTTGTCTCTTCCCGAGGATCTGCTGCTGCTGCAGTCGCCTGGAGTGACCGGAAATGCTTCACTTGGGGCCGCTGCCAGCTCTGCTTGCCTGGGGTTGCTGTTAGCCCTGCTTTTCCACATGTAATACTGTGGCTGGAGCCCCACAAGAGGGAGCTGCCAGCTACGGAGAAGGGGGTGGGGGGTAAGGAGACCACCCCCACAGACAGCCAGGCGGTTGCCAGGATTGCCTTGGCCACTACAGCTGTTGAGGTGGGATGAGGACCTTCCACCTTGGCCGCCACCTATGGCCCGTTGCTGCCCCAGTTCCTAGGCCAGGACTATGACTGGGACTTTGGGATTGAGGGGGGAGGTGGCCATTGAGGCCAGGTGTGCTGCACACAAGGAGGGGGCATATGTGGCGGATTGTCCCGCCCCTTTGTGTTTATTACTGTTTTATGTTGTATGTAGTGTGTTAATGTTGGTGTTTATGTATAAAATACATGGGATATAAATATGGGTTATGAGCACAAATGTTATAAAGTGTAATTTGTATTTAGACACGAGGATGGCACAACTCACGCCACATGCATATTTAAGTGGGTACTGATATGTGAGCACGGGAGTACACAGATTAGTTCACGTGCTGGGATTCAAGTGAATAAGTAATTGGTAATTGAATCCTAGCACAATTGTATATATAGATGCAAAGCCACCCTTTCACACATGCTCATCTCCAGGCATCAGCTGGGAGAGAACAGAACCCAGGCCTTGATTGCTGACATCAGTGTCCAATATTAACGGGACAGCG
Organism: Polyodon spathula; assembly: GCF_017654505.1. Lineage (NCBI taxonomy): Eukaryota > Metazoa > Chordata > Actinopteri > Acipenseriformes > Polyodontidae > Polyodon > Polyodon spathula. The sequence goes on along the minus strand of NC_054536.1, from coordinate 12,138,909 downwards.
AGAGCAGAGGCAACTAGGATGGGTGCCTGGACCAGAGCCTCCCTCAAGGTGTTGAGCGCATCTTCACAAGCAGTAGACCACACATATGCTTGCTGTTTGTGAAGCAGCTGATGGAGCGGAAAACTGGGGAACGAAGCATCTGCAGTAGAATTTTTATCTTAAAAACTACCAGCGTGCTCAGTCCTGACTGCCTCTCCCTTACAATATGTTAGTGATTAATACAAAGTAATTTATGAACTAGTTATTTTTACCTTTATGTAATTCACGTTGCAAAAATATTTTAAGTTTCAGAACATTTTATATATCTTTAAGTATACATTTTATGTTGTGTTCCTGCAATCAGGGCAGCTTCTAAGTAAAACTCAAAAAAGCTGATTAGTGAGCTTCATTTATAGTACACAGTCAAAAGATATTGAACATATTCCATTAATCACAGCATACTAATGATCCAAGCAGAAATTGCAATAGAAAAAAATATATACAGGACTAATACCAAGAAATTAAATATTTTGAGACAAAAAAAAAAGGATTCCATAAACTAATCATTTAATACATAGAAATATTGAGATATCTAATGATTTCATACAAGAGCTTGGTTTGCAAATTTGACACTGGATAGCATAGAGATAGAGATAGAGTGAGATGGAAAGTGGAAATCAAAGAGAGAAGATTTGCAGCAGTAATCAGCAATGAAATAGAATCCTGGAATTTGATATTATTGAATTGCTACTGTGATACTTGCTGTGTAGAATTGAAGTTACAAAGACAATAAGATAATGCATTCACAAAAAAAGTTTTTGAAAGTAAAAGCTTCCACTCTGAATATCATCATGAGTCTCTGCATTCACTTTCAATATGATAGTAGATTAAACATTGTGAAAGTAAAAATAAAAATCCTAGTGCTTCCCGGTTAACAGTGCTCGCTTGCTCGCTGTACCCTCTTATTAATTAATTGTGCTTCCCTTATTCTGGGTGATGTGCGTTTCATTCCCCCCCCCCACCCCCCGCACGTGACACTGGCACAGCAACAATGCCATTCATCCCATCTGTTTAATGGGCTGAAGCTGGGCTGTCATCACTCAGAAATGCCAGCACCCAAATCCACAGTGCACATGTGCAGTAGCAGCCAGCCGTCAGCCAGGACTGGCTATGATTGGCTTAAAAATGTCTGTATGGAGCGCAGCCGGTTATCGAACACGGTGATCAGATAAATATGAACAGCATGACTTCGTCTCTCCTCAGTCTTGCATGGTGCGTTACTTTGTGGAAAGACAGAAAACGCTGTTTAAATATTAAAATAAAATTCACAAGTCTAATTGACTAACTTTGTCTAGCTTTAAATGAATAGCCTACTCTTATTTGTTCGACTTTGTTCTTTTTACAGTTTTAATCTGCCTTTATTTCTACCGAGGCTGCTGTTGCTGCTGCTCTTCCCCTCACCTGAAAAAATGTTTTGGCCACCAGTCACCACTGCAACAAACACATAGTAAAAACATGATACTAGTCAGCATTTCATTATGTTCTCTGTATCTTACTGACATTTAATAAGGATACAATGTTTGATATATTAATGAGCAAAAGAAACCCAGGTGGTTATTAGATGCATTGTACAAAGATGTGGCTGTGCGTCTTTGCATGCTGTCTCTTCACGTATTAAAATGCACTGAAATTTCCCCCTGTACTCATTAATGAAAGCAATGCCTTCTGATGTCTGTAGTTTTTCATAATTAAAACCCTAGAGGACTTTATCATAAAAGTTCTGGTTTGTTTTATTCCATATTAAAGGAACAATTTGTTTATTTCTCAAGAGTTTAACCTGGCTGACAACCATGAGGAAAGTGCAGTGCCTTTGTTGTGTAAGTCTATTTGTAGTAATGTTGCAACTATGAGGTCGATTCAATCTAAAACTAAGGCGGCATGTGCGTTCTGAGAAACTGGAAGTTTTCCAGCCTTCCAGTTTGCCGTTTCAAATCGAACAATTGCTGGAAACTGTGGCGCTGTAAAATGAGGACGGGGGTGTGTTACGTCAAGATATTTAACTTTTCAGAGGGAACTGAATTTGTTATTGAAATAAAAGGGGCTACAACTGTTAGGCATGTGGTAAAAACACAGGTTTTTTACTCAAGTACAAACATATTGGGTAGCTTTGTCATTGTGTTGTTTTAACACAATATTTATCTTGCCGTAGCTGGACGCACTACATTTACATTTTTTATGTCAATTTAGGTCAAATGATATCTTTATTTGAACAGAGTATGATTGGATTATCTGAACGTTACTCCAGTGACAGTATGGCAGCAAATGAATGCTGCTGGCATCTGCCAATGTACCAGTGGTGCGGCAGGATTTAATTCTTAGTTGGGTCCCAGATTTTCACAGATTGTTTATGACTTAATGATGTAAACGTAATGACGTAATTACCAACATGCGTACTGAGGACACTGTACTGTCAGAAATAGCATCATATTCTCCAAGAACACACAATCTACCAAAATATTTTGGCAGTCGGACAGGCAAAGCAACAGGCAAAGCAGCACAAATTCCATAACGTTAGCGAGCTACATGTCACTACTACACATAAAGAAAATGATTTCTGACAAAAGCTCTTAAACAGGTATTTGACTTCCCAAAGAGAGCTTAAATTTTAAAAAATGCTCTCATACAGTGACTAAATGTGAATGTCAATGCTTCCCTTTGAGCTTTAGAAAAGTGTCAGTTATATGTGAACAAAAACAAAACAGGAATAGAGGCATGAGTTGAGCATAACATAAATCTCAGCTGCATCAGTCAACTGAATTCAAATTGATAAAATTAAATGTAAGTACTTATATTAATGGTGCATTTATTGATCGTCAGGTCATTTTCTTTTTACAAAATTTGTCGAGACATAGCTAATGCGTAAGACACAAATATAGCTCCGGTTTACTGCAAAGTTGGCTAAACTTTCTGTATTATTATATTTCTTAGCAGACGCCCTTATCCAGGGTGACTTACAATAGTTACAAGACATCACATTATTTTGTACATACAATTACCCATTTATACAGTATAAATAACTAAACAGCAGCTGCACAAGTTGGTTGCTTGCGTGCCTTGCAATGAAAGAAAAGTTCCTGTATGTTTGCTGCCAACGCACTTAATTTCGATCGAAGATACAAGATCTCATATCTCAGCCGTCCAATCACCAATCTTTTTTTCATTACCATGACAACGGTACTGAGGTGGGTGGGACGGATATATATTTTTGAACCACGAGGATGAGCTAGACTCCCCGCAGCGGATTACAGTCTGATACAGTTTGGTATGAAGTGTTTTTAATTGTCAATCGCACTGGGTGGGCCCAGGTCCCTCAGGCCCAAGCGTGGTGCCGCCCCTGCAATGAACTCATTATGCAATTTATGACCTATAATTGGTATCAGTGCAGATTTTATATTTCTATGCGAATTCCTAAATTGGTTTAGTATTATCATTAAAAGGTATGTTTTAGATCTTAATAATTCACAAAATGTTACAGGTTTGGAATTTTAAGAACATTTATGCTTCATTTTACATTTATGTTTTCAAATGTTGGACTGTGCTTTTTTAACAGTATTATTGCTCGATACCTTAGTCAATCAGGTATCAGTAGTTCCAATTAAAGAAATGGGACAGACTCTCTTTTATATTAAAGTCTGATTTTCAACCATTAATATCTCAGTCAAAACGCATAAAAAAAACCCCCAAAAAATCCCTACACCCTCTACTGATACAGCCATATAGGAAAGTATGTCAAATCTCAGTAGAAAAGTGTTCAGCCAAAGATAAACAGATTTAAATTAAAACAGACTGTAGCTCTCGTCACACAGCGCCTTGTGTCACATTTGGCTATGCACTGTTTACAGTATTTTTAGAAATACTTCAAAGTAACTTCAATAATTATCATAAGGGGAGCAGTGAAAATGGCAGTAAACAATGACGAGGGCAGTAGTGGAAAACCTTTTGAAAGCTTTAGCAACACAATGCACATTTTAACTAAACAATAATGAGCAAGTAACCCTATCAAGGGTGTTAACAACACATTACAGGAATCAGTTTAACGTAGGTCACCACGACCTAAGATATTGCAATGACGCTTAAAGAGTACATAAGGACCTTTTTATTTTATTGTGTTGCATGTTACCAAGTGTTGCTACAACTGTTTACGTAAGGTGTGTGTGTTGTTTTAATTTTTATTTTTACATTTCAACCACTTTTTAAAACTTTTACATTGCATTCCCTGCCTCAAGATGGCCCATGTACCTGCATGGACCTCTCAGAACTACATTTCTCATCATCCTCCTGCTCACTGATAAAACCATCTCAGTTACATATGTGAGCAGGAAGATGATGAGAAATGTAGTTCTGAGAGGTCCACGCGGGTACATGGGAAGCCATCTTGAGGCATGGAATGCAATTTAAAAGTTTAAAAAAGTGGTCAAAATGTAAAAATAATAAATAAATAAAAAATACACACCCCAGTGGTAAACGGCGGTAGCAACACATGGGAATAACACAATAAAATAAAAAGGTATTTATGTACCCTTTAAACCATAACTGTTTTGAATGAGGTTTTTAGAGGTCTGCAGATAGTCAAGATTGTCTCAGTAATTATCTTTAAGGTATTAATTCAATGTAATAAGACGTCTTAATTATTTTACACAAAACAAGGTGTTTGCCCTTGTTTACACAATTGAATACCAATCAATACCAATCAATACAAATCTGACAGTTTGATGTAATATATAATATGTGATTATTAGTCTTAATTGTTTATTCTTTTCATATAAAATACTTTTCATTTCACTTTGCTTATTGTCTTAGAAATGCATCATCTCAGCAGTGAATCGTGTAATTGTAGACTTGGGCAAGATTCAATCTCTGATTAAACATGACAAACAAATGTATATCACAACATATGGACACAACAAACAAATGTATACAATCCCAAGTATGGCAGCGATAGTTTCTTAAAGTAGGTGTTAGTCTAAAGATCATGATGCGGCTGTGGTACATGAAAAGCATTTGGATTTGCTAGTTTTGTGTAACATGTTTTCATTGTCAGTTTACAACCCTTGGTCTGGCACTACAGCAGTTAGGAGATGTCAGTGCGCCTAATGAAAGGAATTTATATTTTCCAAGAAGCGTTTAAAAACCTCACACTGCTGAAGTTAATTGCTGTTGGCTATTATTCAATTATAAAGGTGAGGTAAAGGAAGTTTTGTTTTTCTTGTTCAGAAATTAACACATTTATAAATAGGCTTGTTTGGTTTAATTTGAATACTTGCGAAGAAAAAAGCATCTTTAATGAGACTGCATCAGCACCAGCACACATTAGTCTAGTCTGGTCCAAAAATATATATATATATATATATATATATATATATATATATATATATATATATATATAAAAAAAACAAAACAAAAACAAAACAAAACAAAAAACGTGATACTATCTTTGTACTTCTTCCAGTTTCATAGACTATTATTCTGTTCTGTCAAAATATTTAAATTAACAATAACATATTTTGATCATATATATAAGTTTGCCAAGTAAATCATTTCCATCAGGTATTCATCATCTTTTCCATCATCCTAGCTTCTTGCTGCACTTTCTGATAATCCTCCTGTATTAACTGGCTCCAGTTATTACCTTTCATAAGAGAGATCTATGCTGAAAGCAGTTTATGAGATTAGATGATGGAGTCAGAGCAGGCTATCCCCCAAAGCTTTATAATATCCTCAATTGGGAAATACACATTGCCATAGATTATTGATAGAGCCGTATCTGCACTTCGCTGATGTCTCCATAGCAGGGTTTCTAATCATGAGAAATATCTTTGATAATATGTCCCTTCTGTGTGTTTGCTTTGGGTTATTTCTTTGGAGTCTTTCCCTTTATCTTGTGATGGATTACCTTACTCTTAGTGACCTAAATGACAGTGGAAAGATTGATAAAGCCAGCAGGGTAGGATCTGTGCCAAAACAATTTCCAGCCATTTGAGTTAAGTCTGATCAATTCAATCAAAGCCATCACTTTTGTTTGCCGGCTGCTTTACCTGGTCTTCACTTCAAGAAATTAACTCTGTTCCAAAACATTGGCCACTGCAGGGAAGCTTGAACTATATTAGGCATGCTCAGTTTCATCACTTTTCATTAGATTTAATGAAAAAAAGACAATAGACAGCTCTTTTCAGCAAGTAGAGCATTTATTTTTAAAAGCAGGGAGTTAAAAATAAAAAAAAAAGATAATAAATCAGAGAGGCCAGTAAATGTACTTGTGGGTGACAGTGATCTTTCACCTCTCAGAGCATAACCTTGTTCTAGTTGGATGTATGCTTTAACTGCATACTTTGTGTAGACCATTTATGAATGAAACTTCACTGTCAGATTGAATAAGTAAATCTGTTCTTTGAAACTGATAGCTATATGGAGAAAACATTAATTGTGATTGTTTTGGACAGCTGGACATTTTTTCTTTGTCAATTAACATCCAATTAATGTATTCACAGATGAAGTTTGTACAACCAATATAATCAAAAATATGCATTGACTTCAAATGTCATTTAAAATGCTTTATTACAATCACCTGACTGTTTTGTGTGAGTGTAGCTCATGCTGACAAATCCTGGTTGCCCTCCATAATCCCACCTAAGCACTGCAATTAAAAAAAAAAAATAAGTGGGGTGGCTCTTAACACAATGAGGTCTGTGGCAAAACATGGTTTTCATTTAAATCAGTTTATATTTGACTGAACTTTCTTCTACTCAGATTCAGTGCATCATTTCCTATGCGGCTGTATCCAGTGAGATGGTGCAATTTTCACAAATTCTTTTGGACCGAGATATTAATGGTTGAAAATCCAGTTTAACATGAAAACGAAGTTGACACCAAGCTGGCAGCATTCTCACACAGTGCCTTGTGTTATGGGCGTGTCTTTCTGAGCAGACCTGATGGAAAACTATCACCTCTCAAACACTCAAATTTACATGTGACAAAAATGACTTAAAAATAAAAAATGATTTAAAGCTAGAAATCCAATCAAATTCTAAACACCCTATACATTTCAGGTTTCCATTGACTCGGGTTATTTTACTTGAGAAGACCCTCTTTTCACATGACATCATGCAAATGAAGGGGAAAGGAGGAGGTTGATATGCAAATTAGCCATGCATAGCGTTCTCGTGCTGTTTTTCGTAGACAGCTTGGTAAAATGTGATTCCCTTTCAGTCTCGAAATGTCAACCTTTAAGAGTTGGGAAATGACCCTCATGTCACATGACCTGAGCACATATTTAAAAAGCTGCCTAATAGGCCCAGTGTGACTACGTGTCTGTTGCATTTTGGAACAAGAAACTATGTCACACAGCAACCATCACCATTTGATTCTTCATTCCAACCTGAGCAGATGTGTAACCACTTGCTCCGTCATTGTGAGAATCTCTTTCCTTCCTTTGGATGCAATGGCAGTTTATCTTTCTTGTGGTAAGCTATATCACACAGCCATGTGGCGTAGGAGGCTGAGACGCGGCAGCTGTTGTTTCTCACCTCGTCCTTTTTAGGATTATTTGTCTTTGACACAGTGTAGCTCACACAGCAGAGCTCACACAGGGAGCTCACACAGGGTAGTGCTGCGTGCGCAACTTGTAATTTAAGCTGTCCTTCATTCATCCTTAACAGCTCTACCACATGACCTTAATACCATACGAACCTTAGGTTTAGGGTTAGGTTATTGTTATGAAATAAACTTTGTTTTTGTACTTACATTTTAACCCTTATTATGTCATCGGGCTGTAGCATATAATGATGACGTCTATTAGGATTTGCGCATGCAGCACCACCCTGTGGAGCTACGTTGTGGGAGCCTTCGTTCTACAGCAATACCCCTCTCAGGCACAAACCTGATCCTGTCGAGCTGTTCTCCCAAATGTGCATGCGCATCGCCACTTCACATGTAAATAACCACAGATGGATACTCCCCCAATGTTACAAAATGTTTATGTTTCAACGGACATCACCAGTATTGCCAAGATATTAATTGTTGAAAATCAAAGTTTAACATGAAAAGGAAATGAAAACCATAACTATAGTGGCACTATCATGCATAAGTAATAATGCCATTCGAATGACTATTGCTATAACAGTAATAAATAGGTCACAAAATACATACATGCACTGAAAAAAGGCTTTCCTTCCTGACTCAAATTAAATATATAAAGATGAAATTGAAAGATGTATGGCCTCCTGCAGTGCCTGCTTTTCTATGACGATGAGCAGAACTGTGTTTTGATGGTTGTGCTTTAAAAAGCCCTTATCTCTTCATGACAGTAACTCTCTTGTTCTTTTAATTTACTTCACAACAAAATAAAGAAAGAACGGGGTAACTGATTTCATGCCACACAGCTTCCACAGCTTCTCAGTATGCACAGCCACCTTAGTTTTAGATGTAATATACCTGTAGGGTTAAAGAAATATCCATTGGCGCGCAATGCATTCACTTAGTGCCACACTCGCTTGGTCAATTCACCTAGAGAGTGAAAGGCCCCCCACCCCATAAAATCAATGACAAACATTTTTACTAGAAGGCTTTCTTAATGTCCTCAATAATAGAAACAAACAACTTCCATGGAAACAGTTCTCATTTCACAGTAATTAATGTTAATGATAAATGTGCTTTTACCAAATTAAACCATTTTGATGCAGTTTGTTGCTGGGTTGGGTTGTGACGGTGGGTAAGCATCTTGATTTCACTCTACTATTTATGAAAAAGATGTTTTTTTTTTTTTTTTGGAAGATGTGAAAACTTTAAATAAATGACAAATGTAAGCATTAACAAACATTTTATAAATAAAAATGTCCTTAACAAATTAAGCTCATTTAATGAAATAGTATGCTCTTATGTAGCAATGGCTTTCTGCATGAGTTATTAATTGTTATTAATTATAAGCTTTGCATTATGTGTATGTGTGTGTCTTTATAGTTAAGTTGTTTTTAATCGTTATGTTTAAATTGTGTGTAAATTAGTTTTATAGTCATTTTAATGTGCTTACTAATTCAGTTGCTTTAATATGCTTTTATATTAAGTTTCTATAGACTATTGTTTCGAGTTCTTTCATTTCCCATTGGCATAACCAGCTATGTCCAGTTTTGCACATCTTAACACGACTCAAAGATACAGACAGCAGGAGGCTGTTTGGTCCAGTAGTTAAAGAAAAAAGGCTTGTAATCACAAGGTCTCCAGTTCAAATCCCAGCTCAGCCATTGACTCATTGTGGGACTCTCAGCAAGTCATTTAACCTGCTTGTGCTCCTCATTACAGGTAAGACATTCTTGCATGTGACTCTGCAGCTGATGCATAGATCTCTCACCCTAGTCTCATATCTCATAAAGTCTTTGTGATGGTGCTTTATAAAAGGCGCTATATAAAAATAAAGATTATTATTATTATGGGTGTCTGAGCTAAACGCCAAAAGGCAAGAGACTAGCAGAGTTAGTGTGAGACGGGGGGGGAAGGTGCATTAAAAGACTAAATGGATGCGTCCTGCTCAATGTAGCACATGGTGGACCATAAGGTCAGAGAGCACTGCCCCAGTATGTGGTAAGCTCGCTGTAAGAGTGAGAGACTAACTCAATTATTGAACAGAAACGAGTCGGGTTGAAGGGGAGTCAACAATTGTTTACAAAGGTATAAATATAAAACATTGTAACATTTTTTCTGTCTCGAATCAACTCCATGGATATCCGAGCTTTCTGTTACAAACATATGCACTGAGCTGTACTGAGGCCTTGTCAATCTGAATCTCGTGCCTATATGATTGTATTGGAGGTATACCTTTCTTGAATATAACGTGTTTTTTAATCAAAAACTATTTGTCAGCTTAATTTTTTCACTACAGATACATTTTTTAATCCAGTCTTATGATGTGCGATATCTGAAATATTACCAAAGCCCCTCCTTTATTACCATAAAAGGCACTTGCAAGTTTGTTGTAAACACGACAAGATCGAGGGATTTATTTTTTTTTATTTCATGAATAAAAGCGCTCCATTTATAACGTGCTACCTCTATTTTTCTTGTAAGTTTAGCCATTAGGTCTACCATAGGTACTAACGTAGTTATATATTAGTGGCTAACTAAAAATAAAAAGATTGTCGATGTCATGTGGCATTGAACAAGTATGCTTACATGCTGGATATTTACATATAATAAATAAACCTAAACACACAGAAATAAAACAGCAAGCTCACCTGCCTTCAAACTTAAAAAGAAACAGACAAAAAGCCTAGGGGATGATAGCCTAAAATCATTTCACTCCCTGAATCTTCATGATATGGCTGGCGGCACTACATTGTTAGAATACAGACAGGAAACCATCATGAACAGTCCATCTCCATCTACAAGATAGTGTTATGTGGTGCACGCTTTCAAAACTAAAGACACGACACACACCAATTTATTAAAAAGTATTATAAATATTACATTCCATAATTTCTAACTGAAACAGGTGACATGAATATATGCTAGAGGACTTTGTTCAGTTTGAGATTCAACGAAGGAGGAAGCTTCTACATCCAGTTTGCTATGACCTGGTGTGACAGAGTGGTGAGTGGTTACAGGTGGTGCAGTGCAGTGCTGAATAAACAGATAATCATATTCAGGTGCAAAGGTGTTTATTGAGTAATTGACAATGTCCAGAGCCTCATGGCAAACAGCTGTAAATAATAAATGATGAAAGTGATACAGCTTCGTGTATCACTCCGTTTGTAATCCGCGGGTTTGACCCGAAACCAAAGGTCCAGTTTCTTTCCTCACCCACACGTAACACAGAATACAAACACAGTATTAGCAGTGAGGGAAACCAGTGCTCGTGGTGAAAACAGGGAAGTGCTGGTGTCCAGGTTTGTTGCTGGCCTGTGGCTACAGCTCCAGATCGTGTTAGTATTCTTTAGTAAAACAAACAGACAGTGTTACTAGACAGACTAACAATCACAACACTCATGTTTCTCACAGATGCAGGGTCTCCTTTTAGGTCGTATTCTAACCATTTACAAAGGAACAGATTACTTTGCTATGATCCCTATTTGTACCCTCCCTCGTGACCCTTAGGTTAACTAGTGCATCCATTTCTCCACTCCACGGATGCCATGTCACTGAGTTCGGATACCGCACCTCTGTCCCTTTTCTAGCTGGCCGACTTCCACCTACCCACAGGAATAAATTGCCATGCCTTTTAATCCAGGATACTCTGTTCCCTTTACACAGCACCCTCACAGGTTGGGGGGGGGGGGGGGGGGGGGGAATCTAAAACCAAGAATCATTCGATCTCTGTCACACCTGTTTATTCTTAATGTTATATTTAAACTCAGAGCTTCTGATTTTTGGTTTTATCCAATAAAAACCAATAAAACAACCCAGATGCAAAAAAAAATGTAATTGGTGTATAGCTAATACTTTAAACGCATTTTTTTATATTTTTATATCTAGTTTACGTTTAGATAGGGAGAATTTAAAACAAAATTGCAAATTGTGGTGAAATGTAATAAAATGCCTAGAAACACAAAAACCCCAGAAGAATGTACCCGTGACCATAAGGATTTGGTTATGGAAGACAACAAAGTAAAGAAGGTACAACTTAAGTGTGCAAGTATTGTCAAGTTACTGTATGTGACTGAAAAAAAACACCCAATTTCATACAGTATATAAAAAGCGAAATCGCTGAATAACAAAACAATTTAGATAAAACTCAAAAATAGCTAAAAATAAGCACTGAAAAAATTAAATTAATAATAACCAAAAATCAGAAGCCCTACATATATTACAGGTTATACCTTAGTTTTTTTTTTTTTTTTTTGATACTGACAAATTTGCAAAAACAACAAAAAGACAACAAAGTTTATTTTAATAAGGAGAGATTAAATCTACTGCATTATGATCTGCAATCTTCCTAAGCAGTAAATATTTTATCATCTAGCCATGCATGATTCACCATGTATGATGACAAAAATGTATTAACAAATACTGGCAATTATTTATACAATAATAATTTTAAACTTTTAACATACTGTATACTTTGTATTCTAACCTCCTTAGCTGGCAATGCATTCATGGTTGATTGTGCTATACCAAGCAATTATCAGTGGAATGCTTCTACCTTCAAATTGTATTGTGTTTTAATCCTGAGTCACTGGAGTCATCTGAAATGAGTAGGATCCCAATAAAGCATTTAAAATGTGACAAGTTCTGTTTTGGGGATATGAAATGCTGTCTAACAGATGCAAAATGCACACTAATAAAATTGAACCCAAGCTGGAGATTTTTATATGAGCAGCATCTGTGGTGTCAACAAGGTATGAACAGATTGTAAGTTTGATGTATTGTTCTCCCAGTTGTAGTCAGTTATTTTACTTTTTAAGACTAGGACAGCAAGATATTATGACTAACTTGTCCACATAGTATCCAAATGGCATAATATATTATATCCACAAAATTATACTGTAAACAACTTAAGAAATAAAGTTCAAGACCTGATGTTGCTACTTGAAACAGCGCTGAAATAACACAGCAGTTCATAATTCCAAAAAAAGTGCTGGAACAGGAAACGGCAGGGCAAGGTCCAATGCATCTTACAGGTATTATTGTAATTTATATGCCCACATGGGGCTATAAATCCATTCCACTGGAACTTTCATTCACGTTATAACATGGAACACATATCATTTCATAACAATGATAGCATTACACCCAGGCTGCTGTGTGTTATTGCTTACTTACCTTAGTAGATGACCTTGTCTGTAAGTCACTTCCCTTCCTGATGCTGTGAGTTACCAGATGTTAATGCCCCCTAATGGCAATACATCCTTAGGATGAGAGGTAAAACCAACGTCCTACTGTTAGTGACTCTGCAGCAGCATTTGCTGATGCATAGTTCATCCCTTAGTATCTGTAAGTCGCTTTGGGTAAAAGAGTCTGCTTAATCACTGATTAATAATAATAATAATAATAATAATAATAATAATAATAATAATAATAATAATAATAATAATAATTTATTAAATAAAATACCACTTTTAACCCTCTTCAGCTTGTATAGTATTTTTATCATCAGTAGAACTTTAGGTGCCCAAGCACAACAGATGGTGCCAATAGCAAGTGTTAACTGTTAATATTTTTATCTGATCTGATAATCAACATCTAGGCATTTAAATATTACCATGAGCTGGCCAATACTAAAAACCTTAGATTAACTTTTAACGATTTTGAAAGACATCAACTTGCATGTAAAATGGGAAGAAGTCAAGAGAAATTGTGGCATGAAAATGTGTAATATTTGGTGTGAGCACCAGATTAATTATCAGGTATATTTTAGTAAGCCTTGGGCCACAAGTTTGAGTTTGACGGCAGTCTTTTGGGACAGCCTGGTTACACGATGCACATATGGCACAGCATCCAGATAACTTAATATTGCAGGCTTGTTTTGAAAGAAATCATTTCTGTTTGGATTATTCAGCTGCTACCTCTGCCTCGGGTAATTTTGTATCTAAAGTTTTGCATTCAAGTGACTGTAAATACAATCTGTGTCAGTCTCAGTTTTGCTGCTAATTGGAAGCAAAACAATTAACACTGATACTTGACAGCCTTTATTAATAGCTGTCAACTAAATATATGATCTGATTGGTGCCCAAGAAGGAACACAAACACAATTGAAAGTAGTTAAAATTTTGCCTGAAAATGGCCTTTGTGGCAGATCTTCCTTTTAATCAAAAAGGTCAACTAGTATGCATTTATGATGTGCCCTGAGGTAAATCAAAGTAGGCTATAATAAAAGTAAATAAAGTTTCCTGGCCTGTTAGCTCAAATCAACACTTTTTTTGTATATTGATTAACTAAGTAAAATGATATGCATTTTCTTTTACATCTACTGCCTTCAGCTGAACCAGTGCAAAGGAGGGATGAGAACTTTAACTGCCTTCATTCTGCTGCCCACAGGGGGGCTATAAATGCACAAAGTGGAAATAATTGGAGAGCATATTAACTTACCGTCTGCTCTACAGGAGGAACTTAAGCACACTGGTAATGTGCATTGTGTTGAGTCTCCTAACATGGGGCTATGGAATTAGCTTGCACTGGTAATTTTAAAAGCACCTGGGAAAACTGCAAGCTTTGTTTCAAACTACATAGAATATGATTAAAAACAGAGCATATTATTACCATGGGCACAATTAAAAACTGTGTAGACAGCATTCTGCGATGTTAAAAATGCAAACTGGATAAGGTATTCGAATGATGGAAGTGTTACTTGTTAATTATTGTGCAAACTACCAAACAAAGTATTTAAAGGACATTCTCATTTGCTCTACTAAACAAAGATTGTATTACAGTGTCACATGTTTCCCAGAGCAGAGACACTGACTTGGTTTACATGCACGTGAAAATCGACTCTACAGTCATGACTGTGTGACGTTGTCACGTGAATACATCGTGAAACAACAAAAGGACGTCCTTCTGGCAGCGCGACTTTAAGGGTAGCAATCACTTTCTTACGATAAAAATAGCTGTAAAAACCCATTTAAACCTGAACAGGAATCGTGCCTGTGGCTGACTAGATTTCAGCAGTCAAGATCCCGTTCTTCTGACTTAATCTCACATAATCTCCAGTAGAAAGGCGGTACAAAACATACAGCCCCCCCCCCCCCCCCCCCCCCCCCCCCCACACACACACACACACACACACACACACACACACACGCAGCTCTTCTCACGATATTCAGTCGTTCTTTTCCTACTTAGTAAGCAGACACAGACATTTAAATATTCCCTCCCCGAAATGACTATGAATTGAGTAATCTGCATTGGTACAGATGATTTTTTTCCTAAATCAGAACTGCACAGCAACGCATTTCCTAAAAAGTACAGCAAACACGTTGTGAGGAAAACTGTCATGATTTGATTGCATATCAATGCAGTCTTTATTTGTCTATTTTTTGTTTGTTTCCACATGGCTATACCCAAGATAAGACCTCATCCAGGCTTTTCAAGAAGCAACATTTAATTATTTAAATATATGTTTTTACCCTTAGTAGTTGCCACACCTTTTTTTAAGTGTGAACTTGGCGACAAAGACATATAATGCAGTGTGCTAAAATTGTAATCGACATCAGCAATATGAGCTTAATTGTCTCTGGCCAAATGATATATAGCTTCATGACAACATATCTAATTGCGCAGGGTTTGTGCAATGAGTGATTCATAGCATTCTCTTACAGTTCTCATTCAGGCTTGTATCAGTTAATTAAAGTCTAATTTACTGCTAAATTTTCAACCCAGCAGTGCTCCCACTGTTACTCTAGAAGTTCATAGAGTGACAGAGAAAAAAAAAAAAAGTATTATATTGCATTTGCATTTTATATTACCATTTTATCCTCTTCAGTTCCTGTATCAATTCAAATTAAAATAGATTTAAATAGATTAGCTTTTCATTATAAACCATTCACAGTATTTTTTTGGTCGTAGGATATCTTAGAGTAGAGAGAAAAAAAAAAAAAAAACATGCATTTTATGCTTAGCACCAAGAAACATACAATACTGTGTGATTAATAATGCAGCAGTATCGTTAAGAACAATTACAACATTCATATGACAGTTTGTCCTTATTTGCCACCCCTGCCCGTTTTACATCCAGGGGCCTATCTTAGGTACAGACATTAAATACCGCGACCTTGTATATTTTAAGCCTAGTATACACTACAGAATATAGGGGAACTGGGTCCAGGTAAGAGTGGGCTTACAGTGTGGAGGTATTTAGATTCACTAATGTTTAGACTAAGAGATATAATCTGTGTTGAATTTGAAAGAGTTTCTTCCTTTGTTAGCTGGCATAAACTTACAGAAACCAGTACAACTAGCTCCCAGACTGACCAGCACCACACAAACAACTCTGCAAAGCAACAGTGTAACTGGAGTACCATAAAAAAGCTGGATGTTAGTTAGTTTAAGTGTATCTCCTCATAGATATTTTGAGGTAAGAATAACAAACTCAGGTAATCAATGAATGAGCTTGGACCTCTATAAAATTATTGACGCATCCCTCGACGATGTTCTGTATCTAATGAACAAGCCTTGTAAATGTCTTGAGACAGAAGACAGCCTGAGAGAGATAGCTGTCACCTCCACTCAGCTCAATACTGTAGCCTTTTTAATGCTTCTGAAGTGTCGTGTCTGCCTTCGGTTTTCTGTGTACATGTGTATTTCAGCTGCATGAAACTGTTATTAAGCTTCAAAATGTAACCTTTCAATTATTTCTTTGATTATTTGGAAAATGAACAAAACAACTCTCAAAATCAAGTTCATGCATTATATACACACACACACACACACACACACACATTGAGTGTACAAAACATTAGGAACACCTGCTCTTTCCATGAAATAGACTGACGAGGTGAATCCAGGTGAAAAATCCTTTATTGATGTAACCTGTTAAATCCACTTCAATCAGTGTAGATGAAGGGGAGACAGGTTAAAGAAGGATTTTTAAGCCTTGACACGATTGAGACATGGATTGTGTATGTGTGCCATTCAGAGGGTATCATGCTTCGTGTCAACATTGCAGGCTGGTGGTGGTGGTGTGATGGTGTGGGGTGTGTTTTCTGGCACAAATTGGGCCCCTTGATAAAAGTGGAGCAACGTTTGAATGCCACAGGATATCTGAACATCATTGCCAATCAGGTGCATCCCTCCATGACAGCAGTGTATCCATCAGCAGGATAATGCCCCATGCCACAAGGCTAGGATTGTCCAGGAATGGTTCCACGAATATGACAGTGAATTCCGCTTACTGCATTAGCCTGCCCAGTCACCAGATCTCAATCCAATTGAGCATCTGTGGGATGAGATGGAACAAGCTATTCGGAGTAGAGATCCACAACCAGCCAACTTGACACAACTGTGGGAAGCATTGGAGTCACCAGGAGAGACATTTTTATTGTAAAGATTGCAATGTATCCAGTTCATCCTCCCTGCTTTGATTGAAATTGATGGCATATATGGCTGTGACATGGTGGTGGAATCAGAGGAGGTACAGCTGCCAAGGCTGAACCCCCCACCCCCCAGATAAAAAAAAAAAAACAAGGAACACTTGTGACACTTGATTTTAATGAATGCTGTTTTTAAGCACTGTCATGTGCTGTAGCCAAGTACCCAGTAATAGATGAAACTGATAAGTGATAGCTTTAGTGCTGAGCATATGTTTTCTCTGTGATATGAAAGCCAACTATTGTTTTGCAACATTTTTTATTGTATTTCTTTTTTTGTTCTAATAATTTTGTGATCGTCTGTCACAAACACAAAGATGGTCTTACTACATCACACTCACAGGTGCCCCATTACAATGGCATAGGCAACACTGATGTCCATTTCTCTTTTATTTCTGTGGTAATTTCTGCATTAACAAGACAGTGACAGTCTGACAGCCTCTCCTTCGACTCTGTCCAAGTAATGATGTGTTGTGTATAGAAACATAAAAGGCTCTCGCAGACAAACCGTTAGTTTGAGACAACAAGGCAATTCTATCTTTGGAGTAAGGGGTGAGTTTGCGCAGCAGATATAGGAATATAGAATGGTAGTGTACACTTCTTCAGGGTTACAAAAATACGAGTGATACACACCGCTATATCACTCCAGCATTATTATTTACAGGTGTTCACCATAAGGCTCTGGACATTGCTAATCAAAACCAATAAACACCCTTGCACCTTAATATCATTGTCTGTCAGTCACAGTGAGACATAATTTTATTTAGACATGCAGCAATATCACATTCCAAAGGACAACTTAAAATTAATATTTGAACAGCCAGGACTGAACTTGACTCTGGCATTTGCCATCTCTATTAAAAAATATTCCACATTCGTTCAAAATGCTGGTGGGGTCAATAATAGATGTAAACCATTATATCTGTCATCAGGAATGGTCACTTCCTTGCTTCTTTTCTGATGTACAGTCAGTTTTGTTATGGTGTAACATTTTGGCTCTGTTACAAATCACTTCCTTTATTTCCTTTCTGACTTTATGTCTTTCAGGAAATTAATAATGTATCAAAGCATTACCCACTGTGGACATGCCATTTGCAGAAGAAACCTTCAGCGGACCTCAAAGACACAGCTGCCTTAGAGGCTTTTATTCACTGAACATCTCTAAAGGGCAGGCAGAACATTAAACTGAGGTTGGCAAAGAAGATTTGTTGTGTCAGATCAGTCTTTGGATTCCACTTAATTAGTGTGATGCGAATGTTAATAATATGGACCACCAAAGAGTGTACTTTTACTGCCATGTAAAATAATTAATGAATGAGTTCATTGATACATAATCATCTACAATGAACTTTAAAACATGGTGTGTTTCACGTGGATTTTCAGAATCAGAAGAAGGGTTTTACCAAACAGCAAGTCATGGTCTTTACTATACAAGTCTGCCAGCACACAAATTGAAAAATGAGGAATTTGGTTCAGAAGTTTAACTAATTAGAGAAACAATAATAATAATAATAATAATAATAATAATAATAAATAATAATAATAATAATAATAATAATATTATGTATTTTGAAACCTGAAATCTGAAGTTATTAGCCAAAATGTCTGTCTGGACTTATAGCTGAGAACTTATGATTGAGTTTTCGAAGTTATATAGAAAATACTTAAATATATATTTTTATCAAAGGTGAAGTTAATGATATGATTGACAAGTTCAAAAGCCTTGCCCATAGTTATACAATTATTAAAATCTATCTCTCCAACTGTGTTACTTTTGTCCAAGCTTTGGGAAAGATCTCATATATAAATTAGCCGTATGAGATTTACATAAGATATTGATATTCCCTCAGTATTAGTATTATCAACACTATTAACCTATCTAGAGTGCAGGCTTCAACACTTTTATCCTTCAACCAATTATTAATGCTTGTACATAAAAGGTAATATTGTTTTGTATATAATTTCTCAAGATACATATATTTATTTTCTTATGCACACCATACCAAGAAATAATTTCTGTATGTTTAAAAAAATAGATCATCAACAGCATCACATCTGGTTGTACCTAATTAAAGACATGTAAAGCTTATATAATAAATTTGTGATCAAGCAATCTCCAACCTGACTATCCTATAGCTCACACTGGGCATAGCGTTTGAGATAGACAAGGGCATTACCAGCAGGCTGCACAGTGGTCTGATTCTCTCATAACAAATTGGTTCGTTGTTTTTGTGTTATTCCTTTAATAATTCAAACATCATACTGTTGATGGAGATAATCAATCTGATCCCCTTGGTATTTGTATTAATACTCCTAATTCTAGGGATGTTTGTGAATCTGAATACAAAAAACAAGTGGGTTTCCTGAACACTCACCAATATTAGCAATCTATTCAGGAGTCTGGCTTGGTCTATGATACTCTCTCACAGCCTGTAATTTCACATA
The DNA here is from genome assembly GCF_017654505.1 of Polyodon spathula. Taxonomy (NCBI): domain Eukaryota; kingdom Metazoa; phylum Chordata; class Actinopteri; order Acipenseriformes; family Polyodontidae; genus Polyodon; species Polyodon spathula. The sequence continues at coordinate 12,119,419 of NC_054536.1, read as the reverse complement.
CTAGCCAATCATTGCGGTAGAGAATGGGATATTAGCTATTGTTTTACTAGGCCACATTTATTTCAACCCCTTCCCTTGATTGCATAGCTTTGATCACTAATTTACATTTTTTAAGTAAGAGGCAAAATATTATTACAGTAGGTCTTTGTGTCTGTGTCATTTTCAAAATTCTGAAGCAAGCTCATGTTTGTAAATACCAGTGGCAGCTGGTATAAAATACACCACTACAAAACAGCAAAACCTATAGTAAAGATATACCACGTTGATACACCACTAATATGCTAACATCTGCCACAATGCAAATGTTATTGTCATTTAACACATTATTATTATTATTATTATTATTATTATTATTATTATTATTATTATTATTATTATTATTATTATCGATGATTAAAAGGCAATAACAACATGCGCTTATAATGCTAATAACATTTACCAAACTAAAAACAGAGTAACGATATACTGTACCTACATAGACAGAATTGCCATACTATATGCAAAATGTTTAAATATTACCTGTATAAATGACATTTCCATCAGAAAGACATTGTCAGTACATAATCTATTTTCCCTGCTGGGGATGACAATTGAAAGAGCAGACAGAGCCTCTGAAGCAAAAAGCAGCACCAAGGACACTCCCCTTCAAATCACACTCTGATAACACACTTTGCAAAAAAATATTTTCTAAATAGAGTTGTTAAGGCAGGAGAAAGGCAGACAAAAATCAAGCATGTGCTATCGACTTAATTTATTAAATGCAAATAAATGACCAACAAAATAACTGAAGTCCATTCTGTACTGATTGGTGGCTGGTGACTTTTAAGTCACAAGAGGCACAATTCCAAACCTGTTGATTCATCTAATCAATCTGCCGTGCAGAAGAAAAAAAAAGCTTCATTAATTTCTTTATTGATTTCCTCTAACACAGTAAAAGAAATGAATGAAATCAGGTCATTCTGTATGTTTTTTGACATCTGAGTAAATACGGTTCCTTGTTACAAGCAATTACTTCTATAATTACTTATGTGCGCATACTGATTTATTCATCGCCATGGTTTCAATGTGAACTTTATCAATTACATACACTTTTTCGACATCAAAACAGCATACAAACACCAAACAAAACAGATCAAGTGAAGACTAAATTAAGAAAATAGTTAATACTTTCTGTTCTGCCTACTTTTCGTTGATACATTTGCAATGATCTCACAAAAGGAATCAGATCAAATCTCTCCACTGGGGGACGGTTAACATCCACACACAGGAGAGAAGTTGGACTTTGTACTTGAAGTCGGTTGCATGACTTTCTGTCCATTTAGGGCTGAAAATCCATATTGGCATCACACAGAAGTAGCAAGGCAAGTTTTGCTTGCGGATATGAGTTTAGAGAGTTCCTCCATTGTCTTGACCACCCAGCTTCTAGGCACGAAAGGCATGCATCTAAATATGAAAAAATGGCATACAAGACATTGCAAGCTTTTAGTGTTCCTACTGAATTGAAAATGAGATTCTGTTTGTCGACCAAATTTAATTATTTATAACTCTTTTTTTCATTTAGTGTGTTCAAAAATAAACTGATCAAAACCATTATGTTTGCTGAGAACATAACCTCCTCTGTTTATTTATTTATGTTTGTATACACACCAGTTCTACTAAATTCTATGATACCAATTATATTAACCCTCTGAATTCAAATACATTACAACCACATTATTAAAACATAATGTGTTGCCTTGTATCCCTTATAGGTTATTGAAAGGTCAATTTACAGTACTGTAATACCTAAATAGCTCTTCCGAGTAACAGTAAAGACACCAGTAAGGTCAGGTGCCTTTTGTCACTAATAGCCAAATGGATTTTGTTGTCTGTTAAAATTTCAGTTATAATAACTAAAAAGCCAAGCATAGTCACCTCATAGCCATCATTATGCCAAGTCAAAAAGGCCACACAGACTGACACCAGTAATGTATTATACCACAGCAGGGTTACTTTGAACTATGTAAAGCATTGCTGTCCCGCTATATTTTTGATCCACTTCTGGTGTGTGGTAAAAGTAACATATCCTACCTAAATAGAATTTAAATAAGTAAATCTATTCATAATTTAAATGTCTACATCTGTCTGTTTACACACTTATCATCTCTGTTAGTCTTCTTCAGTATATAGATATATAGGTGTGGGAAAGAAAGCAGATGGTTAAAGTTTATCTAAGCCACAGCCATAAAAAAAAAAAAAAAAACAGTTTACTCTTTAAAACTGTGTTAACATCAATTATGAATATATCTAAAAAGCATTTGAATTTGGAATCAGCATTGTCTTCAGGCTAACTTGGTTATTTAGGAAACATCAGTGATGACAGAAGACTAAATTCAGTACCTACAAGCAGCTACGTTAGGTCACTACTTCAGGTGTTTGTTGTATGACCCATATGATTTTGAGTTGCATCTTATGTTTGCCTTATGTTTGTCTTAAACTATAAAATCATTGCTTTCAGTACTGCAATCACAGGCTGTCCCACACTTCCTAGGAAACAGCCATCGTTAACAATTATATATCAATAGAGCCTTCACAAACTTCCATTACAGCCTGCTAATTAAATGGGATAGAATATGCTATTTTAGTCTTAAAAATGAGTGTGACTGGATTGTGTAAAGTGTAAATATATTACTGCTGGTGCTATTTTTCTCGTGGTTCTCCAGCTATATATTTATTTTGCAGCTTTGAAAAATGTTCAGTCAGTGCTGAAACTTTAGGAGGTGAACTGCTAGGAAAGTACATTCCCTTCATGTTGGTACAGAAGGGTGTATGTGTGCTTTGTAAGCTTTTATTGACTTTTGCCACTGTTACTTTGCAAGAATATGTCTTTGGCCACTGAAACCTTTGAGAAAGCAACAGCCAGCTAAGTATGTTCTTTTTGCAAGCTTCTTGAGCAAATCAAGTCTAATTTATTTTGGTTCTTTTTTCTTAAAGGTATATTTTATACCATCACCAGTTTCAAAATACAGTATGTAACAAATAAATAATTGTGGAATGTTCATTCCTGTGAGTCACTGTCAGCCTTGGATTAGTTTCAAGTAGATGTCAAAATGTGGAAGGACAGCTATATGATACTCAACAGGTTATGTCATCTCCGCTCAATCTCTTTAATGGGGTTTGCTTTGGGCAGCAACAGACTGGAGTTACAGCTCGTCCCTTTTCCTGAACAGTTGATATTTTTGTCTTTCAGTGACAGACTAGACACAATAGTGGATTAGCTGATTTTCTCAGTGACACTATCACCTCTGTAAGAATAATTATACTACAAAACAATTTGCTTACACTTAACTCATCATGACAAATGACAGCTGATTGAATTATCTATTTGTTAGCTGTTGCAACACTGCCATTCAAATATCCTTCCATGTTAATTTAGTACAGTAAATGAATGTATAATTCATGAAATTGACACTTGACAAGACTTGAAATGTGACAGGATATTCCTAAAGCCTCTTCAGGGAAACAAACGCTGGTTTCTACCTGGTTGGATAACTGAAGGTGGAATCCACCAAGAGGAAGATTTGACTGTGCATGATTACACAGGAGAACAGCACTACTTCACAGCATTGCCAAATGTAACCCTATCAGCCGTTTGCTAAATAGTGCAATGATGTCTGTCGATTAATTGCTACTTTTCTATCATTATTTCATAAACATAAATGATTAATAAGAGTAAACATGTTTAAGCTACATAGATGTCATTTTTTTGTTCAAACCTTTTGTTTTAATTAGGAGAATGAAACCGAAATGTGCATCTTTCTATGATCAATATAAGTAAAATTAGAAAATTACTGAGTGTGAACAGCCAATCAGCTTCCAGATCTAGCGGGCTTCTATTTTGCAACGTTGAAGTGCTTAACTGTGAATTCAATTTCAAATTAATCCGTGCATAAAGACATTCTAATCCACAACTAATCTGATAACATAAAAAAGCCACTTAAATATACTTTCTGACCGTGGTCTTGAGACAAGCGGAATCATATGTCTGTGACAGGATACCATAATGAAGGCTCAATTTGCAGCTACTAGAGAGCAAATCAACTGGCAAGACACGATTGATCTACAATTCTGTCATCAGCTGGATCCAAACAACACCATCACTCAAAACCAGCCAGTCAAACTGCCAATCCTGTTTCAGTTCTTTCCGCACCAGCCAAACAATTGTACATGTCCAGATAAATTACAATAAGAACAAGTAAGACCTCAATAAATAAATATGTTATCGAAATAATAATATTGTTTAATAATAATAAGAACAATATTTTCACTATGTGTGTCGTTTTTCTATTCTAACTATTTTAGGGACTATTTTCCTCAGCGGAAGGTTACCTGGCGAAATATCAAAAGTTTAAGGTAAATATAGGTTTTAAAGTGAAAATAAAGAAATAAATCATTTTCTAGTAGCGATAGAGCCCTGTCGATGCAGGCTCTACCGTGTGGTAGATGACTTTGAATTTCATTATCGCCTACAGCTTGGGATGCCTAACTCCAGTCATGGTCACCTAACATACGGTAGAGCCCGCAGCGATGGCCTCTATTGCTTAATTATATCAATAAGAAGTTTCGTTCTATAAAGGTTATTGTTTTAACCCTTTAAACTCCAGCCTAATTTTGCCTTGTTTTGTCTATTTGTATTTTATCCCTTCTAACGTCTGTGCTGTAAGAATTACAGCCATATGACATTGGAAAGCCCAAAGCCTTTGCTTTCTTATGGTATATTGGTTATGTTTCTGCCTATTACAGTTTTTTAGAGGCACTTTAACAAACCTACTGATTTGATGCGAAATACAGCACTGCACTATCGAATGCATTGGATGGATAGTTTCTGTAGCAACTATCCATCCGGGCATGTGTGACGTATTTGAAAAGTTCAAAGCCTGCGCTTTGGAATTAGAATGAAATCATTTGAAGCCACAGAGTAATAGGCAAGAAATTAAATTTAGGGATCTGATACTCATTGCGCTTTGCTGTAGTTTTGCTTTGGAACGTCTGATATGGACATGTACATCATCAGAAAGCTCTAAAACTGCACTTTCCAGCAATCATTGACCATGTAGGTATCTATTATCGTTCTGGAGATATTAACTCCGCGGGCCCAGTATAATATTGTAGAGATCTGTGCTAAGTGTGTGTGCTGTCCTGTCATTCCTGACGTTTGTGTGTTACTCTGCATGAATCTGTGAGTAAAGAGACTTTTGTGTCTAGGCAGTGCTCGCACGCTGCCTGGGGAGTCATGTGCACAGTGCAGCTGTATGTAGATGGGGTCTGTGTTTGCTGCTCTGTGATTTGTGTTCGGCTCCTCCAGTCAGCTACTTGCGTGGGACTGAGTGTCTGAGCGATTGGTCAGTGTGTGTGTAAATGTGCCCTTGTGTGTGTGAGCCAATAGGGCTCGGGGGGATCTCTGTTTAGGAGCTGCCTGCGAGCAGCTCGGGGCTGTGTTGTGTTGTCCTGACAATGACCTTAATAAACATCTGAATGAGATCTTGATGCAGTCGTCTGCCTCCCTTTTGTTTACCCTGAAACTCTACAATATTATACAAGTCAGTTTATAGTTAATTATCTCACCATGGAGGTGGGACGCTACTAGTGTTGATGACATGCATTGTTTGTATAAAAGTAAAGCGTCATTCAAATTCTTTAAGCCAATAAAAGGACTGATTTTGGTCAGGGATTAGTTTCCTGTTTTACCCGGAAATGATTGGATCACTAATGTAAACTTGTCTTTGGGCTCTATATTTAAATGAAGTGTCTCCAGGTATGGCGTGCTGGCAAAATAAACAGTATTCTATTTTTCCTGTAGGTGGTCAAATGGGATGCGGAGATCACATGAGGTGGGTGGGTTGGGAAGAGTGCGAATGTGATGTGATAATGAGATAGTGTGAACTGAGCTAAGACACTGTCTTGGCTTTGGGTAGTTATCCACTTACAGTAGGGTGGGCAAACATAATTTATGATTTTAACTATCAAAAAATCAAATCAACTTTTGTAAACAGTTTTCATCTAACTTAAACATATCTGAAATAAAAAAAAGACCAAAAAATATTTTAAAGATGTAAGAAATACCTTTTTACACATCAAACCCTGCTTTAACTTTCATCCAGCGGCCAGCTTGGGTTTTATTAAGTCTCTGCTGACTTTTGTGCTTTCATAATTAAAATTGGAAACACAGTTATGGATACATTATTGATGGGACCAACAGGACCACTGCCCACTCCTGAGATGCCAAAGAATCCACAACTGTCTGGCATTGGGTTAGTAAAATAAGCACTAGTTACAGAATATTTGACTTAATGAATGACTTAAGTCTTTATAAAAATGTGTCATTACCACAGGCCTTTGAGTGATAAATAATAAACAGCATTTACACGCCTCATGTATATACTGTATCATTATCAGGTGGCACTTCAATGCAAGATCGGTAGCCATAACGTGGCACATCAGCATTCTTCTGTACAGTAGCCGTACGCATAGCAACTGCCATGTTTAAAGAGAAGCAAGAATTAACTTGTTCTCTTGAAATCGTGGACTCTTTTCTTCGACTTGGATTCTACAAGGACTTGGACTCTCATCTCTCCATGAAGTAAACATGGAGCCTTCGCTTGTAATGGAACCCGTTGAGCGTCATGTGCATCTTTGTCCTAAATAAGACCCCTTGCCGTTATGTCCTGCAACTCTACATGCTACGGAGAAGACCAACTTAATTTCAAGTTTGTTTTTGAACAACTCTCCAGAATAAGTATTATGTTTCAAATACTTTAAGATCCAAGTAAAATACTATTTGTTTGGATAAGAAGTAAAAACGTTTAATATGGCGTAACACTTTGCTAAGTTTAAAACAAGACAAACAATGCTACTTTGATGAACAATTAAAACAAGATAACACCTGAACTATACTGATGATGTTGTGTGTATTTCAAAACAACAACTACGAATGTCAGAACCATTTAAACATTGATTGAGTTTGTCTACAAATGTGAGGTAATTAATATTACAACTCAATACTAAATGCAATTGAAACAGCTTCCGAACTGAACCTGTTAAAACACAAGCCAGTCTTGACTTCACAATCAACACAACAGACACTGCTTCACACCGTTACTGTAGATAATCATATGGGAAAATCATATGTTTAAATGCTTTATTGCTGCTTTATTCTGGTACAATAATTTCTAACTTTTATATTCTTCCTACTTTTGTTACTTTTGTCCTACTTAATAAACTTAATAATTTCTATGAGTTGAGTTGCTTTTTGTGTGTTATGAGTACTAAAGTAAACATTTATGATTTATTTGAAATACTTAAACATGTTTAGGACATGTTTAAGGACTAAATCCCTATATTTATATTTAAATATTAATTGCATAATGGAGACATTGTCCTTTATATTGAGAAATTAATATTAACTAATGTTTGTATTTTACCAACTTAGTGGGGGTGTTGCCTAGGATTTTTGAGGCATTAATGTTAAATATTATATCTTCAAATATAATAAATATAAGGTCATTAGCGATTTATTAAGATCATTTGGAATTTTGCCAAGGATAGCCTTATAAACATTTATGTACCAGTGTTTCAATCTTCATGAAGATAAAGACGTCAGACCAACCAATCTACAGTATATAAATTACAATGATGAACAGAATGACCCAGGTTGGTTGTAAACCTCAGAGCAGAATGGTACGCAGGATCCAGTTTTCAGACTGTGGAAGTAAATACTAATAATTTTACTTTGTTCAAAACTATTTATACTCACAGACACTGAGATGAAGAAAATAGCTAATTAATTTTTATTTATTTAATACGTGACTTTTTGTATATCAATCAAATGCAAAGATATTCACTCTGAACCAAACTTAAAACAATTCTAGTCATAAAAGGCCACTGCAATAAGGAAAAGATGCAAATCTACAACATTAGACTGCATAGAGATGCATATTTTTATAACTGTACACAGTATTGGAAATGTTAAAATACACCTTTGGGACGAATACCATGTATTTTAAAAGTAGCTTAACATCTTTCCCAGTGGAATGCTTAAAGGCAAGTGCACCAGTAATGGCACACAAGTTAAACCATATGAAAAGGGAGTTGACTTTAAAAAAAATGTGCTTTGTTTACCCCTAACACCCTCTGGATGCAAGCCCTTTAATCATTGAGACATCAAGGCCAACTCGCTATAGAAATGCAAAAAAAGGAATGTGTATTGATTTCTTTTCACATGTCACTTTTAACTGGCTTAGCTAGGGAGTCCTCAATGCGGTGTGTAGTTTTTTATAAGTCTCCAGGAAGCTATCAAAAGGCTCCAAAGTTTCCAAAAAAAATCCCTGATCTGAACTGCTAGGTAGAAAATGTTTATTTTGAGGTGGATAAATGAGTATGACATTCTTTGGATTTCAACTTTTTTAAAAGCAAAAATTATGCAAAAAAAGTGTTATCTGACATTTTGGGGTCATATTTAGTTTATTTATTTATTTATTTATTTTTAAAATCATGAAACTCAATTCTTAAACAGATTTGTCCCAACTATATACAAATTCATCTTAAGTACAGGATATAGACACACACACACACACACACACACACACACACACACACACACACACACACACACACACACACATATATATATATATATATATATATATATATATATATATATATATATATATATATTATATATATCTTAGGGATTTCACTGTATTGTCACTGTATCACATTTTGACGGTATGGTACCACGGTTATCGTATCGTCGTACTGTGGTATAATGTCATTTTTTTGTAATCCGTTTTTAAATGGCTATTTAAAGAAATACACTTGTCAAACATGATGTATACTTATTTAATATTTGTTTAGCGGATCGAAGGGAACGGCTAATGAAACAAAAAAACAATCTATCACGTCCACATTTTCCACCTTTACGCAGGCGCGATTTCGATTGCGTGGATTTCCATTCTGAAATATAGGTGAAGCAGGTGTCTGGCGATTGTATCTGGAGAACGGTCTGTGCTGCTCATGCTCTTTGCTGTTTTCAGCTTGTCGTATAAGTGAAGCAGTATTTCTGCATTTTTTAGAATTATAAATGCTCTGGTAAACATACATAGTCATCATGCTTTGACGGTTTTTGTTTATTACATGGCTGCATTTTATTAACAGCAATAACGGCTGGTTGAATATGTGTTCGGTGGCTGATACGTTTCTTTCCTGCAACAAAAAATCGAAGGAAAACTCAAAAGTCAGAAAGTAGGAATCGATATAATGTTATACATTTTTATTTAGTAATTAATTGTACGGTAGTTTTATCTTATGGTTAATTTTTTTTTACATTGTAAACATTTTAAACGGCATAATTATACTGAGGTTGGAAGTAAATAGTAACGTGATAAACGTGTATAGTGTTTATTTTTTATTATTTATAATGACTTTTCCCATTAGAAAGGGAAAGATGCCTAAATACTACCTTTTAATTCTTTGCATCCAAGTTTTAAGAATGAAGCCTACAGTTTGGTTTTCTGTTTCAGCAATGTGTCAGTCCCAGTCAGACTGTTGTGTAAAATCATATTAAATAAACGGGAGAAAAAAGAAATATGTTAACCAGATTATTCTGCCTTTTATTACAGCTGTGGTAACATGCATTGAGCGAAAACGAAGGGTAAAAGGTACTTTAGCTGAAACCTCCCGACAGAAGGGGTACAGTTTTTTTTAAAAAAAGGTTGAAACCCCCTAATTTAACAGAAGCAGAAGTTAACAGAAGTGTTACCTAGCAATAGCCAATCGAGTGCGTTTTAAGACATGCAGTGCCCGCCCACTGATATCTCAGCAGGGTTCAACACTTAACGCTGAGAAGACAGCGCCTGTTTTTTTTTTTTTTTTTTTTTTTTTTTTTTGTACTGCATGTTAACAGCAACAAACACAAAGGAAAGAAGTAATGTTGAGGTGGGTATGACACCGTTGCAAAGTTAAGCAGCATCTAGGGGACTATTTTTAATGGAAATAAAATTCTATTCACTTTTGAACACATAAAAATAAAATCCCTACAACACTATCAACTCGAGGAGATGTCAACATTTTTACAATACTGTTTAAAAAACAATATAAATTGCCTGTAGCACCTTAGACTAAAGTAATACAAAAATGACTGCAAAAGATTTAGAAATGAGTAGTTTTTCGAGATTTAGGAATATACTGTAAATACAGTATAAACCTAAATGTCGAAAAACTACTCACTTATAAATCTTTTGTAGTCATTTTTGTATTACTTTAGTATAAATACATGTTAATTTGGATTCATATGTTGTTTTTTTCTGACTTTATGTGAACGAAAAGACACACATTTGCCCGTTTTCCAATTGAAAATAGTGATATTTTGAAATTTTGTTTGTGGGGAATAATAGCCATTTTCTATACTTTTGAGGCATAAGCAATTAGGAAATAACACTTACTACCCAGGAACAAAAAAAAAAAATAAATTGTTACACAGTGTTATTTACTCACAGCCAATTAAACCAAAACATAGTAATTGCGTATACCTTTGCTCATATTTTTACACATTGCAGACTTCTCTGGAACTTCTCAAAGTTGAAGTTCCATTTTCTTTGTAACTCGTTTGAGTAACCCTCAGGGGAATACGTGGGGTTGAAAATGTTAATGACATCCTGCTAAGATTGTCAAGGTGCATCTGCAAAGTAATTGGTGAACATATTGAACATTGCAGTTGTGCTTACAGCTACAGAGGTGTGTTGTCTACAAACATGAGATTTAATTACAATCTGATCAGCGCAATGAAAATTAAGTACTTTCCAGTACTCCTAATAAGCATCTGCATAATGATGTCTGGCCCTAGACAGAGGCCCTGTTTTACTCTGTAACACTTTGATTGCAATTAATTTGAGATACTTTACTGCATTGCTGGACAATATTTCATTACATTTGCTTGGACTGACAACAAAACCCGTTCATTAGAAAGTAAATCCAAACTTTCAGACAGGTCTGCCACTACTGCATTTCTTTATTCACACTATATCCATCCAAATGGAAATGCATCTGACAGCCTGATCCAATACTATCGTTGCTGTAATTTATGCATTTTGGACCAGAATTTATGTGTTTTTTTATCCAGATCAAGAAATATGATTTAAATCAACATTGCTAATGTCTGAAGGCCAGTTAGTCCAAAGTGAAATGAGTTTGGATATTCTACATATTGCACAGAAGAAACAAATCTATTTTTATTACATTAACAATAAATGTAACTGTTGGCTTTATGGAAGCAACCGTTTATTGTGGGTTTACATATAATCAAATACAATAATGATTAAATAACGCTGAAAGGATGAAAAATAAAACAGTTGACAAAAAACACACAAAGAAAAGGCCACAAGGACCAAAACAAAAAAGATACAAATAATAACTATAATCACAAATACAACAAGTACCTTTGACCTTCACAGTTTTGAATAGCATTCACTCTCGTTCTATACAGCTCTATCCTGAGCTCCTACCCTCCCCAATGACCCCATAGTGGGTCTTTTTATATTTGTGGCTGGAGCCTTAATTACCTATTAATAAATTACCTTATTAAGGCTCAAGCTACATTCCCACGGGATTTATACTACGGGGTATTTAACCCCATCCACGCCAATTACTCTTTAAGAGGCTTTTCGTCGGCCTCAAATAATAAATAAAAATGACGGACGGCTTTCATCCGCCCGCACACAAATACAATATAATACACAATAATAATAAAAATGATGATACTAATACAACATAATAATAATAATAAATAAATAATAAAAGGGGCGGGCACCTTGCCACAAACACCCTTGGATTTTTTATGCATTGTGAATAGGTCATATGACATGATCTATTTGTATTTGATAGACTGCTAAGGATCTCTGTCAATCAGAGCTCTCATTTCACCTGCTGTACTCCATGATGCATGACAAAGAAACCCAATTCATGACATTGACCGTACCATATTGAGTTTCCACTGTGCATTATTCTTAATATTGGTACTATTCACATTGTCCCGAGTGCCTATAATTAGTTGGGGTTGTGCACATTATGTTTTGCTTTTGTAAATGTCGAAGCCTTATGGCAACTTTCACACGATTTGATTGGTGCTTGCAATTATGATATTTGCATAAATCCCAACTACCAATAATTCTATAGTTATTGCTTTCTCTCACCTTAACTCAAAAGCTACTTGTTTTATTTTTCATTATCTGTAATATGATTTTATTTAGTAAAAAACCTGCTTTACTCTTGGTTGTAAGCGATTGTGTTAAAGAGAACAGAGACACATTGTATTGCGAACTGGTAGGTGCAAGAAATGCAGTTGCGTGAAAGGTTCATTTGACTGGAACCTGTTCTATGGCCTCGGCCAAGACATAGTTTCCTGAGGTGCCAAGTTGGAGACTTTTAAAATCCGGTATCAAGCAGTGCCGTTTTCCTAATTAACTATCATTGACAGTCCATTATAAAAAGGGAACTAAATGTACAGAAGGAGCGTGTGGTTACAGGGGAATTGAATGGAGGACACAGGAAGTCGGCCATCTTGAGAGACAGATATGGATGGTAACAACGAGGATTATCTGGAATTCTAAAGGGAATACAGAAGGAGAACAATATGGCAGCCCGATGGAAGGAAGGACTAGTCAGAAACTGATAGCAAAGCTAAGTATTCATCCTTGAATTATGCTGTTGAAGCAGCTCTTTTTGATTAAAAGAAAACTTACTATTATTATGCCGAGGACTGTGTGGCATTTGACAATTGATTCAGAAGTAAAGTTACTTGGCAGAAATATTTATAGTTACAGCTACTTAATGGTACTGACTGATAATCTTCACCCCATTTTGCAGCACTTCTTTCCTGCCGGGGGAGTGTTTTCTAGGATGACAATGCCCCCATCTACAGACCATGTGTGGTCGCCCAATGGTTTGATGAGCATGACACTGATGTTATCCATATGTCATGGCCTTTTCAGTCACCAGATCTGAACCCAATCGAGCATTTATGGGATATGGCGCATACAGGTCATACTGGCTGCACGTGCTGGCCCAACACCCTATTAAGTGACTTTTAAAAATAAGGTTTTTAAAAATATATACACAAATGGTTTAAAAGATTAAAAAACATATATACTTTCAGGACGTTTTGGGCAAAAACCCTTCTTCAGCTGTTTAAAAAGAAAAGTAAACACAGTGCAGTGTTATTATTCAAGATTTGTAATTAAACAAAAATTCTGTGGATGATGTCATGATTATTAGAATAGAATGTTCATTCCCAGAGATTCCAAAGTTCCCAGTTTGAAGATAAGCTCTCTTTCTTTTTGTTTCCGAGCAAGATTTGTTCCATACATGTCTTCAGCAGTGTGATCATCACTGCAGAAGTGATGGGCTACTGGAAATGCATTTGTGTTAACGGAAATGCTTCTTAAGTGTTCTACAAACTGGTCTGCTACACGCCTGTACTTATTACCAACAGTTTGAGTCAGACTTTGTAAATATTACTGCAAACAACATTTTAATAGTTTATGAATGTATGACAGCAACCTGTATTGCTTATAAACAGACAAGTAATTTACATTTCCCAGTGTGTCTTGCAGTTGTGTGACATCCTTGCAGTCCCTCTGATTTGCAAAACAGATCCTATGTCAGGTATAAGCACGTTCTAATAAGAGGAAGATGTAACTCTTGTCTCGCTTGATGATGTTCATGCAACATGTCAAACTGCAAGAACAGCTATTTCAGTATTTGAGATTGCAAATAAGAAGTCATCAACCAACTGATCTTCGACAAGTCACCTGTATTGATCTATTGTTTACAATTTATTGTAATTTTCAGCAAACCTATACATCTTAAGGCCTTGCATTATGTACAAATAATAAGTATAATACATGCAGGGTTTACAACAATTTTAGAACACTTTAATTTAAAACAGTTTTTTTCTATCATTATTTACAGTTACATAGACAGAGAAAATGGCAGAAACCAGTGTCTATGCTATGAAAGATATTTCCTTTTTAATAGTCCTACAGTGACTACCACCCTCTCATCAATCATGCACTGCAGCTGGCTTATATTCTACACACTAACCAAGTTATAGGGCTGGGAAACTTACTTCAAGTTTTAAATGTGATAAAAGTAATCTGATTTATCTAGTCAAAATTCTTACAGTGGTGAATAGATGACACAAATTACTGCCTGTTATTTATGCTACAAATGTAGTTTACTCTATCTGTATTTATGAAAGAGCGGCAGGCATTCTCCCAAGGGGATTGCAGTAGTATCTAATATTCACATATTTATGCACCTCTCTTTTTTGTCTTCTTCAGTATGCATGTGCTTCAGCGTAAAATAAATAACTGCAGTGTATTTTAAGTGTTCGCAATTGCTGTCAATTTTAAACTGTTAAGTAGCACTTCAATCTTTTAGATTGTTTTAAAGATCTGTAAAGACTAGAAAATATACATTTGTGATGCCAGTTCTTGTAATGGAAACAACTGTTTTATAATGTACTACCATTAATCTTTAAACAAAACATCTATTTCTTTTGAGTAGTTGTGATGGACTACACCCCACCCCTGTGTGCATTTTGTTTATTTTGTATTTGTGTTGTGTTATTATGATTTAAATGTTATTGTGCACTGGTGTTTTAGGTCGGCAGGGAAGGGTTAATTCCCTGCCAAATCACTTCATGTGTAGAATGTGCCTGAGCCCGATTTGAGTGATTACAAGCAATTGATATGTTTACAGGGCAAAACACTGATGCTAATACAATGGTTGTTAAATTAAATTAAACTTCAACTGTTCAAATTAAAACAAAATAGCATTCAAATGCATCGTATTACAGAAGTGCAATCAACCAAGACCCCCTTCAGCCCCCACCCCACAAAGTATACACATTTCTCATTTAGCAAGCTGGGTTATACTGACGTCTTGAATTTTTCAGTGTTCGTTTTTTAGTAGTGTTCAAAATAACATAACAAATCTCTCACTTAGAGGAAGGTATTTGCTTTGAGATAACTTGGGTTCTTAATAAAAAAAATATGAAGTCTGTTAATTGCGCAACAAGTTTTCGAGGCTTTGTCACTTTATGTGATAACGTTCAATTCATGTTTTGATCAATAGCATCAAGCATCGACAGCCCGGGTGAGATGAGACAAACAATACTGGCTGGCTGATCAAATGTTATGACCTTCTATATTGCCAATAAGGACCTGATGTCATGTTCTTGCTAGCAAATCTGAAAGGTCCTTAATTGACTTCCAGTTTTCAGTCAGGCACTGTTTATTGCAGCTGATATAAAGTAAAAGGCAAAAGCCACTAAATAATGCCTCATAATTAACAGCTTTCATGGTTTTTGAAGAACCCAAGTTGGTTCAAAACAAATACAGTGCCAAGAAAAAGTTTGTGAACCCCAATGATAATTATGGAAATTCCATAGTTTTACCATGGTAGTCTTGAATCAAAACCTTGTCTAGGTCTTTGCTTAAATATCCAATAGGGTTTATATTAACCAATTCCATGTCTTTTGAAACAAAATTATGTATGAATTATACAAACAATGAGTAATTAAGATTCAGGGTATGGGGAAAAAAGTATGTGAACCCCTGGTTTTATCAGCTCAATTAAGAGAATAATTAGAATCAGGTGTTTAAATAATTAGGTAGATCATCAGGGGTGATTTTGGGAGGCCCCACCCTATATGAAGATCAGAAACTTTGTGACTTTGGTCTTCACCATACATGTGTGTGGAAACACATCATGTCACGATCAAAATAAATCGCTGAGGACCTCAGAAAAACAGTTATTGATGCTCATCAGTATAGAAAGGGTTACAAAACTATTTCTAAGGATTTGAGGCTCCACCAAACCACTGTCAGACAGGTATAGAAAGTTCAGGATTACAGTCACCCTACCAAGGAGCAGTCGTCCTACCAAAATATCTCCAAGAACAAACCGGAAAATCATCAAGTAAGTCACAAAGAACCCCAGAATAACATCAAAGGATCTACAGGCCACTCTCGTCTTTGCTAATATGAGTGTTCATGAATTATCTATCAGAAAAAGACTGAACAAGAATGGTGTTCATGGAAGGATAGCCAGGAGGAAACCACTCTCTAAAAAGAACATTGCTGCCCGTCTGAAGTTCACCAAAGAGTACATAGATGATCCACAAAGCTTCTGAAACAATATTCTCTGGACAGACGAGTCAAAGGTAGAACTGTTTGGCCTCAATGAGAAACATTATGTTTGGCAAAAATCAAACACTGCATTCAAACAGAAGAACCTCACCCCAACTGGTGGGACTGTGATGGTTTGGGGCTGCTTTGCTGCCTCAGGACCTGGACAGCTTGCCACCATTGACACAACCATAAATTCTGCATTGTATCAGAAGATTCTAGAGTAGAATGTCAGGCCGTCCATCCGTGAACTGAAGCTGAACCGAAAGTGGGTCATGCAGCAAGACAATGATCCTAGGCGTACAAGCAGATCTACAAAAGAATGGCTCAGAAGAAGAAATTCCGTGTTTTAGAATGGCCTAGTCAAAGTTCGGACCTAAACCCCATTGAAATGTTGTGGCAGGACCTGAAGAGAGCTGTTCATGCAAAGAAGCCCTCAAATGTCAACGAGTTGAAGCAGTTTTGTAAGGAGGAATGGGTCGATATTGCTCAAAACCGACGTGAGAGACTAACCGGAGTTACAGAAAATGCTTAGTTGAAGTCATTGCTGCTCAAGGAGGTGCCACCAGTTACTGAAGCTAAAGGTTTGCATACTTTTTCACACATGGATATTGAAAGCTGAATCATTTATCGATAAATAAATAAAAAGTATAATGTTTTGTTTAATCAGGTTATCTTTACCTATTTTTAGGACTTAGATTCAGATCTAATAACATTTTAGGTTTGAAATATGTAAAAATCCTATGGGGTTAACAAACTTTTCTCAGCACTGTGTGTGTGTGTGTGTGTGTGTGTGTGTGTGTATATATATATATATATATATATATATATATATATATATATATATATATATATATATATATATATATATATATTACTGTAATTTGGGCACTCCTAAGAAATAAACACAGAACATTCAGGGACTGTTTAAATACAGGCTACTGTATATCCCAAGATATACACATTACACTGCCATATGAACTGAACAGATACATAAACAGCCAACAATATATGTGTATAAAAACTATTAATCCGCCTTGTCCATTTAAAAGTAGACAGACCAACTTGCAGAAATGAACTCCATCTAAATTAAAGCACGGTCAACGAGTGGTTTGAAAACAGTTGTGATTTCAGTAGAAAACAAGCAACACAGTAAAAACCATTAGTACTCGCAGTTGTATAGTGCTAGGAACAAATCAACAACTCATTTGGCGCATCCAGAAAAGGTTCCTGAGATCACCATGGTGATTGGAGCTGTGTACTGTAGCAAGCGCTGTCTTCCTTAACTTAACATCAAGATGATATCAGTTTATGGTGCCATGTCTTTTGCATCAATTGGGCACTGATTAATTTTAGCAATATACAGCTGTCACAAACGCGGCTGGAGTGGGTGACATCAGACCAGAAACAGGAACCAGGAAATAAATGACAGAGAGGTGGAGATGAGTGGAGGTGAGTGATTGGTACCGCTCAGCATTTAATAATTTAAACAAGCAGAAAATAAAAGGTTGCAAAGACAAACAAGACACAGGACACGGCACTTGTCGCCTAAACAGACAAACAAAACGCACTATACAGACAAAACACGGTGAGCTTCTATTTTTAACAACTATTATTATTATTATTACCTCCATCTCCAATCCCGTTCTCCACTCACCGAGCACACAATCCCGAGTGAGTGAAAACACGTTGCTTTTATGCAGCTGTACCGAGACTCGATTGCTAATCAAACATTCAATTGGAGTCATGGTACAACTGCACGTGAATTAATAAAGTGCAATTCCCTGTGCTCACATATTATTACTTTTTACTTGCATGTGAAGTGCTGTGCAATCCTCGTGCCTAAATACAAATATACATTTTAAACACTTGTATTACACAGACCCGTTTATATCCTGTGTACCAATGACTATACACCAACATTATCACACAACATACAACACAAAATACACACAGGGCCGGGCACTTTGCCACAATAGCTTTTTGTGAATTAATTGATTTCAAAGAGATGCATTCTACGCAGGGACAATCTGAAAGATGGTAAAGAAATATATAATAAATTGTGAAAGGCATGTTGGCACTTGTGATCAGCAATCTTACAGATGTTCTCATGCAATAAATCCCAGAGGAGATCAGCTTGAGATACATGTGGTGACAAGAGTCGCCACATCATGCATGTCACTGCAGTAGCTAGCAAAATGCGTCTCCTGCAAACTGCTATCCTCATCTTTCTTCACTTAAGTATGGAAGTTTAGAAGAGAACAAATTGAAAGAGATTTTGAGGTTCTAATGGAATAAACAAAAGGAAATCCAAAAAACGGAAACAATCATAGAAGATATTAGCACATGTATAGAAAAAGTGGTCTCAGCTCCTTACCTGTACATCACTTAATGACGCTGATCTACAGCATACAAATGATCTTCACATTGCATAAATACCATTGTGTTGTATGTTTCATCAATGTATCTTTTGAGAAGTGTGGGGCACATTTGTATCAATGGCAAAATTTTTTTAATTTTGTGAGGCTTAGAATGAGAGGCTTTACATGTAAACACAAAAAGGCACCATGTCCATGTTTATTTCACAAGACTCAAATGTCTCGAGAAAAGTCATACACTCATACGCAACCTAATGAGATATTCTGCATGTCAACATTGAGATGACATGCATTTCCCTCTTTACCTCACACGTTGCTTGTTTTCCACTTGCCTTTTGCTTTTGACAAGCGTTGATGTTAACACAGTGGCTCCATACAGTGTGCTTAGCTTTTCTTTGCAGACATTTTGAACACAATAATTACAGTTTTATTGCTGAAGGAAGGGCAACTAATGGAGGGCATAAAAGTTCAGGACCTTTTCGTTGTCTTCATTGGCATCGTCTGCCAAATGTTAGAATCAATGTGCAAACAATGGTTCACTTTACTAATTTAAAATATAAATGTCACCAAAACGTAGGGACTTTATTTTTTTTGACTGGAAAAACACTCCCTTAGGCAGAAGACAGGAAATTTCTACGCAATTATTTATATAACTTGTTTTTCTTATATAACAAATAGCATGTTGTTTTTGGGATACAGTTCTAATTAATCATTTGGCTTACAAACTAACAATGACTAGAAAATAACAGTAAAAGCATAATAACAAACAATAGTACCATGTTAATGTTGTTCAGCATTACTGAAATGGTAAAGCATCATTAGAATGTGGTTAATTCATTTTTTCTGAGCCTTTGGAGGCCTTAGTAGTTTAATAAGTAGCCTTATTAAAAAGCATATGCGAGATACCTTAGACTGGGATATGTCCCCCTCTCACCTTATATTAGTATAAAACAGAATTAAATAAAATACACTTTACAGATTGGCAGGCTACTTATAACATTTGTATATGTAAAGTCAAATATTTTGTTTAAGTGCTATATATCAATTGTCCATAATGCTGTATATGTTTTTGTGTGTGCCTTTACAGGCACAAGAGCCATGCACTATATTTGTATGCAGCCCAAGGTGATGGGAACAGCTCTGTTCCACCTATAACTGACATAAAATAAAAGTGGTTCCTTGCTGGGCATCAAGTATTAAAGGCTGTGACAAGGACCCTGGACATGTAAAAGATATTTTGAAAGGTGTATTTCATGACACTGGATGATGTACGTACAAACAATGAAAAATCATACGAGTATGTATTTTCAAATGGTTTACAGAAAAATTGTCTGAGAATTTTTTTTATTGTATATATCTTGTTGTCACTTTCGTCTAGTCCAACTATGTATTTATTTTAGAAAAGCAATGGGACTTAACTGATACAGCGTATAATTTTCAGTTTGAAGTGGTGGTGAAATACATTTGTTGCACATTTAACCCTATTCTCAGGAACTAAATCGGAAACATAACAACAGGGCACTACAGGGCGACTAATTTGGTCGCATATGCAACTAAAAATTTGCTTGTGCAAACGTAAACGTGTGCCACTAGAAATTCCTAAAGGTTGATGTACAAGACCCTTTAAGTGACACATGGAGAAAGATGGGGTTCCTGCTGTTCCCTCTGCTGGTGGGAGGTGAGCTTTTCAGTCAAGGTTCTTTATTTTAGAAAACTATCTAAATTCCCTTTTAAGAAGTTCAAGTCAAATGGAAAATGATGTTCAAACTTATGTACAGTATGAATCTCTTCTCCTTCCTCCTCCCCCTCTTCTGTTGATGTCACACTTTCCATATCTTCCCAAAATATAGACATATTTTCTTTATAAGGTAAGAGCAATGGGGGTATAAAGTACTTTTTTTTCCCCGAGAAAGGGAATGGATGCAATGGTATAGACTGGCTGTTATGGCACTGTCTACCGCTTGTAATGTAGTCGTTCACACTTTAGCTCATTTGACAGCGCTGAAAAAATTGGAACATGTATGCAGTGCATCTCTACTGCCTGATTTTGTCAACCTGTGCTGTGTTTTTCAATGCCTGTCGGGTGACCCAAATCAAGCAAATTATCTCTCACAATAGCTGAGAAATAAGTATGTGAAGCCATTCTACTGTTTCAATACAACTGTGTAGCACAGAGTGAATACCGTACTAATTACGAAATTGTCAGTGAAATGAAATGGGACAACGTTTACCAGTTCTGGAAGAACATGGAAACGAGAGTCTCAGCTCTTGCTGTAATTGCTGTCAGGTGCTTGACAGTACCAGTAAATAGTGTTGATGCAGAAAGATCATTTTCTATACTGTATTCAAAAATGTACTTTGGTATGACCACCACTCCATAAAGGCATCAAACCTCTCAATGTACAACACCTTGTATCAGAATAATATGCAACCAAATAAACAAAAAATGTAAAATAACTGCAAACTATACAACAGCAGAAGCAACCGATGCACACAACTTCAAATGTTATTTTTTAAAGGTATGTAAAACCTAGTTGTTGTTGTTTTTTTTTTTGCTGTCCTGTAGAAACCACCCAATATTATGTAAAACTTTTTTTTTTTCTTTATAAATGTACAAGCTGCAAAGTTTACCGATTTACAGGATTAAAATTTGAACCCGATGTTGTGTAACCCATAATAAATAAATAAAATATTTAGATTAATTTTCCTTTTTCCCCACTTATTATTATTATTATTATTATTATTATTATTATTATTATTATTATTATTTATTTCTTAGCAGACGCCCTTACCCAAGGCGACTTACAGTTGTAAACAAAAAAAGAAAATACATCTCAACAATTACAGTACAATTAAAAGCAATTTACAAAATACAATGACTTCAGTCCTAATAAGAGCAAATACAAAACACAGTACGATTGGATATCAAAGCAGTTCAAGAGCAGATAATAGTGTTAACAGTTACATCAGGGTTAGTAAAGAGTGCAAGTGAAATACAAAATACTACATGGGTTAAGTGAAGGATTAAATACAGTAAAATAGTGAGCAGATACATGAAAGTGCAAGTTAAAGTGTTTAAAAGCAGAGTGCTATGTTGTCCAGAAGGGAAGAGTTGAGTTTACAGGTGTTGTCTGAAGAGATCTGTCTTGAGGAGGCGTCGGAAGGCGGTCAGGGACTGGGCAGTCCTGCCATCCATAGGAAGGTCGTTCCACCACTGCGGGGCAGGGTGGAGAATGAGCGGGCTCTGGAGGCAGGGAAGCGTAGAGGAGGTACAGTCGGTCTTCGAGCTGAAAGGTCGGGTGGGGGTGTAGGGAGAGTAGGGAGTGTCTGGAGGTAGCTGGGTACAGTCTGTTCCAGGCATCGGTAGGTGAGTACAAGAGTTTTGAACTGGATGTGAGCGGTGATTGGGAGCCAGTGAAGTGAGCGGAGCAGTGGAGTAGTGTGGAAGAAGTGAGGCAGAGAGAACACCACATGAGCAGCAGAGTTCTGGATGAGCTGGAGCAGACAGGTGGCGGACGCAGGGAGGCCGGCCAGGAGGGAGTTGCAGTAGTCTAGGCAGGAGACTACCAGGACCTGGATGAGGAGTTGCGTGGAGCAGTTAGTGAGTTGGTGAATAGTTTATTTTGTGTTACTTATATCTAGACAGACAAATTTTATTTGTATGTAGATATATTGTCTTTTTTTTTTTTTTTTTTTTAAAACTGTTGAATTTTCATCCCTGCGGCTTCACACACCATTTCCCCCCTTCCTCCATGATTTTGAACAAATTTTCCGTGACAGCTCTCTGATTTTTAGTACAAACTTCCATGACAAAATCCCAGCCTTAATGATGACTAATGGTAATTACTCTTCTCAGCAGGCCAAGAGGAAGTGGCTGAATATACCTATAGTACATCTAACCCTGAAACATCAATTGGTTCTGTAAAACCTGTCTTCAAAGCAAGCATGCAGGAGGGGTTTCATGGTACAGGATTTTGTTAAAGGAAGGAAGGAATGGGGTAACCATGAAAAATGTCCACACATTTGCTATACTAAATATGTTTTTTATTATTTTATTTTATTTTGTGTTAGTTATATTTTCCAATTTTACCATGATACAACTTAAAAAACTAGTTACATTTATTTTTAAGTAAGATATAATAGGAGCAGGAACTTTTTTTTCAATACATATTATAACAATATAGCGATTTTATAGTCATCATATGCAGCAAACAATCTGCACAAATTAATCTCAACTTCTGCCACTGCAAGCTGCATAAAATCTCTCATCAGAACCATTAACTGGTGCTTATATGACTGTATATATTCTTGCGCTTCTTGGGACAGTGCTGCATCACATGCTGTTTTCTTTTCCTCTCCCTTCTGTCACACAGGGAACACAGCCATTCTTCTTGTGCACAACCTCTATTTTTATGCTTCTAACCTTTACAGTCCATATGGCAACTTCAAGATTATGAGACAGTCCAAGATCCTGTTATCAAACAACAGATTTTAAAGAGATTAAAAAACAACAAACAAAACAAAAAGAAAATCCAGAGGATACACACAATGAGGTGTGCCAGTGAACTAAGATTCATCAGCTTCTAATGCTTTTACTGCATATAGTTGATCTTATTCATCACACATGACCTGGTCACTCTGAGTTTTTAACCAACAGGTATTAAATCAATCAGTTAAGATCCAGTGGGATTGAGGAGGAGGGCCTGGCCTTGAGCCGCCTACAACCCTGTTCTGTCAGTGTTGTTGTTTATGTGACACATACAGCATTTTATTAAAATAAACCATTAATAGGTTGCTCTTCTAATAAAATAAGATCAGTAATAAATAAATGCTTTGGTATACACTAGCGCACTTTATTGCTGTTAAGATTGGGTATTTGTCAACCCTGGGTACATGTTGATACATGGAGGTGTATCCTGATTTAGACTAAGCTATTGTTTGCTACCTCAGCATGTTACAAATGTACCCTGGTTTCAAGTCTTATTTAGTGTTGCGAGTCGTTTATGACCTCCCTTACAACATTTGTCAGCCCTACCTATGGTTGCGAGAGAGAAGGTGATTGCTTGACTCATTGAAATACTTTTCGATGATTTATCAATGAATCATGCGTCAAGATGATGATATAATGATATGATCAGGAGGTGAGACCTGGTGATGATGTAGATTTGTAGAGTAGATTTTGGAGGTGATGCTCTTTAATTGTTTTTCGCAAATCATCCTGTTATAAACATAGATTGGGTCTTTATCGACCTGGGAACTTCTGAAATGTACCCTAGGCCAGCCATCTTGCGAGCTATAATGCGCATGTCATGTTTGAGCGGAAATTAACGGTTTGGGTCAATTGCTATTTTTTGTGAAATTTTAAAAGCAGGGTACATTAGTAACATGGTGAGCTACCAAACGATAGCTTTGTCTAAACCAGGCTACACTTCAGTATATCAGCATTTACCCCGGGCACATTTCAATAGTATCCCAGTTAACAAAGACACAGTCTGCCTTTGTTTTAGGGGCGTGTGTCTTTCTGAGCAGACCTGATGGGAACTGCCGTCTCTCAAACATTCTAACCACTATAGAAATGAAGTCAGCAGAGATTGTTCCCTCTGTGTTGAGTACCATAGCTGTAGCTAATACAATTTTTTTCTTCAGATCTGCTGAAAAATGACATTATAATTCATCATATTGTAAACAGGGGAAATGTTAATGTTCTGCCCCCCCCCCCCCCCCCTTTAACATTTTAAACACTAATCCTATGGAAAAACTGTTTAAATATTTAGACAGTCACAGAGTAATTATGTTTCACAGAATAACACTTTGCCACCTACCTTTGCCAAGATATTGATGGTTGAAAATCGAAGCTTAACTAAGCTGAAACCATAAATATTGTGAGTTTCAGGGGAGCAGTTTGGGTTTCTTGAATTGTCAACTGCTACAAGACATTCTTGGATTGGCTACATGCAATCTCTTGTAGATTAACATGAAGCAGAGTTTTAAGAGTCATGTTTGGTATGGTTTGTGCTTTTTTCAGTTGTTTTCAATAAACAAGTACTTTTTTTTGGCAAGTCACATGCGATTTCAAGTATTTGTCGTCAGTTCAGTATAGATAAACTAATAGTTTTGAATAAGACTTCTGCTAAGTTTTTTTTCAATGGCCACACATATCGAAGGATATACTGTATATCAGGCAAAAAATAAAATCATACTCTCTAAAGGTTTATAACAGAATATATCTGACAGGAGATATTTTTGTCAGCATGATGAATTCTCTCTGAATTCTCTATATTTACAAATCAAGACTACAAATATGACCAACATATTTTGTTACATTTTTTTCTTTAACTTTTTAAAAAATAAATAATAGTTCCTTTTTTTGATAAGTAAGGTGATGCTTGTTATTAGTTCACTGTACTCTTTTTGTGCAACACTCAACACTTTGGGATGAACTGGGGTCTTTGGGAATAAGCTCTTTTTGATTTGATGAGTGGAACTAAGCAAAAAAGAAAACTAAAATATTGAAAGAATCTTTTGGAGAGTAAAATTTACATGTAATTGTTTATCAAACAAAGGTTGACAAAGACATGCAGTTTTGAAGACCTTGATGAGTAATTTTGAGACCACTCTAAAATAAAGTTGGATGCTTGGTGTTTATAGCACCAGCTGCTCCGTTGTGTACCTTTGCCATTTTATAATTCCCTTTATCCCAAATTCTATCTGTATACATTGTTTCCTATGACACTGTTTGCCCTTTAAATTTGAATATTATGTTTCTATCAACATTTCAGTTTTTTACATATATATTTTTTTTTCTTTGATCTGTTTACCCTTTTTCTTAAAATAGATATTAAACATCAGGGCTTTCTGGGAAGATGGCATCCAAATTACATACCCCCGATGCCTGTTTTTGGTAAATACAATTTCCACTTTCCAGGCAATGGGACCTAGTCTAATTACATCTGTAATTACAAACCTCACGAGGCATAGGCTTTTTGAGACTTAGTTTTAAGGTCCACTGATCATTACATAATTTGCAGTTAGATTGCTGTTCATATCGTGCTTGTCACAGTGATTTCTCAGTTAGAACATCACTGCTGATGTCGATAACCTATTAACACATGTCACCACTGCAGCTAGGTATTCTTCTCTAGTAGTAAGCAAGTAAAAACAATGATGCCGTCAAACCTGCTACAGTATATAGAGGAACTCATGGGCCAGAATGGATACCCTCACTCATTTATGGACAAATATCTTTTACTTTGCTGCCTGGAGTGTCCCAGTTTCACCACAGGGGTCACAATGACATGAACTGGCAAAGCACACAAGTGGCTACCATAATCGAGCTGATAGAAGGGGTTGCACTCAATCCAAGCTTCTTGATGTTGCTTGACAGGCACAGCTTAACACTTCCATCCACTAACCAGTCTTTGCAGTCCTAACCCGAAAATGCACTTTTCACAGTCTGCCTCCAGTAGAAAACCAGTTTTCTTGTATAACACCTTGCCACATGCATTCCTGTGTAAAGTTAAGCATGTCGTATAAGCTCTTCGGCATTTGCAAAGAGTAATATCAAAAGGTTGTTTTTTAATGAAGGAAAACTTTCAAGCTCCTTATGTAACTGTGACGGAGAGCGAATGAATCCGAATCAAAAATCTCCCTCTCGACCAGTGAGGGCACTGTACAACAGGAGCTGCGGGCTTCCTATTGAATGGTTGGGCAGTTCATCCTGGGGACAGTCGGGAGCCGGCCATTCAGGAAGAGGGTGGCGTTACGGTACCTGGAGTCATCGCCCTAGTACGGTGAGTGAAGTTTCAGTCATGAATTGGAGGAGACGTGATTGAACTAGCTATCGGAGGGGGCGGGGCTTAGGGTACTTTAGGGGGACGTGATGCCGTAATCGTCTCCTTTGTTGTGGTTAATGGGAGGAGACAAGGACGGAATCTTGAATGAAGTGTGGGTTCCTTGAGGAGTATTGTGTTTGTTTTGCCAGACGGCTGATACGAAGCTGGAGCTGCAGCAAGAAGCCCGGACCTGAACGCGCACGAGCACCAGCACTCAGAGCACCGCACCTGCACCAGAGCACCCAGTTTGGAGACGTGTTTTTGTGTTTATTATTTCGGGACTGCAACCCCTTTGTTTTGTAGCTGGTAATACCCATTGCTGGGTAGAACCAGCTTTATTATTTTGGGTCCAGTTTTCACTGGCAATACCCATTGCTGGGTAGAGCCAGCTTTATTATTTGAAACCTGGTTTAAAAAGGGCATTAAAAGAAACCTGACCGGTAGACTTTGTGTTTGTCCTTTGTTGGAGCACCTCAACTCACCTATACACCGGAGCACTACAAACCACTTTGCCACAGTAACTTTATTATAATTGTAGTTTTATTGTGTTGTTGCGTATAACTTTGATTGATTTTAGTTTATTTAATAAACTCAAATCAAGCAAAGTTATCTTGAATTTGCTTTAAGTAAATTGAAGTTATACATCTGTAATCACTTTTTGTGGAGGCAGTGAAGCACATTATCTGTACCAGGGCCCTCTCATGTGTCTGTATCTTTAAAAATGACTGTATGGCAATGCATTATGCAAACTGACATTACATTAAATCCACTATAAAAAGTATTCAGGTGGTCTGTCAGGTGAAGCAAGAGGCCATACAGTGCCAACCGAGGCTACTGAAAGAACGCTATCTGTCACAATATAAAAATGGTGAACCACGTGCAGTTTCAAAGAATAGTTATTATTGAGGTATTCCTGCCAGGTGTCAGCGTGTCACAGATTGCTTCTTTCACTGGCCATTCCACGGGTAACTGCACGGAACGCAAGCAGCAAACAAACATCAAAGAAGCACAGCTGTGTTCATGGCAAAGTAATGTTGGATAGGTGTTTATACCATCTGAATTCTTTAGTGACATCAAACAGGGCAGTCTGCTCCAGGCTCTGACTGCAGTGCTCCACAGGATAATGACGCAGTATTAGGGCATACTACAAGAACAGTGAGCTCTTATATTTCAAACAAGGTGAAACCATGCTGAGCGCAAATAATACAAACAAAAACTACGAGACTTTGTTGAACAACAGAATCATCTGAAACAAATGGATGAGTCATGCTTCACCCCTTTTTTCACAGCCTTATTGTAATAACAAACAGGTTCCAAGATACTGTTGCATAACATTAGTCTATTCAATGGATAGCCCCACTGTTTAGATATTAGTAAGATCAAAGATACACAAATGATATTAACATAGACTGTTAGAGATGTTGGTTTACACTTTTGATTAACAATGACTTTTATTGATTTGGTTAATTTGATATTTCAGTACCAAGCCATTAAAGAGTAAGTAGTGGGGTTCCGAAAAATACAGCGTTATGAATACCCATGTGTTGCTACAACTGTTTAAATAACTTTCCTGTCATTTTTCATTTCATTGTTAACATCCTGACAACTTTTTACACTTATATCTTTAAAGTCTGTTTCAAAGCTCTTTTCAAAATGGCTGCTCTAGTGCACTGGGGTTTGAGATCTGTCCTCTAAAATCACTGCAGGAAGAACGGTTAAAAAAAACAACCAAACATAACTACAGGTCACTTTTCTGTTCCGTACCACATCATGGATCATATTGCTGTGTCAATGTGGGCAGTAATCCTCACACTATCGTAAGTGCACCAGAGTGGCCATTTTGGAAAGTGCTTTGAAACAGAGTTTAAAGTTATAAGTGTTATACCCTTATTTATGTATTTATTTGAAATGCAAACTTATTACAACACAAAAAATATAGACACTTGTCTCATTAAAAACTATGGGTCCATATTCATAAAGAGGCATGCTTACCAGGCATTTATCTCTTGACATGGTGACTGTTATGTTTGTCAATAACTGAAATACACTCAAGTATATCAAGCGTTAGTGCGTTAAGCTTAAATGTTTATTTAATAAGACTCCATTACAGAGGCAAACGTGCCAGCTAGCTTACATATGAATTGCTGTTCTACTTCCTGTCGTAAAGTCCTGTTCTGTCACACGTTACAGTACGTACATTAACTGCTGTAATGAACCTTAACCAATACATAACAGCGAAGAGTTGCACATGTGCAAATTGGAGTTAAGCGCATATGGCTAAAATGTCCAAAATTAAACTTCAATAGGCATTTATAAACCAACTTAAACACCCTTTTAACCAAGCATGGTGTACCTAAATGTGTGATAAGCACTGTTTATCCATATTTATGCAGATACAAGTAGGGTATGGTTACATGATTGCAAATGCATGCTTGAGCATTATTCAGTTGTGTAACGGGGAACGCCCACTCAGTTCAGTTTGATTGACACCGTAAATGCAAGTGTGAAATGTAAAAAAGGAATGTGATAATGTAAAAAGCTAATGCACCACTCATGCATAAACTTAAAAATGAAACTAAAAAAACTACACAAAACTGATTTATATTAATATCGAAACAGTTCTATATTGACTAAATAAAAACAAAAAAGCTATCAACAGTAAATGCCTTTAAACTTTCACTAACACAAAAATAAACTAAACAGATACATATTGTATTGTACATGGAAACTCAACATGTACAACATCTAGTAAATAACAAAACCATTTATCAACACAGACAGTACCTATGCTTTACATTATGCACCCAAAAAGTACAAAATTGCAGTGTGGCAGCAACTGAGGGAATAACACAGTCAAGCTTTGGCAGATGTCTTCACCAGCTCCTGCGTACTTTGCTTGCCAGGACTCAAAGATATATTTGATTTCCCCAGAACAGGGCAGAATTGCAGAACACAAAATCAGCTTTTTTCAAAATAACTGGCTTCCTCAATGTGCTTGGTGCAATAGATTGCATGCATGTGGCTTTGACTCCATCAGCAGAGACGGAGCACATTTTCTATTTGTTTTGTATATTGTTGTTTGTGATGTGCAGTACGAAATAAAACGAACAGTAATTCTAAGTGTCTATGTGTATTGCAGCTAAGGCATACTCATTTAGACAGTAAAAATGGGGAGTCAACTCCAGGACTGTGATATATCCGAATCCACAGTACAGCGAGGGGTGATATAACGAGGGATGTGTGTATTATTATATATCCCATTAATATTTTGTATTATTATGTGAAGATGGAAGGTGTTTTACAGTAACACAAAGCTACACAATACATTCATCTCTAAAACAGGACCCAGATACAGATACAGTACATCTGCCACATGCATTATTCTATTCTGCATTGTTTTGATGATCAACTTTCTGGTTAGAATAGATCAATATGTATGCTTGGGTGTTGATACAACTGGGTGCTGCTCGAATGTTGGTCTTGTCATGTGGAAACTTGAGAGCCAGTGGTTGGGTGGAAAGTGTTGTGCACATCTACCTCCCACCACCTCGGAGTGTGGTACTGATGCTATGTTTCAGGTGGGGTCCAGCACAGTACAGCCAACATCTGCATTGGCACCTGCAGCTTCTGAAGGGCTAGTCTTTCCCTCCACCATCTCCTTTTAATCATGTTCATGGTGGGTATAAGCTGGCAGAGCAACAGTAATGCCAGTCTCCCAAACAGAAGCATCTTTTGCAGCAGATTTTCTGGATGGGAATTCATGGAAGTAGAAACTATTTAGATGCTTTTTCCAGCTATTCTCCACAAACAGACTACTTTATGGCATATTGGAATAGGGGTTGACAAGTTTAGGTTTCATTCCCTGGGTGTTAACTACTGAGCAAGTAAAAATGTTAAGGAAACATTGCAAGACATGTAAATTAGGTTATGATGACATTAATCGTCACAGGGAAATCCCTTTTATTTGTTATATTTTGGTTGGAAAACTGTTGTTTTCTAC
Organism: Polyodon spathula; assembly: GCF_017654505.1. Classification (NCBI taxonomy): domain Eukaryota; kingdom Metazoa; phylum Chordata; class Actinopteri; order Acipenseriformes; family Polyodontidae; genus Polyodon; species Polyodon spathula. The sequence continues at coordinate 12,088,986 of NC_054536.1, read as the reverse complement.
TTCTTTTGCTGTTATGTATCAATTATACTGAATAAATTATAAATTCACTCAATAAATGGATGGACAGAGATTTCAATTCTGGTACTAAAACTACTCCAGAGTGCCATTAAAAAAAACTAGATATTTATTCGGGCAGATATGTGGGGGACGGGATTTCCCTTGCCTAATTCCTGATGCCTTCGATGTGACCAAAGAAGGGCAGATATTCTTACCACTTCCATGTGTAAGAATATGGTTAACACCTCATTTTTGGAAACCTGAATTCTCCTGGTTTTAATAATGCTCCATTGAGAAGGTGTTAACAGGTGTCTTGCACCATTGTAGATTACACAGATTATATAATTAACACAGCAATGCTCCAGTTGTGTTCACAAAGCTCTATTAAGAAAACATATTATTAGCACTAATTCAAGCACACAGGATTAAATAATTTACTAAAAAAAGGACATGGTACTAACATCACAAGCTCACACTCTCTCAACCCCACCCCCCCCCCCCCCCCCCCCCCCCCCCCCCCCCCCCAAACAAAGGATTTAGCTCCTTTTCCAATTAATACTTAATTATCCAATCTTGGATTGGCCACATTCTACAAAGAATAGAAGGGGTGGAATAATACATCTTTATTGAAAACACCCACGGCAAAACAAAATATTGTCACACACCCCCATTCTTAAGAAACCTTTCTTGGCCCTTCCTCAGCCCAGAACTATCACCCTGTATCTCTCCTCCCGTTTCTCTCTAGAATGAGCTGTCCACTGGCAGCTGGTATCCTTCCTCACTTAGCACTCTCTGCTTGACCAACTTGAATCCGGGTTCCGTCCAGCACACGCCACGGAAACCACCCTCCTCTCGATAACTGACTCCCTGTCCTCTATTCTAATTCTCCTTGACCTCATCTTTGCCTTAGACACTGTTGATCATCCTCTCTCTCTCTGATATGAGGATCTCAGGCTCTGCTGTTGCCAGGTTTTCCTCCTGTCTCTGTAACCTTTCCTTCCAGGTTTCCTGACGTGGCTCTCTCACTTCTTTTCATCTCCTCACAGGTATACCTCAAGGATTTGTCCTGGGACCCCTGTTCTCACTCTACCCCCACTAGTTAGGCACTAGTCTTGGCCTCTTCTACCACCTTTATGCAGATGATGTGCAGATCTTCCTCTCCTTTCCCTCCTTCAACTTCTGCATCTCAGAATGCCTTTCAGTTATCTCAACTTAGACGCACTCACACCACCTCAAACTCAACCTCTCTAAATCTGACCTCCTCTAATTTCCTTTTAATTCTGCTTCCTCATCTGAATTCCCCATTTAATTCTCACTTGACTATCTCTCCATCTCCTTCTGCTAAAAACCTAGGCGTTACTCTTAACTCTTCCCTGTCGTTCAACACGCACTTGCTTTTTTTCTGAGCAACATCTACCAAATTCATCCTTTTCTTAGTATGTAGTCCGCTCAACTTCAAGCTCTTGTACTCTCCCAATTGGATTACTGTAACTCCCTCCTTGCTGTTTTCCCTGCTGTGACTGTCCACACCCTTCAGCTGATTCAAAATTCTGCTGCTCATCTTGTATTCTCCCACTCTTAATACAATGCAAACATATTTATTTTTATGTAGCGGCCTTCACGTCAAGGCATCCCAGAGCACTGTACAAAGTTAAAAAATAAATAAAATAGGTCATGTATACAATACACTTCAGTTATAACCAATTATTTAAACATACATTCAGAAAGTATGTTTTCAATTTAGATTTAAAAGAATCCAGTGTTTCAGTCTGCCCGATGGTAATCAGCAGAGTCGTAATGACGACTCGAGTCGCAATTTTCTGTGACTCAACTCGAGTCATTGCCATCAAATGACTTAACTTGACTAGAGTCCCTAAAAGCAAAGACCAACTCCCTGCTCAGAAGACATGACTTGATTCGAATCATGCAAAAAAGTCTCCAATTAAGCACAGAAAAAGGGGTCTTTATACAGTAGCAAAATGTGCTTATAAATAGACCAAGGAATCAAATTCACTAAAATAGAAAGACAAAAACAAAGCAGAGCCCGTGGACTCTTAATAGTGAACATAAGTGGGGCAAGAATGAACACATTATTCTGCATCCTAATTTTGTATTTTTAACAGATTTCTTTTTTTATGTATAGATTGTTAATAGTTTGCTAATCTCCTGTAAAACTAATCAGATTAAATCAAGATAACTAACTGTCAGAACTAACGACTCGAGTCAGATTGGTGACTCGACTCACAGTTTAATGACTCGACTCGAGCGTGGCATGTCAAAGACTCGACTCGAGAAGTTTAGTGACTCGACTTGTGGTTGGCATGTCAAAAACTCGACTCAAGTCTTTACACCCCAATGACTCGACTTGAGTCCCAATTTTGGTGACTTGTTACAACACTGGTAATCAGGATATAGCACAACAGCAAGAAGCTCTGGCTCCAGCTGTTTTAAGATGACTTTTTGGAACAATTAAAAGTTCCTGATTTTCTGATCTCAAAGAACAGATAGCAATATACAGATATCAAGATAATCTGGAAAACAATAATGTAGTGTTTTAATTTTAGTATGTTTTAGAAAATAAATGAAGTAGACATACAAATCCCAAGAAATACAAATACCAAGGAATATATTATTAACAAATGAATACACGATACCTGTTTGTGCAGTGAACTCTCTGACCCAAAACTTTCCATTAAAGTGGGCTCATCGTGATCCGTTAGGTCACACTGGGCTCTCATTATTTTGACCTTTACACAACACATATATGACAGAAATAAGATGAAAATCTGCCAGCCACATCAACTCTCATTTAAAGTAAATACAATTATATGCCGTCTGATGTGTCAAGGTAAAACATTCTAATTCTTTACTGTTCTGTGTTATATAAGGGTATATACTGGTGCTCGTTCCATGTTTTCCCTTCCCATACCTTTATGAATGTCCTGTTGCTTCTATATTGTTATTTTCATTGTTTTTGTTTCTCGATCTTAAAAAGAATCACCTCATGCTGCAGCAGTGGCAGGAACAGCAGCATGCTAGCTGACAGGTTGTCCTTGCTCAACTGGATAATTTATGTTGTGAGGAATGTGGAAGCTCTGGGTCTAAAAATACCTGGCAGCCATTCTTCTGTTTATTGTTGGACATGACAGACTACTTTGACTACTCCAGCTGCTAAATTATCACTTCTTAGCACTTCTTATTGGTCACCATTGCAATTTACAGTGTGTCTATACTCGGCCACATAGTGAAATCTATTATTTACCCTTCTTGTTCCTTTTTCTGTATACCAGAGAAAAAAAGCATTGTCTTTTAGCTTGTGACGGTTTTAAGACATGATACAATGAAAGCTGGTTTAACAGAATGAGATAAATAATGACTGTTTTTCATCTCTTTCGGACCAATAACTGCCTGATTTGATAAATATCAGACACGCAGACTAATAAGGCAGACAAACAAAGGAAAGTAGTGTTTGAAAAAGTGATATTGTTTAAAAAACATTTACACAAGATTTCTTCCTTTATTTTTGCAAGTGTGACATTCTTTGAAATGTTTGAAAGAGTGGCACGATAGGGTAACAGTGGCAAGAATAAGAAGGATCAAGGGACAGCTGTGCTTCTGATGTATGCATTCACACTTTAGTTCATGCATCATTTATCGTATCCGAACCCTACAGCGCGACCAAGTACAGTGCAACTTCACCACCACGTGACCCAGTATAACACAACCCCACCACTGCGGGACCCCTTACAGCGACAGACCACCACCGCGAGCCCCATTACAGTGCATCACCATGGACAACTTTGTAGCTATACTTACTGCCTGCTTGAGATGCATTCAGGGTCTTAAGTTATTGCGAGGAAACTGCATGGTTTGTTTCAAGTTATTGTTATTATTTATTTATTATTGTTATTTCTTTTACACATTACCTTAACAAGTTGCTCTTCTTCAGTAAAAACGTATTTTCCATGCAGAGTTTTGATAAAGGACACTTCAGAAGTAATTCATGTTCAAAGCACTTTTTTATTACTATTTGGAATACAGTGCCAAAATAAATAAATAAATAAGGTCAAAACAAAGTGAAATGACATTCTGCTTCCCTCTGTAACAAAAATAGTTTAAGTGTCTCACTAATATCTGTTAGGTTTGAAAATTAAACTTATAAAAATAAATATTATTATTATTATTATTATTATTATTATTATTATTATAATAATAATAATAATAATAATAATAATAATAATAATAATAATAATAATAATGGCTTCAGGAAAGAACAAAACAACTCCTAATTACAAGATGGGATAGCAGACATAAAAATACAAGCACACACATCGAATTAATAAAAAATGTACATAATTAATAAAATAAAGTGCAGTTCCAATACAGATAAAGTAATAAAGCAAAAATCAATACAGTTACAAGCCCACCACTTTGATACAGCAATATAAAAAATAGTAAAACGCAAATGGGATTACAAAACATGCACCCTGTTAGTAACTTTAATATAAAATATCTATATGGTGATAAATGATCTCAGGAAACTTTTCTCAAGATCCTGAGATAACTGAACTTGTGATCACGAGATAACGGAGACTTTTTTTTATCTCCCCTCTCCATGGCCTTAACAAGCCACCTTAACACAGAACATGTTGAATACAGTATTTCCCTAACAGCTTCACCACCATGCGGTAAGCTATATTTCCGACAGCTATCTACATTTTAGTTGTACACAAAGCCTCAACTATAAGTCTGTATTTCAGATATGTGGAACTGTTACGACGCGGTGGAGCAGCACCTACCATGCACAGATAAACTGGTGGAAGGACGGCACCGCGCTTTCGAGGAACTTCTGGGATCCCGACACCCCTCCATTTGGACATTCATTGAGGGAATAAAAAAAAAGGAACAGTCCCTCAATTAACTGAAAATGAAGCAGCTTGCTGCTGGCAATCTTCCAGCAGAGGGGAGAGCGAGGTGCCGCTCAATTGCTAGAAACATTGAGTTGATTGTCGCTGATTACCTCAACCGCTCTCTATGCGATTTGCGCAGCATTGCGCATAACATTGAGTTCCAGTAAATGTGTTTGTCATAATAATAGTAACGTGATGTGTTAATCTAGTTAATCCACAAATAAATGTGTTATATGTTTGCTAAATTGTGGAGGGTTCTTTTTTGTAAACTACAAACTACTTTGTATTGTTGCATTCCAAACACTTATATGTACATACGTTGATATTCACATACTGTTGAAAGAAATATTATTCTAAAACCTTCCATGTGGGTTCCATGTCATCATTGGGAAGTTTTCATCTTGTGAGAAGTCACAGCAAGTTTAAAGGGATAGGCAAAAACACGACAGTATATCTATATATATATATATATATATATATATATATATATATATATATATATATATATATATATATTATATATATATATGTAAGGATTTGACAGTGCTGTTTCTGAAACTGCAGATACAATGAAGTCAACAACTATCCATTTGCCACAGGTTTCTCTCATCCAATCTGAAATCTATATTTTATCACTGCACAAAAGTGTTCTATATTATATCAGTAGTCAATAATAACAGGAGAGCAGCAGTCCTCTTCAGCTTGGTATTAAATAGGTTAAGGAAAATGTACTGTTGCGTTTCTCTCGCTTCAGCATTTTACCTTTTCTGTTATTTTAATTTGGGTCTCGGTGTCAATCTGTCTTCTGCCTGCAGATTTGGAAAGAAACAGCTGGTTTTAAATTGTGCTTCTAGGATGGCTGTCACAGTTCCTAGTGCAATACACTAGGGCAAAGAATAATTACATAACTTAATTGATGTTCTCGATATATTTTGTCAAAGTTGCATCTTGCTGGCTTTAACTGAGTCTCATTAAAAGCTTACAAAAGTGCATAGCTTGGAAAAGTAGAATGACTACATGAGTATGTTCACAAACAATATACAGTGCTACCCCAATACAATGTGGCTGCCAGGGTCCATAGTTAGGAGACCGTGTTATTTGTGTTTTGCTTCAACGAATGTTGGCATTTGTGTTCCTTAAATGATTTACAATGCCCACTGTAATGTTGTAACTCTAGTCCAGACAAGCTGCTGTCCCAGTTTGCAGGTGCCGAGTACCATTTTAGAAAAAGAATGCACACTCATCATTATAAGAATACACAGGTCTCATCCCAGCAGCAGCAAGCATGTCAGTCTTTTATTTTATATTGATATACTACACCCACAAGCCAAATTAATATTGTAGGTACTCAAATCCACGGTTTATTGGGACGATCATTCCTGGCCCGTTAGCAGGTCGTCTCACTTGGCTCTGCCCGCGCTGATCAGGGTTGTCAGTAGGGTTGCCACCTGGCCCCATAATTCCGTAACACTGTGAGACAGAACAGGATTTTGAAGTTGCCTTTAAACTGAAGGAAATCAATATGTGAATTGAGCCCTAAACCTTTGCTAAATTGATTCTGGTGATTAATTATCTTGAGGCAGCATGACAATACAATAATAGCTTTTAACAAATGAAATAAATAAATAAGTACATCATCAATATTTATTTATTTTATTAATAGTTTTAAAAATATGTATTTTAAAGTTTCTTTAGAATTTCTAATAGTATATCACCTTCTCCCATTGAAATCATTAATACTGAGCAGCTGTTCACTATTCCTGACACCAGACAGCGTGAACATTGGATCAGTGTTGTTATTTAATTGGGAGAGTCAATGTAAATTAGGGCTATATAATACTAATTAACAGGATATAAATAGCATATTTTAAATATTGAGAACTGAAATATCATTTTGTACAAAATAAAAATAAATATCTTGAATAAACCTACACACGTTTGTTCAAGATGCTTTTTTTTATTTTGTAAGATTTGTATTATCACAATGATTCTGATAATTAAGAAGCAGTATAAATTAAGCAAGTGCTTAGTGCTCAATTCACGTGTTTATTGCTTTCAGTTTAAGGGCAACTTAAAAACCATGTCCCGCCCCAAAGTGTTCCGGAATTAAGGGACCAGGTGGCAACCCTAGTTGCCAGATTTCTGCAGAGTTTATAGCCTGAAATAACTTCAGAAATAGCCCAAAAAATAGCCCAATTATTTATTTTAACTGAAAGCAAGCTTGTTATTTAACATGTAGGCCTATGCATAAAACATTTTTAAAAATAGCTTTCGTAAGAGAAGATACCTTGTATAAATTTGATAAAAACTACAAGCCCCAGTACATCTCATCCACATGTCACTATCAACAAATTTGTACAGAAGCTCTGAAGGGACAAATCAACATTCATACCAGGCCGCAACCGAATTACAGCAGGATCCCTTTATTGAAATACTAATGCTGGTACTGTATTCCAAACACTATTGCAAACATGTAAACAGTTCAATCTTTTAAAGTTATACCACTAATCTAATTACATTATCAACCCGAGACTCCTTAATATTTCTCTCAGCTGTGTTTTTGAAGCAGCTCAATTCTGTGGGAAAACCGTGGATCTGGCAACTCAGGCGCTGATGTGGGCACCCTCCTATATGCTTTCATATCCATGCCTCCCCAGACATCACCCACCAATCCCGGCTGAGGCAAGCTTACCGCTCCCCTGCTAGCAAACACAAACAAACAGGGTCCGCAGACCAGTCCTGCAACAGTATACATTTTGGATTTTTACAATTTCTACAGTATAATAGAAACTTCTATTCCACCAGTTTAAGGTTTATACTACTTATTTAAAATTGTATATTTTTTTTATAATACACCCACCCCTCGTTATATTGCTCCTCGTTATACTGGGGATTCTGATATATCGCGGTCCTGGAGTTGGCTCCCCATTTTTACTGTCTAACTGTGTATGCCTTAGCTACAATATACATAGACACTTAGAATTACTGTTAAATATCTACTTGCTGAAGAGGTGTTCACGTGTGGCAGCAAGCACCACAAAAATGTTGTTAAAAGCCATATAAGGCAGTGACATAAGCTCCTTAGCATCATGCCTCCTATGTTGTTGATGGGAATGGATTCTTTCAATGCAGCAGGTTTGTGCATTTGGCAAAGGAGATGAAGACTCATGAAATTAATTGTAAACTGAAGTTGATGAAAAGCATTCTTCTGTACGAATGAAATGGTTTGCTGCTTTTTATATGAAAAATTAGGAAAAGCAGGTTGCATAGAGGATTTATATCGGACCTTGATACACCCGATAAAATGAGGGAGTGGTTGTGCAGTATTTGTTAGCCTATTTGTTTTTCTGTGGGTCTCTCGCTATATTGAGGCCCTCGATATATAGCAGATTTAAACTAGACCCTGACACCCGAGATGTATTGAGTGGGTTGTGTACATGTTGTAAACTACTAATAACACAGAATCCAAGGATGTTTATACGCACTTGTGTTGTTTCGTACTTGTTTTGTAACGTTAACGGACAGTTTGTTTTTACTTTTAGGAAAAAAAATACAGTGCAAGCACAGGAGCTTTATAAATACTATATGTCCCAGTTTCAACTCAAATGCGTTTAAATAGAGTAATGTAAAAAAAATAACATAAAACAAAAATCAGTGTTTGGATTTCCTTTTCTTTTTGTTTCTATTACAATTTGTCATAGCGTAATTCAAAACATCACCAGGGTCGCTTAAAGTGTCTGGAACGTTCGCCCAATGTTTACAAGTCACGTGGCATTATGGGGGAAATGGGAGCCACAACCTTACCGTGTTAGAACCGATTCACACTACAACAGGTTGCATTAACATGCTAGCACTGTAACTCCTATCTCACAATTCACAGGTGTGTGTGGTATACTTGTATTATTCTCAAATACTGGTACAGCTTTCTAGAAGTTTCTGTATGCTGGTATGAATTCTAATGACAATTTTTTTCTGAATTCATTCAACTGAACTACATATTAGTTATGGAACTGTCATACAATCTAGAAACTTTTTAAAGCTGCAGTATAACACAATTAATGTTCTCAATTTATTAAAATACAGGATACTTCTGTTAACAGTCAGTCACTATGCACTAATGTTGTGTGAACATGTGGCTTTCTGTTTTGAAGGAAGTCATCCCTCAAGGGGTCCCTATAAAGAATGAATTAAGCAGTCGATGAAATAAAAATAATATGTAGATTTTAGCTACAGGACCCTTGTGACTAACGGGAGACCTAGGATTTTCTAACTCATCACTTGGTGTATTCCTCTAACAGGTTTCATCAGTTTGTTCCACATAGCAGCTTAAGGCAGTCAACTTCATGATCACCCTTTATAAACTCTTGGTTTATTTTATTTTATTAATTCTATTTTTTTATTATTTTTTTTTTTTTTTAGCTTTTGTCTATTGCTGAAATTACTGGTTACCTGAACTAAGGGAAAACATTTAAGCTTTTTTTTATTATCATTATTGCTTTAAAAAATTTAGATAACTAACAAACATACAGTGCCTATAGTAAGTATTCACCCCCCTTGGACATTTTCACAGTTTGTTGTGTTACAACTTGAAATCTTGATGCATTTAAATGGGATTTTTTTTTCCTTTGATTTACACAACCTACTCAACACTTTGAAGAGGCAAGAGAATTTTTATTGTGAAATAACAGTTTATGAAAAAAATCTGAAATGTCTTGATTAGATAAGTATTCGCCCCCCTGAGTCAATACTTGGTAGGACCACCTTTGGCAGCAATTACAGCTGTGAGTCTGTTGGGGTAAGTCTCTACCAGGTTTGCACATCTGGATCATACAATATTCGCCCATTCTTCTTGGCAAAATTGTAAAAGCTCTGTCAAGTTGGATGGGGATAGTTGGTGGACAGAAATCTTCAAGTCTTGCCACATATTCTCAATCAGATTCAAGTCCAAGCTTTGACAAGGCCATGTTTCTACTAAGCCACTCTTGTTTTTAAGCCATTCCAGTGTCTCTTTAGCTGTGTGCTTGGGGTCATTGTCCTGCTGAAAGGTAAATCTCCATCACAGTCTTAGGTCTTTTGCAGACTGAAGCAAGTTTTCCTCAAGGATTTGCTTGTATTTAGCTCCATCCATTTTGTCCTCTACCCTGACAAGCATCCCCATAGCATGATGCTGCCACCACCATGCTTCACAGTAGGGATGTTTTTACCTGGGTGATGTGCTGTGTTGGGTTTGCGCCAGACATAACGTTTTGCATTTAGCCCAAATAGTTCCTTTTTGTTTTATCGGACCACAGAATCTTTTGCCACATCTTTTCAGAGTCTCCCTTATGCCTTTTTGCAAATTCCAAGTGTGATTTTACATGGGCTTTTTGCCACTCTTCCATACAGGCCAGATTTGTGGAGTACCTCAGCTGTTGTTGATACATGGTCAGTTTCTTCCATCTCAGCCATGGAACGCTGTAGGTCTTTCAGAGTTGTCGCTGGCCTCTTGATGGCTTCTGTGACCAATGCCCTTCTTACCAGGCTGCTCAGTTTGGAAGGACAACCTGCTCTAAGCAGATTCTGGGTGGTGCCTTATACCTTCCACTTCTTAATGATCAACTTGACTGTGCTCCAAGGGATATTCAATGCCTTTGAAATCTTTTTATACCCCTCCCCTGTACTCTGCCTTTCCACAACTTTATCCCAGAGTTGATTTGAAAGCTCCTTGGTCTTCATGGCAGTATATTTGCTTTGATTGCACTACCCAACTGTTGGACCTAACAGAGACAGGTGTATTTAATCTGAAATCAAGTGAACCAGTTTTCTTGCACACAGATGGACTCCATTTAACTTATTGTGTGAATTCTGAAGGCAATTGGTTGCATCTCAGATTATTTAGGAGTGTCATAGCAAAGGGGGTGAATACTTATCTAATGAAGTTGAAAGTATTGAGTAGGTTGTGTAAATAAAAGGGAAAAAAATCACATTTAAATGCAACAAGATTTCAGGTTGTAACACAACAAACTGAAAATGTCCAAGGGGAGTGAATACTTATTATATGCACTGTGTTTAATGCCTGTAAGGTTAGGCAACATAGAATTCACATGACATTATATTTGCACTATAACATGCAGGAGGTAACTTTTTGCAGCTTCACTTACTTCTGCACAGCTCTTTCTGCTTAAGGCTTGTGAACAAGGGTCATGACATAAACCAGAGTACCCCTTTGTCAAAGGATGTCATTCTTCTCCAAGATGGAAAAAGAGAAAGACCTGTGTTCCCTTCTGCATCAGTGGTCATGGACCCTTTCAACTCTGATAAAATGAGTGCCACTCAGCCGAGGGACAGGGCACCACAGATGCTACCCTCAAAGACAAATTGTTTGTTTCTCATAATTGAGAAAAATGATGAAGCTTGATGCTACAAGCAGTGTCAGACTTTTGTCCATGCACAACTTGTTTCTATAGGTACAGGAGAGTGCATTTAGGAAATAATTTTGAAGCACGCTTACATACACATAACATTCAATGAGATGTCTTAAATGGGCAAATGGTTTT